>NC_134843.1:24116749-24716749 GCF_965363235.1 Mytilus galloprovincialis
TTATTTTTGATCTTTCAATTTTAATATGACTATATACTAAACTATATCTATTTTCTTGTTAAATTATATACTTTTCTGATGCACAAATCAGTCTTAATTTATGTATAATTGCACTTCAATTATTCCATTATTCCTATGCATATTTATTATAATGATTTGGCCTTGTATGTATGTTTCTTTTTTTATCTACTAGTAAATCACATCCGAAATGAATGACAGACGGACATATATACAAAACTTAATGAATAATTGAAATAAAGATATTTGCGTTATAACGCAAAGGTTTGTGTTATAGCGCAAAGGTTTGCGTTATATCGCAAAGGTTTGCGTTATAACGCAAAGGTTTGCGTTATATCACAAAGGTTTGCGTTTTAACGCAAACATAGGAAGAACAAGAATGTGTCCTCAGTACACGAATGCCCCACTCGCACTATCATTTTCTATGTTCAGTGGACCGTGAAATTGGGGGTAAAATCTCTAATTTGGCATTAAAATTAGAAAGATCATATCATAGGGAACATGTGTACCAAGTTTGAAGTCGATTGAACTTCAACTTCATCAAAAACTACCTTGACCAAAAACTTTAACCTGAAGCGGGACAGACGGACGAACGAACGAACGAACGGACGGACGAACGAACGAACGGACGGACGGACGGACGGACGAACGGACGGACGGACGAACGGACGCACAGACCAGAAAACATAATGCCCCTCTACTATCGTAGGTGGGGCATAAAAATTAAAAAAAAAAAAATGTGTGTCGCTAATACGCTTCCGTAGCTTTTGGCAAGAGACACACACTCATTTCACGATTGTATCTATACTTATAATCAATGCACATAAGTTATGGACTAGTACTGCACCCGTGTTAACTAGCATTGGGGGTCGCATGTCATTGTCCAGATACATTTGTACTAGCAATAGTGTTTTTTTATTGTATTTTTGTGTGTGTGTGTTTTTTGTTTTTTGTTTTTTTCTTTGAGGGGGGCTGTAAAACTATTTAATTTTGGTGAACCTATGGTCTAGTTTGTTAGGACAACAGTTGTGCGCTCGAAAAAAAAAATGCAGTTGCTATTTTCATCAACTAAGATAAATATTGGGATGCCCCTGACCACTATTACAATTTTTCATTAAAAAAAAGAATGTTGACACACATCATATGCTATGAAAATTCAAAGACGATTCAAGTAGATCAAATAAAAATTTACCGAGCGTTCCGAGAAGGATAAAGAGTATTCTAAGGGTTGCAAGCGCAACATGAGTTTAAGGGCTGTCAATCCTTCTAAGATTGCTACTAGATACACTCTTAGCAGATAAGAATAATCTTAGCACTAAGATTGTGCCAAAACTAATTTATGACAGACTGAATGCTTCGTTTTTATCAACCACATTTCATTAACCATTTACACAAAAAAAAAAAAGTTTGAATGTTAACAACACAAAGACAAAAGTACAGCAATAAAAAATGCTACCCAAGACGGCAGAGTAGAGAGGAGACATGCAACAACGCCAGCAGATGAATACCATGAACGAAAAAGTAAAAAATAACCTAAGCCTAGAACTTAATTGTTGTTAAATGAAAGTCATAAAATGAACTATCCAAATATAAATCTTGTTTATTGTAAATAATGATAATCAAACTTAATATGAACGTAACTTTTATTGTAAATCGTGTCTTTTTTGTCATGTAATTTAAATTAATGAGAGAAAATAATATATTCCTAATCTATTTGTTCCTATGAATTACGGCTTCTTTCTTTTAAGAGTCATAGGATAAAAGAGGGTCTAGAAAAGGAGTGAGGTGGGTATTAATTCTTAATATTATTTACGCCATGCATGTTTTCTTTATTCTATACAAATTTTGCTCGTTATTCTCTATTCTTTATATTCTAGAAGCCCACTATTCTTTATTCTTAAATTGTTAGCCTATCTTTTTCTTTTCTATTTATTTTTTTCATTTTCAATGCAGTTTCGTGTTCCCCTGCAAGTGGTCAATTTTTCTTTGTATTCCACAGCTGTGTACTAATATCAAGATAACACGATACTGAATGGCATATCTCCCGATTTCTATTTTTTTTACACACACTTTTACTTTGAATCGAGTTACATCGGAATGAAACAGATATTTTGTCTAGTGTTGTAGACTATATGTATATAAAGAAATCTATGGAATTTCGAAAATAAGCTCCACATTGGTCAATTATATACTTATAATATAGAATAGAATAGGATAGAATAGAATAGAATATTTTTATTAACCAAATAAGGGCCCCAGGAGGGCATATAGCATACAGACAATATTATTATAAACAATAACATATGCAATACACAGACAATACAAGATATATAACAAGTGTTAACAAATTAATAAAATAAAAGTAGCAATGTATTATTATTCAATGAATACTTTGTTGACATCAGTGACTCAAGTGCACCCGGTAAGTGCATTTTCACTTTGAAAAGACCAACAAGAGGCATTAGTAGTTTGTGGGGAGAAAATATAAAAAAAAAATAAAAAAAAAAAAAAACAATTTAAGCACTCGCACATTTGACCATGAGGTATATTGCAAATAACAAGTATTATTGTATAGCAATATAATATTTCCCACAGAACGTAACCAAAAGTAAGCGTGCAATAAATTCTATTATTGCACTAGTTCAATAAATTTTCAAAATTCATGACGTCATCAACGTTTAAATCTTAGTTTAAGCCAATTTTTACTGTCAAATATTATATTGCTATACAATAAAAGGGTTATTGCATGAATATTGGGGAATATTGTCCCTCGTAGAACATATATTGCACTCTCAAGCTCGTGCAATATAAAATTCTACTCGGGACAATATTCCCCAATATTCATGCAATAACCCTATATTATTTAATAAAGGATATTTAGTATGACTTATCTGCAGAAAGCACCAAGAGTCGGTGCTTAAAGGGAAGTCCCTACTTGTACTTAATGCAGATGAGTCAAACTCCTAAATAATTTTAAAAATATTTTAAAAACATATATTTAGGATTATAGATTCTGGGTCCAGCCAGCAAGGATCATCAAGGAACGGTGCCAGAGAATTTGAAATTCTTCTTATGATCTGTGCAGGCTTAACAGGGTATCCAAATTCATATTAAAGAGTTATATTGAAATTAGTTATTGTAGATTATGTTGTCCTTCAATTCGTAGTATCTTCTATATATTTATAAAATGCAAATAGTACATTGGGATCCTCATTATTCATTATCCAAATTAATTTGTTATTAATATTTAAATTTTGAAAGTTTGGACATGATTTTAATATATTTTGCATCAATTCCTCTCTTTTTAATAAATGCGTGTCACATTTAAATAAAAAATGAACTTCACCCTCAACCTCACCTGAGGTGCACCTGAGACAAATTCGGTTTTGTCGAAGAGTACCCTGGTATCTACCAGATTCAATTTGCAACTTGTGAGCAGATATTCTTAATCTAGTTATACATTTCCTTTGCTCAAAATGTCGCATTATTGACAAATAATTTTCAAAACCGACGTTGCACTTGAATGTTACATAAGTTCGTAGTTTACCATCTTTATGTATATCTAGCTGGTTTTTTTTTCACAATGCAGTATAATATCCCTTAACAATCTGACCACAGTGTAGTTTAAATGTTGAATATTTTTCCGGAAGATGCTTTTCTATGCCTGACATTTTTTCCCTTAAAATAGTACTTGATCCATACCAAGAGTTTTTTTTTATATTTTTCAATAGATGGCTTTGTTCTTTTATACGGAGAAAGACTAAAAACTAACGTAATATCCAGGATTGTATACTGAATCCATGCATCTAAGATGCATGCTTTTTGTATTAGTTGTTATTAGCTTTCAACTAATTGTCAGTAACTGCGAATAGTCTAAGATCTGTACTTGAAGTCTTTTGGTTGTTCGGATGTATAAGTACCCTTCCATGTCCACTCTGTTTTTCTGAGATGTATTCAATTTGTATTCATCTAATGAGATAAGTGAACACAACAGGGATCCAGTTTATGCCCAAGGTTAAGGGAGGATTGGCTCCTTTAAACGAGTTTTAACCTCGCCACATTGTGTATGTTCCTGTCCCGAGTCAAGTAGCCTGTAATTCAGTTTGTTGTTCATTATTTCGGACATAAATTAGTTCGGAAGTTTTCTCGTTTGAATTGTTTAACATAAATATTATGTCATTTCGGGGCCTTTTTTAGCTGACTTTATGCGATACGGGCTTTGCACATTGATGAAGGCAGTTCAGTGACCTATTGATGTAAATTTCATTGTCATTTGGTCTCTTGTGGAGAGTTGGCGATCAAACCACATCCTCTTATTCATATATATATATATATATAGAAACACATATGTCATCGTCCTTGTTTTTATTTATATACATTGCTTCAAAGTTGACCGATACGCTTAGAATTTGGCAGAAAACGTGTGACGTTATACAAATATAGCCTTTGTATGAGGTCGATACAAGGATATATTGACCTGAAAGAAGTATATTGACTGAGGACGAAGTCCGAGGTCGATATACTTCTTTGGGTCAATACATACTCTATTGACCTCATACAAAGGCTATATTTGTTATATTATTAATTTCCGACCATGTTTGTATCAAAATCGTCATTTAGGTTTGTTGGATCTTTATAGATATTACATTGTCTCCTTGACAATAACAACATATTAGTTGTTATTTCATTTACTTTTTTTTTAAATCTTATGTATTTGAAGATTTTTTTTCGTCAAATAATCGATCACAGATATCATTTGTTTCAAAAGGTTAAACAATATCCTGAAATTCATTACATGACGTCACAAAGTATATCGGTTTTTAGATATTCTAAAAATAACCGTGCAATATGCTTTTTGCCGGTCAATATGCTTTTTGCTATCCGCCGTTTTCTCTCTACCTTGGAAAATATAGTTTAACATGCGAATCAAATTTGATAAAATATACGAATTAATAATATTACGGAATAACGTAATTTGGTAAACATTGATATTGAGGTACAATTTGAATTGATTGATAGATGGTTGCTCAAAGTCCCGGTGGCAAATATTTCATGCATTTACAGGACGATACAGTGCAATTTGAATTGTTGTGTCTGACAAACACATTTTGTGCAGCAGTCAAGAAAGGTTAAACATTCTGTTAGTTGTGATAATTAAAAAGAAAATCAACATCCTGATACAATACAAAATACAGGATACTCTGTTTGATGTAAACGGGTGGGTTGTGTGCGTAGTTAGTCGGATCCAGCCATTTAAAAAAAGGGGGGTCCCAACCCAGAGTAAAAGGGGGGGTCCAACTATATGCTCCCATTCAAATGCATTGATCGGCAAAATAAAGGTGGGTTCCAACCCCCGGACCCCCATGCCCCCCCTCCCCCACCCTCTCCTTGGATCCGCCACTGATCAGTGCCGACACACTTCTGATGACATAGAGTAAAAACAAAAAGAGACTCAAAGACAAACACCAGTTTTAAAACAAGTATACGACATATACATGAGGATGACAGTAAACCGGATGTATTTTACATTTATTTATGACTTGCTATTTTTTACCGGATTTCCAGTCCCGTTATTGATTTATTGTTGTACTGCTGACGAACGGGCGGGCTGATCCAATCGTTTCCGTTCGGTAATCTACGAACCTTTCATCCAAAGGTTTTCAAATTTTAATATGTTGTTACTTATGACAAAATGGAGGTAGATTTCGATATTGGCGATTAACATTTACATCATTCAGCAACAATATTATATAAGTTTGAAATAATTAAATGTCAATCTTGATAAGAAAATGTTTTAAAAATTTGGAGCCTTCGATTGGAACAAATACATGTACTGCATGGGAATATTTCTTGAGATCATTATATCTTTAAATAGGATAAAGTCAAGATTTGAAAACAAAAAGGACAAAGATTTTCTATATCTATTCTGAATTGAATAAATATTTTCATATATAACTGTATATATATATATAATCAGATTAATATAATAGAAGGAAGTTTATGGAAATTGATGTATTTTTTTCCATTTATGTTGGTCATGTTTATTCTTGTTGAAACACGAAATACAGAGATTATATTCAATTTAAAGGTTAAATTATTTGCTTTGCATCAAATTTATTAAATCTGCTATATATGAGAAGCGGAGAAACGAGAATGCTTGTTTTTATATACAAAAGATAATTGTTTTAAAATACTTTTTTGTATATAATTTCAACATATTTCTATATAATAAGCTTGTAAACGTGTACATTCTACTTTTAAATATGAAATGGTGTTTATCCTCAACAGAATTCAGATACAAATTATGCTACTGTTCTAATTTCTTCTTTAATTTTTTAGCACGTAAACTTTTAAATTATTTGCCTTTTTCAAAGTATTAACACATTTTCATGAATACAAACTGCATGTTTAATTATAAAAATTAATCCCTATGTCTTTATCTGCCATATTCTTGGCTTGCGTCTAATTGGCATGATTTGTACATGTTTATATTATTAATCTCTTTAGAACGTCTGGATTTTATTATACCCAATTAGCGTTATTAGATCAATCACATACGGTTTTCCTTTTAAGGAACCCTGTAGTGCTAAAAGATGAACCGTTTCACAGTCGGGAAAATCCATTCATTTACATACAAGTGACATATTTACCACCTATTGAGGGATACTTGATTAATGCTCTTTCTTTATTGTATTATTAGGCATTTTCAATTGTTATCATAATCATTCTGATAAAATACATGTACATGTATGTGCATACTCGTGTATTTTCAAATTATACGATCATGCAAAATATTGAAAACACACGCCTTGGTTTAAGTTATATTGAAGAAAAAAAATTAAATTATTCCCTTGATTAAAATAAGAAAAGATCACAAATAAGCAGAAACTAAACTAACTTTTTCCACACCAATATTGGTACTTTACCTTGGGTTGAGAAAACGTACCGCTTTTATCGATTTGATCGTTATTTATTCTGGTTTAGAGTTTATTCTAATAATTATAATGTCATTGAATTACGTCGTCTTTTTTTCATTTTTGAGGTACAAAAAGTAATAAAGTAATGCTGCTTACAATTTAGTGCAGTGTTATTATATTAGTGCAGTTCTCCCTACACCTAAGATTCGTGTAGCATTTGCAGCTGGACGTTTACACAAATCAATCGATCAACCCATTCATTATGTGTCTTTAAGCTATAAAAAAAGTATCAATTTACTATTACAATTCGTCGTATAAGTTAAAGTTTCCGTTCTGATACAAACAAGCATATCGAATTGTAAACCCTGCTGTAAGGAAAGATAAATACATTTTACAGCATTTGTGTTTTTTTTATACCAGCAAGATCTTAAAAAATCCTCACTCAAGTTTTAAATAGTTTCCTTGGTTCTGGATAAAAGCTTTAAAGATTTTTTTAACCATTCAAATAGAAAAAAATATCATCGGTCCGACATTTAAAAAGCAACCTGCCATTTTTAATATCATAGCTTCAAAAAGTTCTGGTTTGGATTCGGGAAGAACAATATCTACTCAATCAATTCAAATATTTTCACGGTCTCTGAAACCATCAATACGTAAAATTTCTTATAATATATAAGACACTTTCTAATTTTTTGGGAGTTAAGAAAAATACATTTCTTTACATATATGAACGATATCAACAAACGTTTGCAAATATTACACAAACATTTGACAGCATTTACATTGGTTGTAAATGTTTTATAAACCGTGGTCTCTCAAAACTTTGCATACGTCTGTAAAGATGTGTTGCAAATATCAATATTTATCAAAATAACTACAATACTGGAAAGTATTAGTAAATAAAATACATTTCTTTACATACATGAACGATATCGACAAACGTTTGCAAATATTACACAAACATTTGACAGCATTTACATTGGTTGTAAATGTTTTATAAACCGCGGTCTCTCAAAACTTTGCACACGTGTGTAAAGATATATTGCAAATATCAATATTTATCAAAATAACTACAATACTGGAAAGTATTAGTAAATAAAATACATTTCTTTACATACGTGAACGATATCGACAAACGTTTGCAAATATTACACAAACATTTGACAGCATTTACATTGGTTGTAAATGTTTTATAAACCGCGGTCTCTCAAAACTTTGCACACGTGTGTAAAGATATGTTGCAAATATCAATATTTATCAAAATAACTATAATACTGGAAAGTATTAGTAAATAAAATACATTTCTTTACATACATGAACGATATCGACAAACGTTTGCAAATATTACACCAACATTTGACAGCATTTACATTGGTTGTAAATGTTTTATAAACCGCGGTCTCTCAAAACTTTGCACACGTGTGTAAAGATATGTTGCAAATATCAATATTTATCAAAATAACTATAATACTGGAAAGTATTAGTAAATAAAATACATTTCTTTACATACATGAACGATATCGACAAACGTTCGCAAATATTACACAAACATTTGACAGCATTTACATTGGTTGTAAATGTTTTATAAACCGCGGTCTCTCAAAACTTTGCGTACGTCTGTAAAGATATGTCGCAAATATCAATATTTATCAAAATAACTATAATACTGTAAAGTATTAGTAAATAAAATACATTTCTTTACATACATGAACGATATCGACAAACGTTTGCAAATATAACACAAACATTTGTCAGCATTTACATTGGTCGTAAATGTTTTATAAACCGCGGTCTCTCAAAACTGCCCACACCTCTGTAAATCAGTTATGCAAATTTTAAACTTTGCATATATCTCCTATCTTGGAAAGTGCATGCAAATATATGGCATTTCTTTACATATCTTTGGAGAATGACTAAAGCTATGGAAATAAAATAATTATCTTTAGCATATCTTTGACGACCTCCTAAATAATGTCAAAGGAATAATTCATTTACATATACATTAGCAGGTCCGCAAATATATCTTGCAGAAAAGTAGTTACATTTGTCAAACATTTACATGACTGTCCAAATTGTTGTAAATCTGCCTTTTCGTGTAGTGTAGATAGGCGGGCAGTGGCGGATCCAGAACTTTTCCTAAGGGGGGGCCCGCTGACTGACCTAAGAGGGGGCCCGCTCCAGTCATGCTTCAATGATTCCCTATATAATCAACCAAATTTTTCCCGAGAAAGTGGGGGGGGGGGGGGGGGGGGGCGGGCCTCAGCTTGTATACAAAATAATTTAATTTTATTGGATGTTGAGTATAATGCAGAGTATAATATTAACAAGCTCAAGCATCGCCTATATTATGTTGATTGCAGATGGCAATCTTAATAAATATGTTACGAAAAAGTATATGATTATTCTCGACGCTGAAGTTGACAAATTAGACTTTAAATGTGGGTATCGTATCAAAACACAAAAGTGATTTAAAAATTTAAATTACCTGTGGTGTCAATTACTTCTTGTGTTAAACTGCACAGTAATGATGTCTGCGTATATTCATTTCTTATAACAAAAGTCTTTCCGAAAATTTATCTGAGGTAATCTTTTTTATAAATACTCCTTATGGAACAAAATTTTAATAAAGTTTATTCCGTGATAAATGAAAATGATATAACCCATAATGGAACGATCGTTAAACTTCAAAATTAAAGCGGGGATATGTTTTTTCAAATAAAAAATTTCGAGAAAAAATAGTGTTAAATTTAGAAAAAAAAATTGATTGATATCGTCGAAAACCTAATAAAAGAATTTTGGACCAGGAAAAAAGCCTCCTCCTTTAATTTATTAATTGATTGCTGATGCTTAACGTCAAGTTGAAAATATTTCTTGCATATTCAGGACAATCCTTCGTTTGAATTAAAATGAAGTTAAACGGGTGCTCCCTAATGAGAGGATATAGTAGAAAGGATATAAAATCCGAGAAAAAATGAGTGATGGGTGGGAGAAAAAAAAATCCCTCGCCAATTGTTTGAAATTAAAGTAATTTGCTATTTTTTCAATTGTTTCGAACTCAGTAGTGACGGACATCCTCGACAAAAATACATGGAGTAGTAGTATAAAATGCCAGAAACGTAAGTGGTAATTGACAGCAATTATCGTGCAATTTTCAGACAAGACACGGAGTCTCGGACACAACTTTGCCCAAAATACCGGCATTGCATATGTATGCAGCATTTTGTGGACAATATGAATCATAACACTTGCCTAGCACATCAGACCTAGGACGATGCTCAACAGATTAATTTATTGTTTTTATTTAACGACTAGCTTTCACATTTAGGTCAAATAAAAATATCGCGTTTCGTTCCCCGTTCAGTATCCTCTTGTTATTACAAAACTTGCAGCGAAGTGCAGAAATAATATAATGTAAGCAATACACTTTCGTTCTTGGAACACGCTATAAGATGCTCAAGTCACTGTAAGCCTCAAGTTAGTATTGAGACATCCAAAAGAAAAATCAACCGGACTGTAGACTTTTGTGCGGATATGCAGATATGCAGATATTGATTGAATATTGATTGTCCTACGTCCAGTGACAAATATTTCATGCATTTTTAGGACGAGGGATAGTTGATTGACAGATTGATATCGTAATTAAAAAAGTAAAAATCAACTGGCTTATTATTTGAATTTGTTCAGAAGTGCATACTAACAAAAAATCGTCCGCTTACCGGAGGGTTTTCCCCGCAAAGACGTTCACCTCTCCAATCCTATAACCACAAGGGACATTGATTATTCTTTATTTGTAGTTTTGACACAGTCCCCACATTTAAAGTCTAATTTGTCAACCTCTACCTCGAGAATATACCTTTTCGTAACATGTCAAATTACAATGATTGAGCAACATTTATACAAACCAAGCAAGCAAGTCAAACAAACCTTTAAACTATAAATATTAGGAGAATATCACCACTTATCACACCGTAGTTAAATAATCACGTTGTGATTGGTTTAACGCCGTCACAGGGTGACCCCCAATGAGACTGTTAAAGGGAAATTTCATAAGGGGTTCATGGACGCGTTAATGGTGACGTCATCTATTAACTTGTTGTTTTTCATTGGGTTTTTTTTTTTTCTCAACAAAACGCAGCAGAAAAAGTCAAGCGTGCGGTAAATTCGTTTTACGGTTAACAACTGACCCCCATACGAACCATAGAGAGTGAATTAAATCCATAGATGATTCGGTATCCGGTCTCACCCCCTATGGATTTTACTAACTCTCTATATGGATCCGTAGGGGGTCAGTAGTGAACAATATAACTTATATCATTTGGTGATTGTTTTTATTTTCTTTTTTTTTCTTATATGCCGAAAATCTAATTAGGCCCAGATTAAGATCCAAATAAAAGTGGAAACATATTAAGCTACAAAACAAAATAAATGTTTTAAAAACTTAAAGATAACATTGTTTCACTTTTAAAAGGATCATTTATATATATAGACTTGTATATATATATTCTTTCGGAAAGAATTCCAACATTTTTTCATTTATAAAAAGACAATTTAAATATATAGACTTGTATATATATATATAGATATAGGAAGATGTGGTATGAGTGCCAATGAGACAACTCCCCATCCCAGTAGTACCTTATAAAAGTAAACCATTATAGGTCAAGGTACGGCCCTCAACACGGAGTCGTAGCTCACACCGAGCAGCAAGCTATATAAAAACATTACTTGTGTAAAACCATTCAAACGGGAAAACCGATGGTCTAATCTATATAAAAACGAGAAACGAGAAACACGTATGAACTACATAAACAAACGACAACTACTGTACATTCGATTCCTGACTTAGGACAGGTGCAAACATTTGCAGCTGGATTAAACGTTTTAATGGTACCAAACCTTTTCCTTTTTCTGAAACAATAGTATAACATCACAACATAGAAAGACACAACTATAAAATATCAATTGGAAGGCTTAACTCAATCAAAAAACGCAAATAAACACACAATGAACGAATAAATGTGATCTGTGATACCTGAATACAATTACATAGTAAGTAAAAATTATAATGGTCAATAGTAAATAACAAGTTTAAGCAAAGATATAGTAAACTATGCTACCACTGTGACATGTTAGGAAATCATATATATAACACAGACACCAGACACATGTTACGTCTGCAAAAGACTCGCCAGTGACCTTGATTATAAAATTAGAAAGGCCAATTAAAGTATTTTAAAAAGCATTGAGTACCCCGAATTTCGAAAGTACAGCTAAGTTATTGAAAGACGCATATAAATTTATTGTCCATTCGACGGAACAATTAAAAGAGGACGTAGCCATGAGGTCCAAGGACACAGTCATCGTCCTTTGGTTTTCGTTGTCTACGAATATAGTCCCTAGTGTAAACAGTTTATAACTTGCATGTTTTATTTGATACACTTTCACAATTTATTTCTTGATATTAAATGCATGAAATATTAAGTAGGGGAATGTAATTACATGTTAACAAAATTTGGGTGCTGAATCTTAATGTTAAGTAGTGATTTGGTCCAGTTCAAAAAGGTCAAATTTTATCACGTCTGAAGCTGTCAAACTGAATTTTTTAACACAGAATTGTCAATACTTTGAGTTAGAGCTGGTAGAAGTTTCTATAATTTTGATATTATTTGTCTCACTGGTAGTACACTACACTGTAAAGATCTTTTTGAGAAAGAGCAGGTGCGATTTTTTATGCCCCACCTACGATAGTAGAGGGGCATTATGTTTTCTGGTCTGTGCGTCCGTCCGTCCGTCTGTCCGTTCGTTCGTCCGTCCGTCTGTCCCGCTTCAGGTTAAAGTTTTTGGTCAAGGTAGTTTTTGATGAAGTTTAAGTCCAATCGACTTCAAACTTAGTACACATGTCCCCTATGATATGATCTTTCTAATTTTAATGCCAAATTAGAGTTTTTACCCCAATTTCACGGTCCACTGAACATGGAAAATGATAGTACGAGTGGGGCATTCGTGTACTGAGGACACATCCTTGTTTAATTTTAATTTATTGTCTAAAAGAAATGCATTACGAAATAACTGTGTTCTCGGGCCATGAAGTGTTACATTTATCCGTCATCGTGGCATTCCGTCAATCTGCAACGAACAGGTATAAGAAGAGCCTTTGCATTAATCAAGTATTTGCTGGCGTATCCGTATCGACGTATCGTTTAACACGTATATGAGGAAAGGATGAATTATGTCAAGTTGGTCCCGATGAAAATATTTTATAATGCATTTAATTTTAATTGAGATCGGGGTAAAATCATTATTGTAAACAAATCTGTTCGATACGTGTACGTCGATCTGTGCACGTATCCTGATACGTGAATAACGCAAATGATCTAGTAGATCCAGAATTTTACATTAGGGGAGGGGCGCTAACTGAGCTAAGGGGAGCTCGCTTCAGTGATTCCCTATGTTTAATCAAACATATTTTTCCGACGAAAGCCGCCCCACCGCCGGCTTGGGTTAAAATTGTACACTTGACAGTCTTTGATAATATGTTACAGTTTTGTACAAGAGTTAGTCCTTTGTTGTTTTAATGATGAAACGGAACTATTATGATGTTATGGAAAATATCGAGCTTGATATTGACAAATCAAAATCTCAAGTCACATGGTAATGTTTGGGATGCTTAAACCTTTGGCATATTTTGTAAATTGAAAAATTAATATACTAAAGACCTTTTTTTGGGTGTTAACATTTTACGCTTGACTGGCATATTTTATGTAGAATGTACAACCTGTTTTATTAAAAAAAAAAAAGATGATTCTAAAAGATAACGAAAATTAAGCATATATGCTCTTTTAACTGTTCTTTAACAGGGATCCATTCAAAAAAAAATAAAGAGTTCAGATGATCAAGTTCTTTGAAGAAGGAGAAAGGGGTAACCAATGGTACTGCTATATCATCTCAGAAATTATATAAATTATTACCATCAGTATTAGAGCATTTGCATTATTCACGTATCTGGATACGTGCACGGATCGACGTATACGTATCGGGCAGATTTGTTTACAAAAATGATTTAACCCCGATCTCAATCAAAATTAAATGCATTATAAAATATTTTCATAGGGACCAACTTGATTTAATTTATCCTTTCCTCATATACGTGTTATACGATACGTCGATACGGATACGCCAGCAAATACTTGATTAATGCAAATGCTCTAGTACAAGACTATGAAGGATGCATTCACATCTCTTCTGTTATGGATACGTTTGACAAATTCTGTATATAAAAAAAAAACTTCTTTTTGTGGCATAACTTTATTCATATAGATTATTTCTCCTATACATATCTTTATATATTGCTTTCTTTAGTTCAATCTCAGATAAGCATCTGGTACCTTAAAACCTCTCCTCTCTGTTCCATGCCACTGGTCGACATGTGTACTTCAGAATAATTCCTGACTGTCAAATGTATAGCAGAACTTTCACATAACTTCTTGATAAAACTGCTGTCTATCTCCCTTTTCGACACTGCAAACAAAAAATCGAATAGGCAATTAACGAGGGGGTTGCAACCACATGTTCCCCGTACAAACGGATCAGAACCAAGAGCTCTTTCCCGGATCTGCCACTGGATTTATACATCAGATGCATCACAAAATATAAACATGTTATTAAATATACTAGAATATGAAATAAAGAAAAATATAAATCGAAAATGTTGAATTATCATTTATGTCTACGAGTACGAAACCACAAGATCCTACTTAATTTGCCATGTTTTCAAATCAAATCAAATGGTTTCATTGGTCTTCAACTGTACTGAATTTATTGTTTAGCTAAATTATCAATGTTAGGTTATTGCATATTCTTCATAGCTGTATATTGAACTAATAATTGAAAAAGAGGGGATAAATACGTACTAGACATTTGTCTGTATTTTCAACATATCTAACAAATATGTGTGAAAAATTAGTTTTAGAATACAAAATATCTCTCTCGTTTTGTAAACAGATATTGTAGGATTGTTAAGGTATTTTTGGTACTTTTAAAAGCATCCCCTTTTTTTTGTAATATACACCACACTGAAAAACATTTAATTAGGACGAAGAACTAATAAACGATAGTCCTATAATGTAAGGCTTCAGAGTTACATATCATTTACATTCAACATGTTTATCGGAATTTTTTTAACTACCAATGTTGAACCGTTGAACCGTTCAAAATTGATAATAAAAAAAAATTCGATAAAAAATGTTGAATGTAAATGATATGAACATCCGGTCTTATATTAAAGGACAATATATAAGACTTCTGAGGTTCATACCATTTACATTCAACGGTTTTGTCGGATTTTTTTTTTACTATGAACCATTCAACATCAATAGTAAAAAAAAATCCGATATAAAAACGTTAAATATAAGTTATATGAACCTCCGAAGTCTTATATAATAGCACTACGGTAAATAGAATAATTGAAATTCAGTTAATTGAGTGTGGGAGGCTATTTTAATCCACTTTATGAGTGTGTATTATGTAATGTTACAATGTAACAAACCTATCAAACACACCGTGAAAAATAACATTACCTCCCCTGGAAATGCTTAACAACAAGACACAAAAAACTGCTACCTTTATTGCCCTATATCACATAATTATGAAAACACATTACATACAATACTGTGTTTGTGTATACGTTTGAATGTGTAGGTGGCACACTCAGAATGATCGTCTCTAGATTTTTTTTTTAAATTCGTCTCGGCCTTTCCGGGTTCACGTAGCAACACGTTTCTTTTCTTTCCCGCTTTTCCTGATTATGAATTAATCCAAAACATGCATTTATCCCAAAGCAACAACTATTAAACAACTCACCTATACCAATGGTGATCGTCTAATTCCTAGCTGATTCCATTAATCGAACCTTTCTTGACGACACCCGTCGTTGTAGCGTCTACCATTGGAGGTAGCGAAATTACATGATTTTACAGGAGAGCGAAATAAACAAGGGGAGCAATTTTATCGAACCGCATTCCGGACTGGTATATGAGGAAAGGATAAATAAGGTCAAGTTGGTCCCGATGAAAATATTATATAATGCATTTTATTTTAATTCAGATCGGGGTAAAATCATTATTGTAAACCAATCTGTTCGATACGTACAATGTATACGTCGATCCGTGCACGTATCCTGATACGTGAATAATGCAAATGCTCTACTACTAGAGTATTTTCATTATTCACGTATCAGGATACGTGCACGGATCGACGTATACGTATCGAACGGATTTGTTT
Source organism: Mytilus galloprovincialis (assembly GCF_965363235.1). Taxonomy (NCBI): domain Eukaryota; kingdom Metazoa; phylum Mollusca; class Bivalvia; order Mytilida; family Mytilidae; genus Mytilus; species Mytilus galloprovincialis. The sequence continues at coordinate 24,132,964 of NC_134843.1, forward strand.
ACAATAATGATTTTACCCCGATCTCAATTAAAATTAAATGCATTATATAATATTTTTATCGGGACCAACTTGACTTAATTTATCCTTCTCTCATATACGTGTTATCCGATACGTCGATTCGGATACGTCAGCAAATACTTGATTAATGCAAATTCTCTAGTACTAGTAGAGCATTTGCATTAATCAAGTATTTGCTGGCGTATCCGTATCGACGTATCGTATAACACGTATATGAGGAAAAGATAAATTAAGTCAAGTTGGTCCCGATGAAAATATTATATAATGCATTGAATTTTAATTGAGATCGGGGTAAAATCATTATTGTAAACCAATCTGTTCGATACGTACAATGTATACGTCGATCCGTGCACGTATCCTGATACGTGAATAATGCAAATGCTCTACTACTAGAGTATTTTCATTATTCACGTATCAGGATACGTGCACGGATCGACGTATACGTATCGAACGGATTTGTTTACAATAATGATTTTACCCCGATCTCAATTAAAATTAAATGCATTATATAATATTTTTATCGGGACCAACTTGACTTAATTTATCCTTCTCTCATATACGTGTTATACGATACGTCGATTCGGATACGTCAGCAAATACTTGATTAATGCAAATTCTCTAGTACTAGTAGAGCATTTGCATTAATCAAGTATTTGCTGGCGTATCCGTATCGACGTATCGTATAACACGTATATGAGGAAAAGATAAATTAAGTCAAGTTGGTCCCGATGAAAATATTATATAATGCATTGAATTTTAATTGAGATCGGGGTAAAATCATTATTGTAAACCAATCTGTTCGATACGTACAATGTATACGTCGATCCGTGCACGTATCATGATACGTGAATAATGCAAATGCTCTACTACTAGAGTATTTTCATTATTCACGTATCAGGATACGTGCACGGATCGACGTATACGTATCGAACGGATTTGTTTACAATAATGATTTTACCCCGATCTCAATTAAAATTAAATGCATTATATAATATTTTTATCGGGACCAACTTGACTTAATTTATCCTTCTCTCATATACGTGTTATACGATACGTCGATTCGGATACGTCAGCAAATACTTGATTAATGCAAATTCTCTAGTACTAGTAGAGCATTTGCATTAATCAAGTATTTGCTGGCGTATCCGTATCGACGTATCGTATAACACGTATATGAGGAAAAGATAAATTAAGTCAAGTTGGTCCCGATGAAAATATTATATAATGCATTAAATTTTAATTGAGATCGGGGTAAAATCATTATTTTATACAAATCTGCCCGATACGTATACGTCGATCCGTGCACGTATCCTGATACGTGAATAAGGCAAATGCTCTACTAGAGCATTTGCATTAATCAAGTATTAAATTTTGCTGGCGTATCCGTATCGACGTATCGTATAACACGTATATGAGGAAAGGATAAATTAAATCAAGTTGGTCCCTATGAAAATATTTTATAATGCATTGATTGAGATCGGGGTTAAATCATTATTAGTAAACAAATCTGCCCGATACGTATACGTCGATCCGTGCACGTATCCAGATACGTGAATAATGCAAATGCTCTAATACTCTGTTACACCCCGTATAACCCCGATACAAATGAAACCGGACGTTGACGCGTTCGAAGCGATAATCAGGACAATATTTAGGATGACAACAATTTCGAATGCCTCTCTAGAACTTATTTGAGTATATATAAATATGTCAATGTGCATGCTAGTTTATTTATTCAATTATACAATTGTTGTTAGTTTTAGATATTGCATAGAACGTTTGATAAAACTGCTAGATGCAAAACGCACAGACATGGTGCAATTTCATACGTTTTATGTGATAAACAATGCTGAATATCTTTTCGTGCATACACCTATCGTATTAATACCTTAAGCAATAACAAATAACTATACTTTGAATTACTACGTGCCTTCAAATGTTCCCTAGAACTAAGAATAAACGCAACATCATAGTAAATAAGTTTTCTCTTACTGTATTGTTCGTTCCACCAAATGTGTCGCGTTCGTTGTGCGTTTTAAAAAAATCACTGTACAGTTCGTTGACAAAAACCAACACAAATCACTTTCTTGTCAAGGTATTCGAGATGATGTCGGCGACCCTTTTTTCTGTATTTTATTGTAAATGTTTATCCGTTAAATTAGTCAAAATAGTTGAACTTAAATCACCAGTCACCCAAAGCCAAATTTGCAGTGTTTAACCAGCGTACATCTGATAGGAATTTTTCTATTGAAAATTGGGACTTTCAACGTTATTCCAGATGAAATTAACAGTTTAAATAAAATAAATATATTCCAGAGGAAAAAATGTTTCAAAAAGTATAGAACAATCATTAAAACATTAATGACTTCCTTTTCACAATTTGAGGCTCTTCCAAATGCTGATGTTGGTCCAAATTCGCATAGACAAAAGCAGACATAGGAGCTCGTTGAACTTAGTTTGCCGAATGCCTTAGATGGCATTCCAACTGCTTTATCTATGGGTGGTTTTTTTTTACGTATACAGCTTTTTAGATGTGGTGTGATGGCCAGTGATACGACTTTCCACCAAAATTTAAATGAAGTGGGTGAATAAAGCAATTATTATAGTCCAATGTATAACATTTAATAGTGAGAAAAACCTATACCATATAGTCGGCTATAAAATACACCAATATAAAAATAAATGTGAAAAAATAAAAACGAGAAAACTAACGGTTATTTATTTATAACTTATGGATTATTTATCAAAGAAAAAAAAAATAGACAGATCTATATAGCCTATGATATACAGGCCCATGACGTAGGACCGACACGAAAACATGCGGCGGGATTAAACATGTGAGCCCCCAACCATCTCCTTAACCTGGGACACTGGTGTAACAGCACAACTTATAACAAAAACCATAAAAAAAACCTGTACAGTTGCAATTGGCTCAACTCAAAATGTCGGTACAAGGCACAAACACCAAATACATAAAATATTGACAAAGGAGTAATTGTAGTAACTGATAATTATTTCAAAGCGAATTAAAACTAAGAGGTAAATCATGTATCTAAAGTATTAGTCAGTGAATATGTTCCAGACCGTATGAGTATTTGGACCGTACGCGTACGGTCTGGGCCGTATGCGTACTTTTTCAAAATACTCATACGGTCGGACCGTACGCGTGTCATTAACAAATAAAGGGGTCCAGAAATTGTTAAGTATCAACTGTGAAACGTTTCAATTTTTTATTGATAACTCTTAAGACATGATAGAAGAAACAAAGCAAATGTCTAAGGTTGATTGATGGTTGATGATTGATGCTTAAAAAAGTTTGCTCAATTGCATAATTTACCGATGACGCCAAAGGTAACTGGGGAATATAAATATGGTCCTTTTGGTCTTCTCCGAAATAAGTCAAAATTTGAATGAAATGCATATGGGTGGGTATAGACTTTAAGGTGCTTAAAGTACCAGAATTACCAATCATGTAGATTTTGGCATCACAGTAGAAAGACTGTAATGTTCGAGGAAACTAAGCATAATCTTTATGCCTTAGAAATTAAACAAACAAAAAAAACATAATCGAAGAAAGCAATTCAGTTAATATTAAGAAGTATCTCTTCATCTTTATCTCTTTACATTGAAGAAACTGTGTTACTATTGACGGCTATAAGTTACATGTTCATTGTATACACATATTCTCTAGCCTCAAAGTCAATGTAACTCTATTGTAATCTATGACCCCCTTGGACCCGCCTCTGAGATGCAGACCAAAAGCCTATAATCCATTAATTGTTTTTGATTGCCGTCTACACCAAAAAGAAAATGTGGTATTGAAACAACTCTTCGCAAGAGACCAGACGAGACAAAAATGAACAACTATAGATCCCCGTACGGCCTTCAACAATGAACAAAGACCATACCGCATAGTCAGCTAAAAAATCACACAGAAATGACAAATGTAAAACAATTCATAAGAGAAAAACTTACAGCCTAATTTTTGCACAAAATAGTGAACACAAAAATATATATAACCACTGATTACAAGCTCCTGGCTTTAGACAGGCACATGCAGAATATGGCGGGATGAAACATGTTAGCGGGCATCTAACCCACCCCTAACCGTACATTGACTGTCGTGTGGTAAACATTTTCTAAAATGCTATCAAATTAGATATTCAGACGTGTGTATCTGTATGCTTAGTCATATTTGCATCTGTCGAGTTAATGTATTTCTACCAATTCAACTTTCGTATACATAAGGATTTTTTTTACATGAACAAAATACATCCAAGAGTGTTTCGACAATACAACGGATATTATGGGTTGCTGTCTGCATGTTATGGTGGTAAATTATTTATTTTTTAAACATGCATATTGGTTATAATCATATCAAAGCATTATTTCATACACGCAAAATTCATTGACAAACGCAATATTGTGTCAACGAAGCGTATAGTATAAAAAGGTGTAATGACAACGAAGCGTACACAACATAAAAATAAAGACACTTTAAAACGTGCATTTTTTTTGTTTCTAGACACAACACAAACATACGACCTTTATAAGTTTGTTAATTTTAACTATGAAATTTTCAAAAATGTATGTTATAAAAACTATGAGGTACAAGAAACATTAAGTTTTGAATATTTAAAAATACGAAGCACGTTTTATCATTGATATCGTCGTGCGTTATTTGATGTTTGTATATAAAAATTCCACATATTTGAAAAACCTTTTAATAACTAATGAGTATTATGGCAAAGAATATATTGGCTCAAAATATCCGAAGAATAGATATTGGATTTTCTTTAAAAGTATTGATTTCTTACTGTCTGAACTCAGTGTTACACGATGTGTTCGATTCGAACGCGTCAACGTCCGGTTTCATCTGTATCGGGGTTATACAGGGTGTATTAGAGGTCGGTCATTTAAAGACGTATCAACCGTATCATATACGTTGGCGTATCCGCATCTGCAGATATACCAAAAAACAGTATATGATCCCGAGCTCAGTTTAATTTTGTGTACTTTCAATAATGCAAATGGGCGACTGATTAATCTCTAATGGAGAAATTTACAAAACAATTAGTAAATATCGATGTTTTTGTGAAATATGTAACCCGACTTTTAAAGATATTCCGGAAAGTTGGAACAGTTTACAGGCATGATAGGAGTGAATACGGTAAAATCGTTTGTTTGTGTATGAACTTGTTCTCACGTAGAACCAAATTGTTAATTAACAAATAGAGTGATACTCAGTAATTTTCTATTACCTTTTATGATAATATCGCAAATGAACAATATTCAAAGTTCCTTTAATACATATATACAAGTAGTACATTTGATTTCTTTTGAGTTTATTCATATAAGATCTTGAAATATGTTTTACCTAGGTTATTAAAGGATTGTGTACGATATTCGTGTACCTGCCCTAAATTGGCTCTTTTTTAAAAGTAGTTGATAGAACCCCTTATTTTTTTTACAAAACACCACTATCACAAATATTGAAAGTGTATGTTTTATTGTTTCGAAGAGATTCCAATTAGTTTTTTTTAAATGAAGCATGGTCTTATTTATAAGCTTGGGATCACATAATATTTTTTGATATATCTGCAGATGCGGATACGTCAACGTATACGATACGGTTGATACGTTTGTAAATGACCGACCTCTAATACGAACATTTTTCTAAACATCTTTACATATTGAGTTGTTTTTTAAGTAAGTGAGTCTACTATGATAATCAGTACATCGAGATTACTTTTGGTTTCGCTCCGTGGATTTTTAACTTATAACGGGCTTTGAACTTGGAACATTTCGTGGAAATAACAATTATAGAGTTGCTGTTCTGTTAGTATGTGAATAATACGGACTTTTAAGTCTACATATAGATTTTGGGTTTGCTTCGGCTCCGCTAATTTTTGACGACTGTTTTTTTGTTGTTGCCATTCTCTCTATATTATATAAGCAAAACATGCTCCATGGTTTTACCTTTTTTTTTGTTTTGACGCATACATATGTCAGCTATATACAGTACACATATATCACATGACCTATAGTTTACGTGTTAAATATATTAATTGTTTATCCTTTAATTACAGCTGGCGCAATTGTAGGGATTGCTATCAGTTGTTTCATTGTACCGGCAATAATTATATATCTGATAGTTAAATACTGCCCACGAGGTAAGTATTTAATTCAATCTTCTGTTCTTACAGAAGCATATATACATAATTGAAGATAGTTATGAGTAGATCTTTTTAATCTCACATGGCCCTGAGGGCTATGTCAGCGTTTCTCATCTCTTGTCGTCGTCGTCTGTTAACACAAACAACTTCTCCTCTGAAACCACTGGGCCAAATTCAATTAAACTTGGCCAAAACCATCATTGAGGTACATGTATCTAGTTTTAAAAAGTGTGTTCGATGACCCGCCCCTTACCAAGATGGCCGACATGGGTAACAATAGAACATAGGGGTGAAATGTAGATTTTGTCATATTTTAAAAACCAAAGCATTTAGAGCAAATCTGACTGGAGTAAATTTGTTCATCAGGTCAAAATATATCTGCCCTGAAATTTTCAAACGTACCAGACTATCCGTTGATGGGTTGCTGCCCCTAAATTGGTAATGTTAAGGAAATTTTGCAGTTTGTATACGACCGCAAAATTTTTTGCGGTCGTATATTGGTATCACGTTGTCGTCGTCAGCGTAAATCAATAAAATTTAAACACAAGGTTAATAGCCACTAAAGGAAGCTTGGGATTGATTTTTAGAGGTTTTGGTCCCAATGGTTTAGGAATTAGGGTCCAAAATGGGGCTTAGATAAACATTTTTATTAGTTTTTGCACAACGATTATAACTTTTGTATAAGTGAATAGACATATATGAAATTTAAACATAAGGTTCATGACCACAAAAGGAAGATTGAGATTGATTTTGGGGGTTTCGGTCCCAATGGTTTAGGAATAAGGAGCCAAAAAGAGGCATACATAAGCATCTGATTTTGGTTTTCGCTCAATAACTTAAGTATAAGTAAATAGAAATCTATGAAATCTAAACGCAAGGTTTATGACCACAAACGGAAGGTTAGGATTGATTTTGGGTTTTTTGGTCTCAACAGTTTAGGAATTAGGGGCCAAAAAGGGGCACAAATAAGCATTTTTCTTGGTTTTCGCACAATAACTTTAGTATAAGTAAATAGAAATCTATGAAATTTAAACACAATGTTTATGATCACAAAAGGAAAGTTGGGATTGATTTGGGGAGTTTTGATCCAAACAGTTTAGGATTAAGGGACCAAAAGGGTCCAAAATTAAATTTTGTTTTTCATCAAAAATTGAAATTTAGTGGTTTTTTGATATGCTGAATCTAACCGTGAAATTAGATTCTTAATTTTTGGTCCTGTTTTCAAATTGGTCTGCATTAAGGTGTAAAGGGTCCAAAATTAAACTTAGTTTGATTTTAACAAAAAATGATTTATTGGGGTTCTTTGATATGCCGAATCTAAACATGTACTTATATTTTTGATGTTGGGCCCAGTTTTCAAGTTGGTCCAAATCGGGGTCCAAAATTAAACTTTGCTTGATTTCAACAAAAATTGAATGTATGGGGTAATTTGATATGCTGAATTGAACCATGTTCTAAGATTTTGATGTTTGTGCCTCTTGATCAAATTGGTCCACACTGAGTTATAAAGGGTCAAAAATTTAACTTTATTTGATTTCATCAAAATTTGAATATGGGTTATTTGATATGCTGAATCTACTATGTATTAAGACTTTGGATATTGGATAATAATAGGTATATGTCAATTTAATTTTAGACCACATTCATTCTGTGTCAGAAACCTTTTTTGTGTCAACTATTTATTCACAACCCAAATTCAGAGCTGTATCAAGCTTGAATGTTGTGTCAAAACTTGCCCAACTGTTCAGGATTCGACCTCTGCGATCGTATAAAGCTGCGCCCTGTGGAGCATCTGGTTGGTTGTTATCTTTAAAGATATTATAGAAAGAGATAAACTGCAAACAGCAATTATGTTCAGCAAAGTAATATCTACAAAAAAGTCAACATGATAAAAATAATCAATTGACCTTTTAAGGAGTTATTGCGCTTTGAAGCCATTTTTCAACAAATTTTCATCAATTTTTGTAATCTTACAAAAATCTTCTCCTCCGAAACCATTGAGACAAATATAACCAAACTTATAACCTACGATAGTAGAGGGGCATTATGTTTTCTGGTCTGTGCCTCCGTCCGTCTGTGCGTCCGTTCGTCCGTTCCATACTTGACTGTACTGAATCGTACTTGACCCTTATCTTTGACGTTGAAAATAGTCTGAACTATTACTCGACCAGTCTGAAACAGTCTTAACCCATTCTCGACATGTACTTTACCTATTTTTCCAGTCTAAACCATGCTTAACCAAAGGTCTGAACAATACTCGACCAGTCTGAACCATACTTGACCAAAAAACCTCTACTTTTTTAACTGTTAAAAAAAATGTCTTTTTAACTGACATATATAACAACAGCCAACATAAAAAAATTTAACCTTATAAAAGAAATATATCTCTGATTATATTTAGAATAAAAAAATATATTATATATAACTTATATCAAAAAGGGATAAAATTAAATAAATAAATAAAATTGTTTTTCTGATTAGTGGTGAAATATAAAGTATAACCTCTGCTTTGGGGCAAACTCATAAATAAGATCACACTTGGTCAGAGCTATTAACTTCTAAATAACATTGATTCAAAATTGCAACATCCTGTTTAAATTAAATAACAAGGCCTTTCGAATATACATGTATGTACTAGATAAGTAATACACGATTTTAAGAAAATAGGACTTTCTTTTTACCTGTAAAACACACACGTACTGAGGTAATTAGAACATATTAAAGTGCTTTATGTATGCCATGTTAATTTGACAAAAAAAATACTTAAATTAATTGAAAACAATTTTTACTGTTACTTTGGAATACATTTCCGTTTTTAAAAAGGTTATCAAGGATTGCTATGGAAATTATATTATCATGATTATACTAAATTGTTGGTTAAATAAAACAAAACAATTAACCTCTCATTTTTTTTTTAAATTTATTAAGTTGTTTATATACTATTTTATATATATCTTAATAAAAAACCATTCACTGCATTATTACCTGAACTCAACTGACACCATAAATCTATACTAGGCTTACGTTAATGGTGAAAATAGTCCAGTTACCATAAAATACTTCCGAAATATTCATAACATTTTGAATAAAATTGAAAATATTAGTCACAATTCATTTTTTTAGATTATTTGATCAGCTTGTTTTATTTATATTATAAAAGTTGATATATATTATTATGTAAGTGTTGATTAATATTGAGTTGAAGTTATATTATGATTGATTATTGTGAAATTTTAATTGCAATACTGTATTGAATATATCTTTAATAGATACAAAGAATAGGTCTAGGTTGGTTAAGACTTGGTCGAGTATGGTTCAGACTAGGTCGAGTATGGTTCAGACTAGGTCGAGTACGGTTCAGACTAGGTCGAGTACGGTTCAGACTCGTATAAAATGGTTAAGTACTGGTCAAGTACACATTTAGACTCTTAAGTATGGTTCAGACTACAGTCGAGTATTATCAAGTAAATTTCAGACGAATTCAGACTGGTCGAGTAAAAATCAGTACAGTCAAGTACAGATATATGGTTTGTAGTGAAATGTATACATAATTATTATCTTTATTATTTCAGGTCCTCCAAGTAAGTATTACATGTATAATAGCTTTTATTCTGATAATGCATGATTTCCTAGTCAAAAAGCTGAGGTGTCCATTTGTATGCATAACTGTTCGTCTTATTGTTATTATTAGGCATGTTGCGATCACGAACAACGCGTTATGTCCTTTATATCCACTTTAAACTTGTAAAATAATTTAATCTTAGATTTGTGTTTGTGGTCGGGACATTGAAGGGTCACTAGCTGTCAAAATCATTTTTACCGATTTGACTCAAATTCTCGTATTTGATTTATAACATACTTAAACACATACCCAAATTATAAAAAAAAAAAAAAAACAGTTACAATGTATACACTTAATAATATATCCGAATTTAGTGTGAATTTTAGTCTACACGTCATTTAATTAACTATCGAGATGACCTTCGAAACTGACGACTGTCGCCTGTGACTGAATATGCTTTATATACTTACTGGGGGTATGATGAGATGATAGAAACTATTAATTTTCTCCTTAATGATAATAATGTTGGTTTCGGGAATAAAGTTATGTACAGATTGTAGGTATTCCTATCGACACATATTGCGCCCCTTAAATAGCAGACTTTTTTTATTGTACTGCTATGAATCACAGTTAATGACCAAACTCAGTACAGACCCATCTAAATTGCGTTTAATTGATAAATTTAACAACACTTATCTTGATGATATTGTTTTTGTTAATTCATCAGAATTTTCTAAATATACTGCCGAAATTTACCAAAAGAAACCCACTTTGACTTAATCAAATATGAACGCTAATAACTGTCCTTCCCTAGATTTATATATTTCAGTTTTTCATGGGAAACTTCACACAAACATTTACAACAAAACTTACAAATTTGCGCTCCCTATTGTTAATTCTCCTTTTTTTATGCTGATTTTCCTTTGGCACCAGAGCACGTTGTTTATATTTCACAACTCGTTGGATATGCCCGTGTCTGTTGTGACGTTTTATATTTTTTTAAAACGTGATCTTTTTATTACTTGTGAATTATTAAGTCAGGGACTTCGTTGCCAGAATTTGTTTCCTTAATTCTTCCCTAGATGCAAAGATTTAGTTTGGAAGTTTGGTTGTAACTTATTTCAACCGGAATAACACATCCTCATTTTTACGGAGATTTTTTTTACCGTGCCCTTAAATTTAGAAACGATCCGAGTAAACTTATCGATCCTTTAAAAAAAACTTATCCCAAAAGATTAAGAAATCAACACTGTTATTTGATCTTTGAATATTGTTTTATTGGTATTAAAATTGATTTTGTTATCAGTAAATTGGAAGTAATCTAAATATATTATTGTTCTATACATGTCCACTTTCATGGATCTAAAATCTGTCCGTCCCCTTATTTCGGCAATTCACAATTTCATGTTTTTCTCTGACTGTTTATGACGTGTTTTCACTAAATTGGATGGTGGATGTGTACTGATTGATAATTAAGTCTTAGATGCATGCTTTTTGGGGGGCGCTTTAGACTTATACTAACTGTTAGTAACTGCAAGTACTCTTAGATCTGTTCTTAGTCTCTTTTCGTTTTTGGGATGTACATTCAAGTACCTGGTCAATTCCACACTGTGTTGTTATGGCTCCGCAACAAAGTTTTCGGGGACATATAGTTTTTAGGGGCCAGCTGAAGGACGCCTCCGGGTGCGGTAATTTCTCGCTACATTGAAGACCTGTTGGTGACCTTCTGCTGTTGTTTTTTCCTATGGTCGGGTTGTTGTCTCTTTGGCACATTCCCCATTTCCATTCTCAATTTTATTACCCTTTGTTCGTCATTCCGTCAATAAGTCAATAGTTGTCGTTCCGTCATTCCGCAACACAGCATTATCCGTTTTTTTTTCTAAACACCTTTAGGAAGCGATAAACAGTTAGGAAAAAGTATTAAAGTTGTCCCTCATAAATTTAACAATCCCCTTTTCATTGCTTGCTTGCAACATTAATCATACTGTAAGGGTCATATATGTGCATATGTATGTAATCACATGCTTCCATACATGTATATCCAGTATATAAAATAGTAAAATATAGAAGGAATTGGGCGTATCCATGGCAACAATCTGCATTTTTTTGGTTCTAAAATAATGCAAAAATGGGGGGAAAATGTCACATATTTCTCCACAATTTGTCCAAAAGTAGAATTTCAATTACTTCAAGAAATACCTTTTCTGAAACTGTTTACAATATATTTCAATAAATCCTATGAAAATCATATGACTTTCGTCTCATTTTTTGGTAAAATTGCGTCAAAAACTTCGTGTAGAAAAAAAGTGTTTGTAAACATTACATGAATTTCTGGACCGATGACCGGTCTAGCTATGAAAAAACGGAGAGTCAAACAGAAAATACCCCATAAAACATGTAAAATATAATTTTGATGTTCTTATAAACCTTCTTTGAAGGCTAAATTAGTACTCAGCTGTCTAAATATTAATTTTATTACACAATAATTTTCACATTTGAAAAATCCACCCGGGCTCAAATGCGAAACTAAACTCCTAACTGTGTATTGCTACCTGAATAGTAAATAACTTTCAAATTCTCCTTTGCATCCAATTTTCTGTGTTCTACTAGCTAAAACGAGTAAAATTTCCTTTTATTTTTATACGACCGCAAAAATTTTAATTTTTTGGTCGTATATTGCTATCACGTTGGCGTCGTCGTCGTCGTCGTCGTCGTCGTTGTCCGAATACTTTTAGTTTTCGCACTCTAACTTTAGTAAAAGTGAATAGAAATCAATGAAATTTTAACACAAGGTTAAGGACCACAAAAGGAAGGTTGGGATTGATTTTGGGAGTTTTGGTTTAAACAGTTTAGGAATTAAGGGCCAAAAAAGGGCCCAAATAAGCATTATTCTTGGTTTTCGCACAATAACTTTAGTATAAGTAAATAGATATCAATGAAATTTTAACACAAGGTTTATGACCACAAAAGGAAGGTTGGGATTGATTTTTGGAGTTGAGGTCACAACAGTTTATGAACTAGGGGCCAAAAAGGGGCCCAAAATAAGCATTAGTCTTGGTTTTTGCACCATAACTTTAGTATAAGTAAATAGAAATCTATGAAATTTAAACACAAAGTTTATGACCATAAAAGGAAGATTGGGTTTGATTTTGGGAGTTTTGGTCCTAACAGTTTGGGAATAAGGGGCCCAAAGGGTTCAAAATTGAACTTTGTGTGATTTCATCAAAAATTGAATAATTAGGGTTCTTTGATATGCTGAATCTAACTAGGTATGTAGATTCTTAATTTTTGGTCCCATTTTCAAATTGGTCTACATTAAGGTCCAAAGGGTCCAAAATTAAACTTAGTTTGATTTTAACAAAAATTGAATCCTTGGGGTTCTTTGATATGCTGAATTTAAAAATGTACTAAGATTTTTAATTATTGGCCTAGTTTTCAAGTTGGTCCAAATGGGGGTCCAAAATTAAACTTGGTTTGATTTCCTCAAAAATTGAATAAATGGGTTCTTTGATATGCCATATCAAACTGTGTATGTAGATTCTTAATTTTTGGTCCAGTTTTCAAATTGGTCTACATTAAGGTCCAAAGGGTCCAAAATTAAACTAAGTTTGATTTTAACAAAAATTAAATTCTTTGGCTTATTTGATATGCTTTATCTAAATATGTACTTTGATTTTTGATTATGGGCCCAGTTTTCAAGTTGGTCCAAATCTGGATTCCATATCAAGTATTGTGCAATAGCAAGAAATTTTCAATTGCACAGTATTGCACAATAGCAAGAAATATCTAATTGCACAATATTGTGCAATAGCAATTAATTTTCAATTGGAGTTATCTTTCTTTGTATAGAATATATGTTGGAAATTTGCCAGACATGACTATGATGTCATTTTCTATTTTTATTTGCCAATAACTTTATGTAAATAACTTCATTGGAAATTTGCCAATATAAAATGTTGCTGATGAAGCTTTTTTTCCTTATCTTATCTAAAATGTTTTTAGATAATGTATGTTGGACATTTGCCAGACATGACTATGATGTCATTTTCTATTTTTATTTGCCAATAACTTTATGTAAATAACTTCATTGGAAATTTGCCAATATAAAATGTTGCTGATGAAGTTTTTTTTATTGTTTTATACAATAAACAATGTATATTCACTTTTACTACCAACCAATCTTTACCATTCAGTGATAACAAGCACTTTATTTTACATTTTAATATTTTATGATGTATTTAAAAGAGTAGTTATTGTTGCAAACTCCATTAGAAATTTGAATTGATATCAGTTTTGGAAAAAGGGAAACGGGGATGTGAAAAAAGGGGGGGTTAAATTTTTCTTATTCAGATTTCATAAATAAAAAGAAAATTTCTTCAAACCTTGTTTTGAGAGGATTAATATTCAACAGCATAGTGAATTGCTCAAAGGCAAAAAAAACCTTTTAAGTTCATTAGACCACATTCATTCTGTGTCGGAAACCTATGCTGTGTCAACTATTTAATTTTAGATTTAAAAAGTTTGAAGAAGAAATCTTTAATTGATTTGTAAAATCTTGACATTTGTTTTGTGTAAAAAAAACCATGTAATGTCAAAAATTTGATCACAATCCAAATTCAGAGCTGTATCACGCTTGAATGTTTTGTCCATACTTGCCCCAACTGTTCAGGGTTCGACCTCTGCGGTCGTATAAAGCTGCGCCCTGCGGAGCACCTGGTTGAAAATTGGTTGAGAAATAAATATTTCATGGAGGTTAGAAGTTGACAATGAAACGTGACATAAACTGTTTCAAAGAAAGGTGCCATTCAAAGTGTAAAATCTAGTTTCTACCCAAATTTTTGGCAAAATCTTAAAAACTTTACCTCTTTTACAATTTTTAAATGTTAAAAATCTTAATAAGATCTCTGATGATGCAAAATTGTAGCAAATTTAGAAACTTTAGGCAAAAAAGTGGTAATCTTTATGTTTATTTTATACCAAAGACTTGATTAAAAAACTTAGTAATAGGGAATCAATTTCTTTCAGCTCAATCAGTTATACATTTAATATATGACAAAAAGTAACATGAAATCTTGATAAAAATAATAATTTGAAATATTCGCAAGAAAAAATACAGAGCGTTCAATACTTAGGCTACTACATACAGCGCCATCCTTCAGAAGCAAGTGTCAAGCCAATAGAGTACAAATATAAGCCTTGTGTCAAAATGTTTAGTTTCGGTTGCTAAGGACTGTACACAATAAAATTGCCATGTATTACCATTCTTAAATACTTAATCCCATTATAAGTTGATTAAGAATCTAAATATCAATAGATTTGTGGTATGAATAGTTTTAAATTTTATAATTCTGAGCTAGGTAAGTATGCCATAAGGTAGCAATAAACAGTAAGGAAAAATATTAAGATTTTCCGTCATAATTTTACCAAGGATTTGTATAGTAGTTACTGTAATCGAACTTTACAATGTCAGACATGTCAAAATTTATTTTAAGATGATTGTTGACATCATGGTTGATCGTTATACCGGAAAATATAGGAATAAGGGGCCACAAAAAGGCTAAAAACAAACATTTTTCTAGTTTCCAGACAATAACTTGTGTTTAGGTGTATGGAACTCTCTGAAATCGTACAAAAGGTTCCATATATAATAATATACAATTGAAAGTCTGTGATGGAGATTTGGGGTCATTGCTCCTAGGGGGGATCAAAAAGTTTGGGGTCTAATTTTGTTAAAGGTTTAAAAAAAATAAAAAAAATTCTCAATTATCAAATTTTTGAAAAGTTTCAAGATGAAATCTTTAATTGCACAGTATTGCGCAATAGATTTGTAAGATCTTGCAGATATTGGTTTTGTGTCAGAAACTTATATTATGTAAAAAAAAATCTGATCACAATCCAAACTCAGAGCTGTATCAACCGTGAATGTTGTGTCTTTACTTGCCCAAACTGTTCCGGGTTAAACCTCTGCGGTCGTATAAAGCTGCGCCCTGCGGAATACCTGTTTTTTCTTTTATATTTTCCAACATGTTATTTTAGGGATTTCCTTTGCTTACTATCTGCTATGGATTTTTCTCTGGTTTTAGGACAATTCGTTAACATACATTTTCTTAAAACTTTACGCCAAAAGATGTCTCATGCTAATCATACAACCTTTCGTTAGTAAAATATTAAAATGATACTTATTTCTACTGTAAATTTGGGGAAATGACATTTGTTGCATATGATGATGATGATTGTCAAAAATACAAAAATAGAAAAAGTCATGTTGAGTTTGTAAAACCTTTTCTGCGTACAGAAGAAGTTAAACCGGTTTTTAAAAACAAATATATACATAATTATTATCTTTATTATTTCAGGTCCTCCAAGTAAGTATTACATTTATAATAGCTTTTATTCTTCTAATGCATGATTTCCTAGTCAAAAAGCTGAGGTGTCCATTTGTATGCATAACTGTTCATCTTATTGTTATTATTAGGCATGTTGTGATCACGAACAATGCGTTATGTCCTTTATATCCACTTTAAACTTGTAAAATATTTTAATCTTAGATTTGTGTTTGTGGTCGGGACATTGAAGGGTCACTAGCTGTCAAAATCATTTTTACCGATTTGACTCAAATTCTCGTATTTGATTTATAACATACTTAAACACATACCCAAGATATAAAAAAACAAGAACTATCTTTAAAAAAGATATCTGACGTATTTAAATTTGAGTATATGTTTAAAACTATCATTTCGATAACCTTCAGAAGCACAAAGATACCATTTAAATAACGTTTTCTCTGTTTGTGTTCAGTATTCTCGGTCCTTGTATCTTTCTGTTTACATTCACCAAAACCCCGCGGAAATCTCACATGCGTAGGTGCGTTATAAAAGTCATGTACGTTCGTACAACAAAGTTTACATTAAAAGTTATATAATTGTCTCGAATAAACAGCTGTCACGGATGCAAAGAGCTATTGGAGAAACAATTATTTTAATAAAAATATAAATCTTTGTAAGATTTAGTCAAATATTTATAGTTTTTCACTTGCTTTCCATCACGATATAATTAACGAGACGTTTTTTCAAACACAACCAAATCACCCACCATCACAGCATTTTGTCCAATCACAGAAGGAATTTTCGAGCATGCGTATTCTGTTGCCATAGTTAAGCGTCCTAAAGTTCAAGGGGCACAAACCGAAAATATACCAACTACGTCGGAAAAACAGTTACAATGCATACACTTAATAATATATCCGAATTTTGTGTGAATTTTAGTCTACACGTCATCTAATTAACTATCGAGATGACCTTCGAAAACTGACTACGGTCGCCTGTTACTGAATATGCTTTATATACTTACTGGGGGTATGATGAGATCATAGAAACTATTAATTGTCTCCTTAATGATAATAATGTTGGTTTCGGGAACAAAGTTATGTGCAGATTGTATGTATTCCAATTGGCACATATTGCGCCCCTTAAATAGCGGACTTTTTGTTGCACTGCTATGAATCACAGTTAATGACCAAACTCAGTACAGACCCATCTTAATTGCGTTTAATTAATAAATTCAACAACATTTATTTCGATAATATTTTTTTCGTTAAGTAATCAGAATTTTCTAAATATACTGCCGAAATTTACAAAAAGGAAACCACTTTCACTAAATCAAACATGAACGCGAATAACTGTCCTTTCCTAGATTTATATATTTCAGTTTTTCATGGGAAACTCCACACAAACATTTACGACAAAAGTGACGAATTTGCGTTCTCTATTGTTAATTCTCCTTTTTTATGCTGATTTTCCTTTGGCACCAGCTTACGTTGTTTCTATTTCACAACGCGTTGGATATGCCCGTGTCTGTTGTGACGTTTTACATTTTTTTAAACGTGATCTTTTTATTACTGGTGAATTATTAAGTCAGGGACTTCGTTACCACAAATTATTTTTTTTTTTTTACTAAATTCTTCCCTAGATACAAAGAAGTATCGGAAGTACGATATATGTAACATAGAGTACATGAACTTTTATTTGATATGAGACAACGCCATGTTCTAGAAAGTTTGATTTTTGCACTTAATAACCCTATCCAACTAATTTTTGGAGGTCGGGAATTTGATATTTCAAATGTACACATCATGTCCCTTCATTTGATATACAACAACCCTATCTTAAAAGAATTTTTTTTGCACTCAATAACCCTATCCAACCCATTTTTGGGAGACGTCAATTTGAAATTTGAAATGTACGCTTTATGTTCTTTCATTTGATATGCGACAACCTTACCATCTGAGAAATTTGAATGTTTGCACTAAATGACCCCACCCGTCCCCCTGGAATGAAAAGGGGGTTTAACATTTTCTTTTTTAGTAGAATTTATTAAGACCTTCAATTTGATGTATCAAATGACCCCATTTGACAAAGTGCCAAAAATGATGCAATATCAAATATATAAATAGAAGTTATGAAACTTACAAAGTCAATGCAAAACATGAAAATTTCAAATTGATTTTTTGGTGTTTTTTTCCATGGAATGTTTTTGGTATTTGGTCAAACATATAACTATGTTAACCTCTTCAATTTCTTAAACATTCTAATATGACGTCCTTATTACGCTTTGTAAACAAAGCCGTGTTCTAATGAGCACAGGATATGTTTGACACATGCGCACGAACTTAATGTTTATATTAACGTTATTTCCATCGCTATCCTTTAAAATATATACATTTAAGCAGCTAACATAAACTTTTATTATATTTTTTTATGAAACAACATATATTTACCCTGCTCGTAGTTTTTAAACTTATCAAATTTGAAATGCAATGCACAGACTATTCGAGGAGGAAACGGCAACAGCCAAACATTTTTACGGTAATTTCGTACGCTTCAACCTATAAAAGTACTGTATTTGTCCTTTTAGAATCGAAATAATTCCTTCATGTGATGCTCTATGCTCATTTTAACATGGGTAGGCATTATATTTGACTACATTTTACACCTTGCTAACGCTTAGTATAAAATAATGACAAATAGAATGCCTACTCATGTTAAAATGAGCATAGAGCATGACATGAAGGAATTATTTTAATTTTAAGTGGTAAGCTGTTGTTGATTCAGAAATACATGCCTCCGCTCGCAAAATTTCAAACTGCATTATCTCTTAAACGACAATAGATATCTCAACACTGTTAAATGATAAATGATCTGCAGTTGAATGACAACTTTGTAGAAAAAAATTTGGAACAATTCCAAAGTTCATCAAGGTCAAAATGAATCATCACATATATGATGCAATACAAAACTTGAGAACCAGAAGTCGTAGAGACATGAGACTACCACCATTCAATTAAGGACCACTTGACCTTTCAAATGTCACAACGTTAAGGTCATAATACACTTTGAAGGTCAAGGTTAAGTTTCATCATGACCTGACATTGACCTCAAATTGAAGGTCTTAAACTACTGATTATTTTTGCAGTTTATAGTAGGTTGATATCTGTTACCATTTAAAAGATATACAAACGATTTTATACTTTTAAGAATCACCCCGTCGTAACTTTTGAACAGACAGTCGGACACTTTTGAGCTCAGTTTATAAAATGTAAAGCTCTTCGAGAGGAACAATTTATACGCTGTGAATATGCAGCAAACTCTAGCAAACGTTTTTGTCGAGCCTGCAAGTTTTGTTGCAGAAAGCTCGACATAGTGAAAGTGATCCGGCGGCGGCGGCGTTAGCTAACTTCTCAAAAGGTTTATACTTTAGAATGTGAAAGACCTGGATGCTTCATACTTTGTATATAGATGCCTCGTGTTATGAAGTTTCCGTCAGTCACATGTCCAATGTCCTTGACCTCATTTTCATGGTTCAGTGACCACTTGAAAAAAAAGTTCAAAATTTTTGTAATGTTGAATTCTCTCTTATTATAAGTAATAGGATAACTATATTTGGTATGTGCGTACCTTGCAAGGTCCTCATGCCCGTCAGACAGTTTTCACTTGACCTCGACCTCATTTCATGGATCAGTGAACAAGGTTAAGTTTTGGTGGTCAAGTCCATATCTTCGATACTATAAGCAATAGGGCTAGTATATTTGGTGTATGGAGGGACTGGAAGGTGTACATGTCCAACTGGCAGTTGTTATCTGACCTTGACCATATTTCATGGTTCAGTGGTTATAGTTAAGTTTTTGTGTTTTGGTCTGTTTTTCTCATACTTTATGCATTAGGTCTACTATATTTGTTGTATGGAATGATTGTAAGGTGTACATGTCTAGCGGGCAGATATCATCTGACCTTGACCTCATTTTCATGGTTCAGTGGTCAAAGTTAAGTTTTTAAGTTTTGGTCTTTTTATCTAATATTATATGCCAAAGGTCAGCTATATTTGGTGTATAGAAATATATTATGATCTATATGTCAGTCCCGCAGGGTTTTTTTTTACCATGACCTCAATTGCACGGTTCATTGCACAGTGTTAAGTTTTTGTGTTTTGGTCTATTTTTCTTAAACTATAAGTAATAGGTGAACTATATTTGTTGTATGGAAGCTTTGTTAGCTGTACATGTCTGCCTGGCACGGTTCATCTGACCTTGACCTCATTTTCATGGTTCATTGGTCTTTGTTTAGCTATCTTGTTTAATGTTAAGTGTATGTGACCGTTGTAATAAAGCTTTATACTTAGGACCATCAACATAGTATCAATGATTAGTAAATAAGGCGAGACATTTCAGTATGTGCACTCTTGTCCTAATATGCAAGCTTGAAATTGCAGCGTAATTTTTTTTTGCACTCGGTGACCTTTGACCTTGGGTGCAAATTGAAGGTCACATGAACTTACGATTATTTGTGTAGGTCCCAAGTCTTTACGACTTCCAGTTCTCGAGATACATTTTTTCAAAAATTGTGTATATTTTTTCAAGGGAAATAACTCCTTATAAGGGTCAACAACAACATGATTGTATATGTTTATTAACATTGCCATCTGGTCCTGTATATGTTTCCGTTTTCAAATCGATTCTATCTTGAATACTTTTTGAGAAAGATGCAAAGGAAAGAAATTGCTTCAAGGGGACATAACTCTCATAGGGAATGATAAATCATTAGCAGCCGCATATGTTAACACATCATGATGAGATCTAACTATTGTCCAAATAAGGTCATGATATCTTCAAAAACAACGAGGGGGGGGGGGGGGGCATGTCGAAAAAAACAATAAAAGGGAAATAACTTCTAGAGGGGATGATGAAATCGTACACAGCCTCATCTGGTTATACTTCATGATGAGGTCTACCGATGGTCCGTATTTGGTCTTGATAACTCCAATAAAACGGGGAGATGCCATGTCAAAAAATTGCTAGAAGAAAAAAAGAAGAAAACTAGTATCTCAATTGTTTGTAAAACAATTGAAATGTCTTTCCTGTAAAAGTGATGTTTTTGTTATGTACTTTTTACGACCTTTCGTTTGATATACGACAAGCATACCTTCTGAAACTTTTCGCTTTTTACACTTAATGACCTCATCCGCCTACATTTTCGAGATCGGAAGTATGTTATATGTAACATAGACTTGGTAGTCTTTCATTTGATATGCGACAACGCCATGTTCAAGAAATTTTGATTTTTGCACTTGATAACCCCATCCAACTAATTTTTGAAGGTCAGTAATTTGATATTTCAAATGTACACATCATGACCTTTCATTTGATATACAACAACCCTATCTTAAATTTTTTTATTTTTGCACTCAATGACCCCATCCAACGATTTTTTTGGGGACGTCAATTTGAAATTTGAAATGTACGCTTTATGTTCTTTCATTTGATATGCGACAACCTTACCCTTTGAAAAATTTGAATTTTTGCACTAAATGACCCCACCCTTCCCCCTGGGATGAAAAGGAGGTTTAAACATTTTCAGTTTTAAGTAGAGTTTATTGAGACCTTCAATTTGATATATCAGATGACCCAATTTGACAAAATGCCAAAAATGAAGCAATATCAACTATATAAATAAAAGTTATGAAACTTACAAAGTCAATGCACAACATGAAAATTTCAAACTGATTTTTTGGGTGTTTTTTTTCCATGGAATGCTTTTGGTATTTGGTCAAACATATAACTATGTTGACCTCTTCAATTTCTTAAACATTTTAAGTGGTAAGCTGTTGTTGATTCAGAAATACATGCCTCCGCTCGCAAAATTTCAAATTGCATTATCTCTAAAACGACAATAGATATCTCAAATCTGTTAAATGATAAATGACCTACAGTTGAAGGACAACAATGTAGAAAGTTCATCAAGGTCACAATGAATCATCAAATATATGATACAATACCAAACTTGAGAACTGGAAGTCGTAGAGACATGGGACTTCCGCCATTTAACTCAGGACCACTCGACCTTTCAAATATCACAAGGTCAAGGTCATAGTATACTGTGAAGGTCAAGGTGAAATTTCATCATGACTTTCATTGACCTCAAATTGAAGGTCTTGACTTACAGATCATCTTTGCAGTTTATAGTACGTTGATATTTTTTACCTTTAAAAAGATATACACAAAATACTATACTTTTAAGAATCATCCCGTTGTAACTTTTGCACAGACGGTCGGATATTTTTGGGCTTATTGAATAAAATGTAGAACTCGTCAAGAGGAACAATTTATACGCTGTATGTATGCAGAAAAGTCTTATCGTTTTTATACGACCGCAAAATTTGAAAACTTTTTCGTCGTATATTGCTATCACGTTGGCGTCGTCGTCGTCGTCGTTGTCGTCGTCGTCCGAATACTTTTAGTTTTCGCACTCTAACTTTAGTAAAAGTGAATGGAAATCTATGAAATTTTAACACAAGGTTTATGACCACAAAAGGAAGGTTGGTATTGATTTTGGGAGTTTTGGTTCCAACATTTTAGGAATTAGGGGCCAAAAAGGGCCCAAATAAGCATTTTCTTGGTTTTCGCACTATATTTTTAGTTTAAGTTAATAGAAATCTATGAAATTTTGACACAAGGTTTATGACCACAAAAGAACGGTTGGGATTGATTTTGGGAGTTTTGGTTTCAACAGTTTAGGAATTAGGGGCCAAAAAGGGCCCAAATAAGCATTATTCTTGGTTTTCGCACAATAACTTTAGTTTAAGTAAATAGAAATCAGTGAAATTTAAACACAAGGTTTATGACCATAAAAGGAAGGTTGGTATTGATTTTGGGAGTTTTGGTCCCAACAGAATAAGGGGCCCAAAGGGTCCAAAATTAAACTTTGTTTGATTTCATCAAAATTGAATAATTGGGGTTCTTTGATATGCCGAATCTAACTGTCATGACTGTGTATGTAGATTCTTAACTTTTGATCCCGTTTTCAAATTGGTCTACATTAAGGTCCAAAGGGTCCAAAATTAAACTTAGTTTGATTTTGACAAAATATGAATCAGTTAGGTTCTTTGATATGCTGAATCTAAAAATGTACTTAGATTCTTGATTATTGGCCCAGTTTTCAAGTTGGTCCAAATCGGGGTCCAAAATTAAACTTTGTTTGATTTCATCAAAAATTGAATAAATGGGGTTCTTTGATATACCAAATCTAACTGTGTATGTAGATTCTTCATTTTTGGTCCTGTTTTCAAATTGGTCTACACTCAAGTCCAAAGGGTCCAAAATTAAACTTAGTCTGATTTTAACAAAAATTGAAATCTTGGGGTTCTTTGATATGCTGAATCCAAAAATGTACTTAGATTTTTTATTATGGGCCCAGTTTTCAAGTTGGTCCAAATCAGGATCTAAAATTATTATATTAAGTATTGTGCAATAGCAAGTCTTTTCAATTGCACAGTATTGCGCAATGGCAAGAAATATCTAATTGCACAATATTGTGAAATAGCAAATTTTTTTTTAATTAGAGTTATCTTTCTTTGTCCAGAATAGTAAGCAAGAAATATCTAATTGCAAAATATTGTGCAATAGCAAGATTTTTTTTTAATTGGAGTTATCTTTCTTTGTCCAGAATCAACTTAAATCTTTGTTATATACAATATACAATGTATATTCACTTTTTACTACCAACTGATAAATTAAAATAATCTTTACCATTCAGTGATAACAAGCAGTTTTTTTACATCTTAATATTTTATGATGTATTTAAATGAGTAGTTATTGTTGCAAACTCCATTAGAAATTTTAATTGAGATTAGTTTTGGAATAAGGGAAAGGGGGATGTGATTAAAAAAATTGGGTTCAATTTTTCTCATTTGAAATTTCATAAATAAAAAAGAAAATTTCTTCAAACATTTTTTTGAGAGGATTAATATTCAACAGCATAGTGAATTGCTCTAAGAGAAAACAAAAATTTTAAGTTCATTAGAACACATTCATTCTGTGTCAGAAACCTATGCTGTGTCAACTATTTAATCACAATCCAAATTTAGAGCTGAATCCAGCTTGAATGTTGTGTCCATACTTGCCCCAACCGTTCAGGGTTCAACCTCTGCGGTCGTATAAAGCTACGCCATGCGGAGCATCTGGTTCTAATATGTAAGCTTGTGTAAATTGCAGCGTAATTTTTTGTTGCACTCAGTGACCTTTGACATTTGGTGCATATAAAGGTCACATGAATTAAAGATTATTGGTGAAGGTTCCAAGTCTCTATGACTTCTGGTTCTCGAAATAGAATTCAAATCGATTCTATTTCTATAACTTTTAAAGAAAAATGCATATAAAAGAAATTGATTCAAGGGGACATAACTCTCAAAGGGGATATTGAAATCTAAGCCAGCCTCATATGGTAATACATTATGATGACGTCTACCTATTGTCCAGATAAGGTCATGATATCTTTCAAAACAACGAGGGGGGCCATGTCGAAAAAAAAACAATAAAAGGGAGATAACTTCTTAAGGCGATGATGAAATCTTACACAGCCTCATCTGTTCATACTTCATGATGAGGTCTACCGATGGTCCATATTTGGTCTTGATAACTCCAATAGAAACGAGGGGAGGACTTGTCAAACAAATAAATGATGAAAAAAAAACCAAACTAGTATCTCAGTTGTTTGTAAAACTATTGAAAGGTCTTTCCTGTAAAAGTGATGTTTTTATAAAGTACTTTGTACGACCTTTCGTTTGATATACGACAAGCATACATTTTGAAACTGTTCGCTTTTTACACTAAATGACATTATCCTCCTACATTTTTGAGATCGGAAGTATGATATATGTAACATAGACTTGATGGTCTTTCCCATGATATGCGACAATGCCGTGTTCTAGAAAGTTTGATTTTTGCACTTAATAACCCCATCCAACTCATTTTTGGAGGACAGGAATTTGATATTTCAAATGTACACATCATGACCTTTCATTTAATATACAACAACCTTACCTTAGAAGGCAATTTATTTATTGCACTCAATGACCCAACCCAACTCATTTTTGAGGGAAGACACTTTGATATTTGAAATGTACGCTTAATGGACTTTCATTTGATATGCAACAACCTAACCATCTGATAAGTTTCAATTTTTGCACTGAATGACCCCACCTTTCTAACTGGGATGAAAAAGGGGTTGAAATTTTTTTAGTAAAGCTCATAAAGACCTTCAATTTGATATATCAAATGACCCCATTTGGCAAAATGCCAAAAATGATGCAATATTAATAATATAAATAGAACTAATGAAACGTACAAAGTCAATGCAAAACATGAAAATATGAATGTGATTTTTTTGGGTTGATTTTCATTGAAAGTTTTCGGTATTTGGTCAAACATATAACCATGTTAAACTCTTCAATTTCTGAAAATTTCAGGTGGCAACCTGTTGTTGATTCAAAAATACATGCCTTCGATCGCAAAATTTCAAACTGCATTATCTCTTAAAAAAACAATAGATATCTCAAATCTGTTCAAAGAAGAATGATCTGCAGCTGAAGGACAACATTTTAGAAAAAAAATGGCCAATTTCAAAGTTTGTCAAGTTCACAATGAATAATCAAATATATGACGCCATACCAAACTTGAGAACCGGAAGTCATAGAGACATGGGACTACCACCATTCAACTCAGGACCTTTTGACCTTTCAAGTATCACAAGGTCAAGGTCATAGTTCACTTTAAAGGTCAAGGTTAAATTTCATCATGACCTGACATTGACCTAAAATTGAAGGTCTTAAAGAACTGATCATTTTTGCGATTCACAGTAGGTTGATATATGTTCCCTTTTCAAAGATATACACACAATACTGTATTTTTATGAATTATCTCGTAACTTTTGAACAGACGGTCGGACATTTTTGGGCTTAATGTATAAAATGTAGAGCTCGTCGAGAGGAACATTTTATACACAGTATGTATGCAGCAAACTCTTATCGTTTTCTGAATGAAATTGCAGCGTAATTTTTTTTGGCACTCAGTGACCTTTGACATTGGGTGCAAATTAAAGGTTAAATTAACTTAAGATTATTGTCGAAGGGTCCAATTCTCTACGACTTCCGGTTCTCGAATAAGAATTTTTCAAAAATTGTGTATAATCTTTCAAGAGAAATTACTCCTTATAAAGGTTGATAACAAAATAATTGTGTATGTTTATTAACATTGTTATCTGTTCTTATACATGTTGCCGTTTTTAATTCGATTCTATCTCTAATACTTTTTAAGAAATAGCTTCAAGGGAATATAACTCTTAAAGGGGATGATTAAATCCTTAGCAGCCTCATATGGTGATACATTATGATTAGATGTACCTATTGTCTAAATAAGGTCATGTTATCTTAAAAAACAACGAGGGGGGCCATGTCAAAAATATCCAATTAAAGGGAGATAACTTCTAAAGGGGATGATGAACTCCTTATCAGGGTCATCTGGTCATACTTCATGATGAGGTCTATCTATGGTCCATATTTGGTCTATATAACTTCAACAGAAATGGGGGGAGGCCATGCAAAAAAAAATGTTGGAAGAAAGAACGGAAGAAAGACAATAAGGTCTTTCCTTTGTAGAGGAAAGACCTTAAGAATAAGGTCTTTCCTCACGTAGGGGAAGGACCTTAAAACATTAGAAAAACAATAAGGTCTTTCCTCGCATAGAGGAAAGACCTTAAAAAACATTAGAAAAACAATAAAGTCTTTCCTCACGTAGGGGAAAGACCTTAAAAAACTTAGTAAAAGGAATCAATTTCTTTCAGCTGCATTAGTTATACATTTAATATATGACAAAATGTAACATGAAATCTTGATAATTATAATACTTTGATATATTTGCAAGAACAAATACGAAGCATTCAATACTTAGGCTAATACATACAGCGCCATCCTTCAGAAGCAAGTGTCAAGCCAATAGAGTACAAATATAAGCCTTGTATCAAAATGTTTAGGACTGTACACAATAAAATTGACATGTATTACCATTCTTAACACTTAATCTTCTCAGAAGTTGATTTAGAATCTAAAAATCAATAGAGTTGTGGTATGAAAAGTTTTAAATTTTAAAATTGTTAGCTTGGTAAGAATGCCATAAGGTAGCAATAAACAGTAAGGAAAAAATATTTAAATTTTCCTTCATAAATTTTACCAAGGATTTGTATAGTAGTTACTGTAGTCGAACTTTACAATGTCAGACATTTCAAAATTCATCTCAAGATGATTGTTGGCATCATGGTTGATCGTTATACGCAAAAGAATTAGTACTATGTGCAGCCTCCATTCAAACGGATAACCCCCTTTTAACGTCTTCTGACTCTTACTATACTAATCCTTGATTTTACCATCCCCTTTTCATTGCTTCCTTGCAACATTAAGCTTACTGGTTGTGTCATATATGTGCATATGTATGTAATCAGAATCTTCCATCGATTTAACATCCAGTAAATAAATTGGAAAAATATAAAAGGAATTGTGTGTATCCATGGCAACAATCGGTATATTTTTGTTATAAAATATTGTACAAAGGGGAGAAAAGATGTCACATATTTTCCAAAAAATTGTCCAAAAGTAGAATTTCAATCACTTCAAGTAATCATTATGTCTTTTCCGAAACTGTTTACGTAATATATTTTTCAATAAATCCAATGAAATTTATATGACTTTCGTCTTTTTTTTTGGTAAAATTGCGTCAAAAACTTCGTGTAGAAAAAAAGCGTTTGTAAACATTTCATTAATTTCTGGACTTATGACCGGTCTAGCTATGAAAGACGGAGAGTCAAACAGAAAATAGCCCATAAAACATGTAAAAAATAATCTTGATGTTCCTATAAACCATCTTTGAAGGCTAAATTAGTACTCAGCTGTCTAAAAATTAATTTTATTACACAATAAGTTTCATATTTGAAAAATCCGATATTGGGCTTGGCTGCTTACTTTTGTCATAATTACAGGATTTTTTTCCAAACGTCTTCAGATATTTGGCAGGTTTTTTGTATGTCAATAGTGATAAATTACAGATCAGGTGTAAGTTTAGTTCCGCTCTGTTGAATTGTTGGTTCTTACAGTTATATAAGTTTTTCTCTACCCGTCAGCAGTTATTTGGATGATTTATTTATATGAGGATTAACCACGTTGTGTTATAGATGGAGATAAAGTTTCGTTCCGCTCTGCTGATTTTAGCCGAAATTAAGGGTTTTGACTTCGACAAATTGTTGGAAATCAAAGTTTTATGGACTTTTTTCTACACGCCTTTAGACATTGGGCTGATTGTTGTTATGCGAGTTAACAATGATGTGTTATAGACCGTGGTAACATTTCTTCCGCTCTGCTGGTTTTAGCCGAAATTAAGGGTTTCGGACTATGATAAATTGATATAAATCACAGTTATCCGTACATTTGTTCTAAACGCTTTTAGATATTGAGCTGAATTTTGGTATTTGAGTTAACCATGATGTGTTACAGATCGTGTTCAAGTGTTGTTCCGATCTGCTAGTTTTTGCCGAAAATACGGGCTTTGAGCTTTTATAAATTGTTGAAAATCACAGTTACACGGAATTTTTTTTTAAAGTCTTCAGGTTTTAGGCAGACTTTTGGTATGCAAGTAAACATTGATGAGTTACAGACCTAGTTTAAGGTTCTTGCCGACATTACAGGCTTTAATAAATTTGTTGAAAATCACAGTTATACATATATTTTTTCTAAACGTCTTTAGATATTACGCAGATTGAGTGTATGCAAGTAAACAATGACAGGTTGCGTATCAGGTTTAAGGTTAATTCCGCTCTGCTTATTTTTTTTCTCCGAAAGAACGGGTTTGGACTTTGATAAATTGGTATGTGAGTTAACCATGATGTGTTACATACCGAGGTAAAGTTTTGTTCGGGTCTACTGATTTTTGCCGAAATTAAGGATTTTTGACTTTGATAAATTGTTGAAATCACAGTTACATTTGTGCTAGTGTCGTTCTATGCTGTGATGTTATACTATTGTTTCATGTAAGAGAGACGGTTTGATATCATTAAAACGTTTAATCCCTCTGCAATTGTTTGCACCTGTCCTATGTCAGGAATTTGATGTTGTCGTTTGTTTATGTGGTTCATATGTGTTTCTCGTTCGCGTTTTTTATATAGATTAGACCGTTGGTTTTCCTGTTTGAATGTTTTACACTAGTAATTTTTTGGGACCCTTTATAGCTAACTTTTCGGAATGAGCCAAGGCTCCGTGTTGAAGACCGTACCTTGACCTATAATGGTTTACTTTTATAAATTGTGACTTGGATGGAGAGATGTCTCATTGGCACCGATACCAGATCTTCCTATATCTATAAATGCCTTCAGATATTGAACTGATTTTTTTGGTATGTGAGTTAACCATGATGTGTTATAGACCGAATTCAAATTTCGTTCCGCTCTGTTGATTTTGTCGGAATTGCAGGTTTTTCAGAACACGGAAGTAAGAGCATGACATGTGACTTCGACAAATGCCGGTCATAATATCAGTTATTCTGACTTCCAGTTGTTTCTCTTTTCTTTCTTTCTATTTTTTTAGTATATAAAAAAAAGATGTGCCAATGAGAAAACTCTCCACAAGAGACCAACTGACACAGAAATTAACAACTATATATCACCGTTCGGTCTTCAACAATAAGCAAAGCCTATACCACAGGGTTGAGAGACAGTCTCTGATAATGATTATGAAAGGCTATTTTAATTTTTATACGACCGCCAAAAAAAAATATGTTCGTACATTGGTATCACGTCGTCGTCGTCAACGTCATCAAAAGACACTTAGTTTCCGGACAATAACTTAAGTTTAAGTGAATTTATCTCTATAAAATTTAAACACAAGGTTTGAAACCACAAAAGGAAGGTTGAGATTGATTTTGGGGTTGTGGTCTGAACAGTTTAGGAACATGGGGTCCAAAAGGGGTCAAAATAAGTATTTTTTCTAGTTTCAAGACAATAACTTGTGTGTAAGTGTATTGTTTTTTTCTGATTTTTCTACCAAACTTATCTGGTGTCCTGGCTTTCAGATTCTGAGTCCGCAATTTCGTACTTTATTGGTCTTTTTAATTTTTTTTGGCCCGAGTCATTGATGAGTTTTTTGTATACAAACCGCACCTTTAGCATCTGGCGTTCATAATTGTTATCTTGGTTCCATGATAAGATATTTGGGTTCATTTCAGGAACTTCAAAAAACCCTTACAATTAGATAATTTTTGGACACCAAATAAGTGTCAGTCAATACGAGTACCTCATGAGGCTAATATGTAATGATCAAGAATAAAATACGGAACTTTCGCATAATGTGCATGACACATATTTACACATCAAAAAGAAATTGGAATCTCAATGTCTGTATCACCTCTACATTGAGTCCAGACAGCTTTAATAATAATTATAAGAATATGAAGGCATCCAAGAAACAACTTGGCATTGCAATGGGATAAAATAAAAATAAATTCTTTAAAAGGTACATTCATATGGCAGTTGTATATTTTCACTTTTTATATCTAAAGTACAACTGCGTGCGCTTTTTATTGTCAAGAAAGGTATATTAACATTAACTTTACCTTACTCTACTCATAGTCCATAATTTCAAATCAAAAGCAACGAAGAAAAAAAAAGGTTATTGTTTGGTGACCAGTTAGAGGTCTCGGGTTCACGTACGTTTTTTTTTTTAAAGGACCCAACTTGTCTGTATAGTTATTCTCAACAAAAGCCGAGAGGTGAATGCTTTCTAAGTGATTGCTATGCGTTGACGTCTCCTAATTATTTTTGTAGAAGATTTGTTAACCTATATTAGGTCTAGTAACTTGTGTTTTTTTTTTTTTTATATTGTTCTGCATGTTATTATATGGATTTATTTTGCTTTCTATTTGGTATTGGTTTTTCTCTGGTTTGAAGACAAGTCGTTAACAATCATTTTGTCAAGACTTTACGCCAAGAGATGTCTCGTGCTAATTATACATCATTTCATTAGTTTAAAATTGAAAAGTTGCTTATTTCTACTGTAAATTTGGCGCATATGAACTGCAGATTGCCAAAATCAACAAATGTAAACATAAATGTTATCTTTCTGATTTCAGGAGATCCTCCAAGTAAGTATGTCATTAAACTGGCTTTTATTTTGTTAATGCATTGATTTCTAGCCAAAAAGGTGAGGTGAGTGACTGTCCGATTGAGGTCGTGTTTTTCGAGTGAATCGATCTAGTTTTTAATTGTGGAAAGACCTTTTTTATTGACTTCTTATTTGCCAGCAAACTAGTTTTATGAATGATTGTTCGTCTTATTGTTATTATTATTGTTTTGACGACGAATAACGCGAACTATGTCCATGCTATCCTCTCAAAACTTGTATACTATTTTAAACGTCCAAGATTTTTTGTTTATGGTCGGGACATTAAACGGGCACTATTTGTCAAAACAATTTTGATAGCTTTGACTCAAATTCTAATATTTGATTTATGACATACTAAAACACATATCCAAATTACAATTGCTTTAAATACCCGGTTTTCAGAAACTGGGCATTGCAATGGAATAGAATAAAACATGTTTTGAATAGTAAATTCATAAGCCAGCTGTTTACTAGTATATACTCTTTATATAAAACCTGACACAAAATATTTACGACAAAAAGGACGAGTTTTCTTCCGCTAGGCCACATTAATTTAATTCCTTGTTCGACGGACATATTTTTTTCTAAACGGATGTTTTTTTTATTTTGTCGCGCCGTTGTTTTAGTTTCTTTCCCCCTTACTTAGTACATTCCCCTGCAAAATTATGCTGATTTTCGTAGTTAGAAAAAAGTAAGCAGAATGAGAAGTGTTTCCTTCTGCTCAAATAGTGTTTGCCGGCTAAACAAAACTATCCATAACCGCTGCATGTGTATGCACATGTCCTCAGACAAAAGCCTGTTGTTCAGACGTAGTAGTCGTGTGTTGGTGTGGTTCATTTAAGAATAAGAAAAACTTAGATTGTTTAACTTCAAAAATGGTGGGGGAATTCATCATACTAAATAAAAAAAACTTTTCTAAAAAAAAAAAGATGGGTCCCCTTATTTTACAAATTGTTTTGGACATGTCTTGGCCTTATTATTCCAGATAGATGTATAGTTCTTTTGGTAAAAGGTTCTTCAAATTATATAATATGTGCCCTATTGTACTAGAAGCTAGCTTTTACAAAAAAATACTTTATATCACTTGAAATGTACCTCTCATAAAAGGGATAGTTATTACATTGAAGAGTTGTTCCCAACCTGATTATGACTTAGATGGAAAATTGTCTCATTGACACTCATCTCACATCTTATTTATATACAAAGTACCAAAAAGACAAAGAACAAAAACGAGACCACTAAAATGACAGAGACACGGACATGACAGACAACCAACATATAACACAAAAAAAAAATGTAAACACATCAATGAACAGCTGGAATCCCAAAAAGCTGGAGGTGAACACATGTGTTCTGGAAAGGATGAGCAGTTCCTGGACCTTGCAAGACATCCACCATGTTGCTATTTATAAGTCAAATGCTGTGAAGGAGGAAAATCATCTATGACAATTAAATGGAGATAATTTGAAGTAGTTGAAATAATTATTCAATTATTTCTCGGTGAACAGGAAAGAAACCACTTCAGCACTTGATAAATTAAAGAAATTACAAATGGAAAAATAACTTGTATACCATCTTGTGTTGGTCAATTTTGTCAAAAAAAATATTTTATGATTACAAAAATAAATTATAATCGATTGCCTTTATTTTTCAAGCTTCGCCTCGAAATTTTGCAAATTAAATATTTTTTTATTAAAATTTTCATATCGCTCGCTCGCTCCAATTTTTTGAAATTGAATTCGAATTGAATTGGTGTGGCCTAAAAAGCATTTGTCGCGTACATACAAACATTGCATTTGAAATTGAAACGGTGATCACATGAATACATTTGTTCTTGTCTGTGTTATTTCAGCTCAACCGACTCACGAACGTAAGTATATAATGTATACTGACCGACTTTAGAAACGCAACACTCGATTATTCTTTTCAATTCCCATTTTCAAATACTGGTATGCACTTTTTTCGTAAACAAACTTATGAACAGAAACTTCTTTTATTTCTTCAATGTTTAAAAAACATGCTAGTTCGAAACTTGAATTGATATCGTCATTTTCAATGTTCAAATATTGTGGTGGTATACACTGAAACACTGGTTTTCCCCTTACCAATGAACATGTTACCGTTAAAAGTAACTACTGCCTGTAACAATCGCCAAAATGAATGTCAGAAAGGTCAACCAATTCTGTTTAGCGCCTATTGGGTTCTGTTTTGCACCTTCTGATTTTGCCGTTGTTTCAAGCATTACAATGGTTTTTGGAAATTATGTTTTCTGCAGTCGATTCTTCGGCATTTCAGTTAATGGGAAACATGTATGGCACAAATCTGTGCAAGATGTCATTCAGCAATTTGATAAGCAGTTGACGTTGGGTCGTAAGACCTGTCTCGCAAATGACGTTGCGTAATCAAATTATATTGACAGTTCATTGTTACTACATGTTGATCTTGTCATTGATGGTCTTCAACAAATCCCGTCTTCTGGTATCATTGTCGGAAGGACAGTAAGACGAGTTTCTGACGTCAAATTGTCTGGTTTCAACACGTTCAAGTTTTCCTGTTTGCAGTATTCTAATGGGTCGATTCAGTTTTTATGCCCCACCTACGATAGTAGAGGGGCATTATGTTTTCTGGTCTGTGCGTCCGTTCGTCCGTCTGTCCGTTCGTTCGTCCGTCTGTCCCGCTTCATGTTGAAGTTTTTGGTCAAGGTAGTTTTTGATGAAGTTGAAGTCCAATCAACTTGAAACTTAGTACACATGTTCCTTATGATATGATCTTTCTAATTTTAAAGTCAAATTAAACTTTTGATCCCAATTTCACGGTCCACTGAACATAGAAAATGAAAGTGCATGTTTCAGGTTAAAGTTTTTGGTCAAGGTAGTTTTTGATGAAGTTGAAGTCCAATCAACTTGAAACTTAGTACACATGTTCCCTATGATATTATCTTTCTAATTTTAATGCCTAATTATATTTTTTATCCAATTTCGTGGTCCTTTGAACATGGAAAATGATAGTGCGAGTGGGGCATCCGTGTACTTTGGACACATTCTTGTTTATTCCTCAGTCTTGACTATATGGAGATGCAACATGTTTTAACTGATGTAAATGTGGCCAAGAATTGAAAGAACTGTTTCACAAAAACAAAAACAAAAAATCTTTTTTGGTTCGTAATTTCGCTTTCTTAAATTCTTGAGATCTTAATAATCCGATATGTTCAATAACCACTAGTAAGTCAGATGTTGATTTTTTCGAAAGAGAAAGAAGTATGATAAGCATAAATAGTAGTTGTATTAGAATCAAACATGATTTGGTAAAATTAATCTACAAAATGAGTGTTGCGTTTTTAAAGTCAGTCAGTATATAATGACTTTTATTTTGATACTTTAGACTCTAGTTGATAGTTACTGATCACGTCGTCTTGATTTAAAAAAAAATGTATTGAATTTTTTGGATGTTTCCGGTTGCTGAAATTCAAGTTCTGAAAGATAACGATGTCTTTTCAGTGGTTTCATTTAGATATGAAATACAAATGGCGTAGATTTTTGACGATTTTTTTTAATTTTTTTTATAATCTACAACGATTGCTAGATTAGTGCAATGATACGGTGTCATGTAACATGTGTGGCATTTGCGGGGGGAAAAAAAAACGGATTCGAATGATGCAAGGTACATTTACGGAAAATATTTGATTTTTTTTAGAAAACTCATTCATCAAATTTGTTTAACAGTAACTCAGTAACATAACAAAATGACAGACAACTGTATGTCATCTTTAGGACTTTAAAAAAGAATGCAGATGTCAACAATATGTCAAGCTCAAACTTGCCTTGTAAATTACAAGAGCATAAGTACATGTGTATAAGCACAACAGCAGTATTTAATAGTGTTTTTCAAATTAACATTCTCTTAATAAATTGTGGAAACTATTCTTATTACGAGGTCATAAAGGAATTAGTAATATCAAAATATTTCATTAATTGAATACAAACTTCTGTTTTACATGCGTCGCTAACGACGAAAATGGCGATGTTGGCGTCCGAAGACATTTTAGTTCGCAGACAATAAGTAGAATAACTAGAGTAGAAATGTATAATTGATCTCTATGAAATTTTAGCACAAGGTTCCATTCCAAAAAATATTTGATATAGAGATTATTTGATGATATAAGAAAACAATCCCACTATTTCCTTTTAGGTTCCACGCAGGAAGCAGTAATTGGTAAACCGGTTGTACTTTTACCAAACTTAAGTAAATCATACCATTCCGTTCAATATAAATCAGTCCAATGGACTCATAATGATAAGCCGGTTTCAACTGATAAGGACAACGCGTACAAAGGAGGGAAGAAATCTAGTCCATCTTTGGAAATAAGTAGTGTTTCCGAAGAAGACTTTGGACTGTGGAAATGCATTTTGGAATCTGAAAATTCCAAACAAGTCTT
Organism: Mytilus galloprovincialis; assembly: GCF_965363235.1. NCBI lineage: Eukaryota > Metazoa > Mollusca > Bivalvia > Mytilida > Mytilidae > Mytilus > Mytilus galloprovincialis. Next base: position 24,168,680 of record NC_134843.1, read on the forward strand.
TGTTGTCCAACTTACAAAAGGTGAGTTAACTTAAAATGTAAAAGAAAGAAAGAACAGAAGTAAGATGAAATGTGTATAGCTTTTTATAACAAGTCTGTAATTAACAACCTCAACCATATTATTATTTTTTTAAAAATCATGTAACTCACATCATAAAACTAGTACAGTCACGTATTGGTATTCATTTCTCTTACTTTATCATAATAAGCTGTTGGGGGAAATATTTTGTATTAGTTATCCTTGTATATATATATATATATATATATATGTGTAGCTATACCTGATTGTGAAAAGCATTACAAATACAAGATTCTAAATGATGCTCGGAGAATTATTTATTTATTTATTTATTTATGAAATGCACATGTACATGTACACCATAGGGGTTGAAGGCATATACAAACAATACAATACAAATATATACACAATGGAAAAATTAACATATTAAATATCATATATAAAGTGGTTAAACAGTAATAATACTTCTTCAACTAGATCCACGACGATTTATGTCACGTGTACACTTAAAGTAAAACCACATGCATCCATATAAAATATTAACTTATTCATTTATTTATCGTTTCTGTATGTTGCATTCAATTGGTGATTGCCAAACATAGTTTTTACTGCACTATTTATAACAGAAACGTTTAATAGTATGTAGGAGATTTAGTTGGGTGTAAAATAAACAATGTTGATACAATTAGTTTTAAAAATATATTTAACTTCCAATTTGCGAATAAACGAAGTTAATATGATATATAGGGAACTGTTCAAATTACAATGACCACGGACCACGGACGAATTCCTAGTGTTAAGGTGGCCGGTATGGGAGTCTAAAATAGAAATGATAGAAATTGTTCATACTTTTCCAAAATGTAGCATCTATTGATATATGTTCAAAAATATTATAAAAATAATAGGTCACCGCGCATTTTCTCAAACTGCAGGTTTTGACAAAATGACACATTGTGTATGGATTATACAGGAAAAAAACACCATTTCGTGATTAGAAACTAAACAAAATGATAGAATTGTAAATAAATTAGGAAAAGATAGCTTTCAGACAGTGCTACATTGAAGACCTGTTGGTGACCTTCTGCTGTTGTTTTTTTTTTCTATGGTCGGGTTGTTGTCTCTTTGGCACATTCCCCATTTCCATTCTCAATTTTATTTGTGAATATCAAAAGAAAAGACAGGGTCACCGTACGTTTTTTCTGGCTAAAATACAAAATGGGAAAATTCAATGTAGATTCCTTCAGAAAATGCACTCCTTTAGAGGTACCTCCCCTTAAAAGCCAATTTGAAAACATTTTAAAAATAACCAAAAATAATCTTCACTTGCAAAAATATTAATATTTATAAGTTATATTCTTATAAATTGGTTCTTTAAAAAATGAAAATTCACATTTAATATCTGCATTATTGCATCAAATTTTGCTAACATGATAGAAAATTCGGACCTTAGATTCTCTGTTTTTTACAATCAAAGATGGCGAAAGACCCCCATATTACTTTAAGGATTATGTACCCTTTTGTTGATTCAGTGCTAAACATATGGAAATTTTAAAGAAAGTCCACAGCCTTTATCCTTGTACTCTCATATTTGGCAATTTGATGACTGATAGATATGGTTACAAGAGCGCAATTATTGGTTTACATTTTACCGGCAAGTTTTTTTACCCCAAGATGGTACTCAGAATAGAGTCCTATACGGCTTCTGATTGGATGATACAGGATTGGAATTACATTTAATCGAAAGCTTATCCAATTAGGTGTAAAAATTGCTGAAACTCATATTCACATTTTACGAAGTATAGAAAATATCTTCCATTTCTGCACGTTGGAGCCATTGACAATATGCCCTTTTCATTATGCGAAAAAAAAATAGACGATCTTTTTCAACTTCATTTTATTAATAAGTCAATTTGAGCCTCATGACCCTATATATTTTTTTGGTAGAAATGCAACACTGGCATTTCTAGTTACAGGAACTGCTACTCGTTTTTCCCTAGTTTGTGTAGTCTTCGAGAAATAAAATACGGAACACAAGTGGTACCCTTTGGAAACTGCATTACGAATAATTCCGCTCTTGTAACCATATAGGATTATTGCATGCAGTGCTAGCATTGATTTCCTAAAAACAAGTTTATTAATGTAGTTATTTGTTGAAACAAATAAAAAAAAATGGACCAAATCAAGTACACCTTTTAGCTCGACTTTAGTGACTCAGCACGAGGTATTTTGGAATTTACAGGTTGGTTAGAACATTCTGTAGAAAATGAACACTAGCACATCATAGAAAAGCAAGTTTATAATCTATCATGTTTTAAATTTCATGTATTGAAGGCTGTGGATTTTCTATAAAAATCTTGGTTTATTTGCAACAAAGTACTCTTTTTATAGTAAATGCAATGAAACAGTAAATAATTATGCTTTCCATCAAGTTTCCCCTTGGTATATGTACTAAATGGCCTATCTCTTTTATTCATTATATCTGTAGTTTTGATACAATTGAAGTTTGAAAAATTCATACAAAAATGGCTACAGAAGGGATCATAAACCTTAATAATATCATATAACAGGTCCATATTCAGTGGAAATGGACTTCATTTTTTTTCTGTGTATTTTACATTCTATTTTGCAAGATTCTTTATATTGAACGTCAACTATACAATTAAATGAGAAGACCTCGTTCTGTGTGTCGCTTCTCTTCCGTCCTCATATGCTCATTTGTTATCCTCGCCTATGCTTATTCCGTTTGGGATATTTTGGGAGAAAAACGAAAATTAAGGCGTTCGGATATTGTTTCCGTCACCGGACGGACTTTTAAGTCCGAGACAAGACATTATATATGGCAATAAGTGAAATTATACATTAAGCTTGAATTCTAGGCAATAAGCTAATGCATAGGCATTATGTTGTTGCCTGAAATTTTCAGGCATTAAGCAATTTTACGAAATCTGATGATGGTCCGAGAATACAGTTATTTCGTAGTGCATTTCATTTAGACACTTTTCCCAATCATATTTTTTAAACTTTTGGAACAAATTATATCAAAATTATAAAAAAAACTTCATCGGCATATTTTTAGGCATAAAACATGAAGAAAGACATTTGAAAGAGGTATAAGTTATATTAGCAAGTAACACATTATGCACACTAGGGACTATATTCGGACAACAAAAATCAAAGGACGATAAGGACTACGAAAATCAAAATAAAAGACGATAAGGACAACGAAAATGTAAGGACGATAACTGTTTTCCCGGACCTGATGATTATTCAACCTATTGCCGAACATAATTTTATGCCGTATTGGTTTATGAGAATAAAGATTATTATTATTATTGAGGAAAAACCTCTTGAATCTTTGCTGTCTAAATTCAAATCAGGGAATACAAGGAACATATACCTTAGAGAAAAGTACAATAATCTTTTAGCAAAGACTAAACTTTTTGGAATCATCAGAAAAGAAGGCAACACAAGATTACTACAATTTAAAACGGTATGCCATTTTTACTATTGGAGGTTTTGAGAGATTGATAACTAAAGTTAACGCGAATGGGGGGGGGGGGGGGGGGGAATTTAAAAATTGATTTCCTAGATGAACTCTATGGTATTTTGGAAAAGGCACATACAGAAACAGGTCATGGCGACGGAGACCGCATCATTAAACAACTGAATAATTGATATGCTAATATTTCCCGTGATGGTATTGAACTATTTCTTTCACTTTGTGAAAATTAAAATAAGAAAACCAAAACATATAGGGAACGGAGTAGTGGTGAAGTCCATTTTATCTTAAGACTTTAACAGTAGAGGACAAGTTGATTTAATGGATTTTCAATCAAATCCAGTTGGAAACTATAAATTTCTTAGGGTGTCCCAAGATCAACTTACACAATTTTGCAACAGTAAAACTCTTACGTCAAAATGTGCATCAGAGCTGGCTTTTAATCTTATTGATATTTTCACAATTGTTGTCTTGGTGCGCCCCATACACTGCAAAGGGACTGTGGTTGGTCATATCCAAGTTAAAATTAATGTGGCAAGAACTTGTTTTTTGATGAGTTTTAATATAACTAACATGTTTTATTAGTGATTTTATTTTCGGTAAATGACATTATGTTTTTTCATTTAAATGAATCAATTTCTTTTATTTACTGAAATTTTTACTTTAGGCATTAAGCTTAATGCCTGCACACATTTTTCATGATTTTAGACTAATATCTAACATTATTTAGGCAATATACTTACTGCCTAGGCGTATACCTGTTGCCTTTGATTTAAGCTTTTTTAAGCTCCTAATTTCACTTATTGCCGCTAACATATAGATAGATAAATAGGCTTTTTTAAGAGTCGGCATAGTGTAGAAACAAGGACATCCATAACATACGCTCTAATAAGCTTTTAACCGATATGGATATTGGGATATGGATATTGGAGAATTCTTTTTGCATTTTCTGTAAACTATGCACATACATATGTACTATAGCAAAAAAACTTTATTTATAGTATTTGTATGCTCGTAGTATACATGCAGTCTACAGAAAAACGCTAAAATAATTGAAATTAGTAGAAAACAAAAAATAATGGATTTTGGAAAAAAGGTTGGAGGGCTAAACAAAAATTGTCCTGTCCCCAAGAACCTATGACTTTTGATACCTTTCCTGAAATTCTCCATTCATAATCTTTTACATAATCCTTATGTGACAACAGTTTACATATATACTTTCAACCATGCTCTAAATGCCCGCGTGTGTTTGATACATAACAGAAACTAATTTAAAAATAGAAACAAGGCTTCCGATACATTGAATACTCTTTGAATAACTTGATTATAATCAAAGAACTGGAGTACTGAACATCGGATGACCGCAGGTTCTTGTGGATGGTCAAAAGCACATGTCACAGAAACAGATTACATCTCTATCATTTCTATACCTGAAACTGAGGTTAATTTACACATATATTCTTTTCTGATACAAGTTCGTGCTTTGGTGATGAATAACTGACAGGAAATTCAACCTCACCATAATAACTATTATATTGTAGTAATACAAATCAGTATACCTTAATTGGACTATTATACTAAATAACAATAGTCTCAGAGAATACACTAGTTTGTTTTTATATATCATATTAATATTAAGGTTGCATGTATCCATAATTTTCATCTATTTATATCATATCATTCTATTCTACTATTATTATAGAGCATGGTGGACACTCTTCTGTAAAAAACAATTCAGTCTTAAATGCTGTAAAAGCAATTACTGCCATGTTAATGTTTGGGGACTTTTATTTTTTCATCCACATATATAAAATTAAACTTGACAGGACTGGAGTAATGTCTAGTGAGAAACAAGAAGGTTTTAACTTTATAACAAAAAAAAGACTTTAGCAGGAAATCATTTTTAATATGTTTTATATTTCACAAGGAGACAACAATTTTATCAGGCTAAAGTTGGGGTTAGTTATACATGTGCTGAAACATATAACTTTAAAAAAACTCATTATGAATTGTCCCCTGGTAGTGTTTGTAACTGGGCAATATTATAAGATTATTACATGGCATTTTTCATATCGCATGTATTATCAGCCCTCGGTCAATATTGAACCTAGGGCTGATAATACATGCGATATGAAAAATGACATGTTATGATCTTTTTATCATACGCTTCAACAATGGAGAAAAATAAACAGATTCTTATATTGATCCTTTTACGTGGTTCCCAAATAGAAGTTCAAAGAGTAAGAAGTTCACGGACGTTGGACCCCAAATTCGATATGACATCTTTCTATCATATGCCTCAACATACAAGAAAAACATTTTTAATATGCACGAATCAACAAAAATAATAATTCAACAGTATACATAATGAACACTGTTTCGAAAAGTCAGTTTTTTTCAAAGTAAATTCCTAAATTAATACGTTTGAAACCGTTAAAAAATGCATTTATTTAATAATTTATTTATTTTTATGTCCTTATTGTACACAATATACTTTCCAGTATCCAAATAATTGTTTTGTGCACTACTTTGCAATGTTTTTTCACTGAAAACGTAGCATTGAGGTGTATTTTCCGGAAATAGCCGAGTATCACCGGAATGCCATATGATAACGTTACGGAAAGGCATGTGATAACAGTCGAAGTATGTGATTATCTTTTCATATCAGCCCGCTATATATTATAAGCCTCAATTCGAAAAATATGTAATTTACGTTAATTTAAATCTATTATCATACAGTAAAAATCATATGTTATATTTAGTCTAAGTATATGATAAAGGAAATTATCATATGCTTCAACAATAGAGAAAAATAACAGATTCGCATATTGATCCTTTTACGTGGTTATCATATACTTGGCATTTATACGATAGCTTTTGCATATGTGTAATGAGCGGAAGTACACACGCCATAATTTCCCACCGGGGCTAATAACCCATATCAGGGGCATCTCGTGCACAAAACTCTTATCAGTGCCTCTCGTGCACGTTTCTTCCGGTATTTCCGGTATCGTTTGTTTACTTTCCATTGTAGCGTCAGATTTTTTATATTATGACGTCACGTTTTACGGGAACTTTTGTCCATTGACGGCGGAAAAATAACGATAAGCCGTGTATTGGATCCAGTGATGAATCTGTTTGTACAGAACCAGCTGTTATTGAAAAAAAATATGTAAACATGTCTAAGTCTAATGATATAGATTTTTAAAATGGTGCTAGTTTATTATGGATTTACAGGATCTACATGATCCATGTTACCACAAATAAATATGGAGGTAGTGATGTTATTGTTGGACAGTTATAGTGTATATTATGTTTGATACATAATTTGACTTCTTTTGTAAAGTTTTTGACTTTTTAAATTATTGCATTTGTTTATTTGCATTACATAAAGCAATTGTCGGAAGTATATGATATAGAGATTGATTCATGGCCTTTTCCATATCCCCATATCAGCACCTCGACTACGTCTCGGGATGATACCCGGACCGATATGGAAAAGGTCATGTATTAATCTCTATTTATCATATACTTAGACTAAATAACATATGATTTGTACTGTGTGATAATAACATTAAATTAACGTAAACTCCATTTTTTTGGTGGAAGAAGACTTCAAGTCTTCTGAAGGCCTATGGGGCCGACTTTAAAATCATTCCACCACCTCCGTATGCCGCATCCGTTTCTGTGTATTACAATTTCATAACAACTTCCGATTCTTGACATCGATTTTTACACATGATTAAACATCTGAATCACTTAATTTGTAAATTAGGATTGAAAAACAATCACTATCGTAAATATGTACCCTTTTCTTTATGTAAATTATTAGATTCCATCTCATCTACATGAACGTTATTCGTTTACTTGAAACCGGATGTTTTTAAAGTAGAAATGTGTAGTACAAATGCGTGAATTTGGTATCGGGACAACTCGCCCTGTTTACATGTTCGCCTTTGGTCTGTTCGTCCTGAGTTCTTTCGCCCGTATAGTACGTTCGCCTTATGTTCATTCTCTTTACTCTTATAAAGGACGTTTTACAATACGTCCTTGCATTTATTAAAAAATATTGATATTAAGGGTATCGTTAAAAAACCTCTAAAACACGATTTAGTGAAAATCATCTGTTCCTTATTTTGATACCAAGGTTAGGCAATCGTGTTCAGCCAATCAAATTCTGTGTTTTTCATGATCAAATTAATAAGCCAATCAAAAACGTTTTCTCTGAAGATTATTCTAACATGCTAGATAATGAACTTGTGTTGTTTTCATCTAGTTGTAAAATCGTGAACATGGCATATTAATAAATAAATAATCTTTATTTAGAGTCGGCAAGGTATACAAACATAGACAAACATAAGCTCTAATGAGCTTTTAACATACGAACATAGACAAGCAAAAGCTCTAATAAGCTTTTAACCGGCATCTGAATTTTCATCTGCAAGGAGCTAGGTTCTTACACAGCTTAAGCATAAACACATTGCTGATTGAAAAAATTCAATGATACAGTACTACCATAAAGATAATAAATAGTATTTTTGTTCACTAATTTATTCACATAATACTAGTTGTAACATATATTATTTTTGCATTCAATTAAATAATTTAAAGCACATTGTACTATTCTTTTTTCACAAAGACCAACAAACAGGTTGGGACCCCCCCCCCCCCCCCAGCCATTATGAGTGGTGTCCCTTAAATGAGGGACTGTTGAAAAAAGAAAGAAAGAACATTTTTAAGATTTCTTAAAAAAGTGGGAAAATTCATTATATTTGGAACAACTTTCCTTAATAAGGGGTCAAATTAATAAAGAAGATATAAGTTTAGAAACATCGCAAAATTCTTTTGACATGTTTTGACCATTTAATACTTGATAGATGCATAGTTCTTGGGGAAAAGTTTAATCAAATAATATGAATATAAAGGTGCTCATTTTTTACAATGGGTTGTAATGTTCTTCCAATGAGGCTTACCCCTCATTTGGAGTGTTGTTCCAAACCTGTTAAAGGTCCATCTTTGTGCATAATTCAAAATTGGAAATTTCAACAAGCTTCTAATATTCTTACATCAGAAAATAAACCCGGGTTTGCTAGCTACTTGTTCATCTTTTCTACTGATTTAATAACTAAATTCATGCAAACAGACTTAAGAAAAAGGCATGTAAGCTTATCATACAAATATGACTCTTTTTTCCAGACAATTCAGATCGTGCAAAATACTTCGCTAAAATTGTAACCTTTAAAATTGTTTTCGCGCACTAAAAACCCCCATTGGAACTTTCAAAAGTTGGCAGGTATGTAACAAGTCTTATTATTTTTATGCCCCATTTATGGGCATTATGTTTTCTGATCTGTCAGTCTGTCCTGCTTCAGGTTAAAGTTTATGGTCGAGCTAGTTTTTGATGAAGTTGAAATCAAATCAACTTGAAACTTAGTACACATGTGTACCTTATGATATCATCTTTCTGATTTTACTGCCGAATACAAGATTTTACCTAATTTTCACAGTCCACTGAACATAGAAAATGATTGTAAGGATGGGAAATCCATGTACTTATGACACATTCTTGTTTGAAGAAAAAAAATATGTCATAACGATAATGGAACAAAGCAGGCTGGGTTAGTTCGGCTGCTTTTATGGTAATTCAAGTTATCTTTTATTCACCTTCTTCCACCCCAGAGCTATCAGCTCTTTGATTTCGAATTGGTGCTTAGCGGGCTGATATGAAAAGTTTATCACATGCTTCGATTGTTATCACATGCCTTTCCGTAACGTTATCGCATGTCATTCCGGTGATACTCGGCTAATTCCGGAAAATACACCTCGATGCTACGTTTTCAGTCAAAAACATTACAAAGTAGTGTACAAAACAATTATTTTGATACTTGAAAGTATATCTTTTTAAAATAATAAAAAAAAATAAAAAATAAAGGGAGTTTTGGTCCCAACAGTTTAGGAATTAGGGGCCAAAAAAGGGCCCAAATAAGCATTTTACCTGATTTTCGCACAATAACTTAAGTATAAGTTAATAGAAATGTATGAATTTTAAACACAATGTTCATGAACACAAAAGGAAGGTTGGGATTGATTTGGGGAGTTTTAGTCCAAACAGTTTAGGAATTAAGGGCCATAAAGGGGCCCAAATAAGCATTTTTCTTGGTTTTCGCACCATAAATTTACTATGAGTAAATAGAAATCTTTGAAATTTAAATACAAGGTTTATCACCATAAAAGGAAGGTTGGGATTGATTTTAGTAGTGTTCTTTGATATGCCAAATATAACTGTGTATGTAGATTCTTAATTTTCGTCCCGTTTTCAAATTGGTCTACATTAAGGTCCAAAGTGTCAAAATTAAATTTAGTTTGATTTTAAAAAAATTGAATTATTGGGGTTCTTTGATATGCTGAATCTAAACATGTACTTAGATTTTTGATTATGGGCCCAGTTTTCAAGTTGGTCCAAATCGTGGTCCAAAATTAAACTTTGTTTGATATCAACAAAAAATGAATCCTTGTGGTTCTTTGATATGCTGAATCTAACCATGTATTAAGATATTTGTCGAGCCTTCGACTTTAGTCAAAAAGGCGATACTAAGCGATCCTATATTCCGTCGGCGTCGGTGTCGCGTCGTCGGCGTCGGTTTCGTCGTCGTCTGTGTCGTCGGCGTCGGTGTCGCGTCGTCGGCGTAGGTTTCGCCGTCGTCGGTGTCGTCGTCGTCGGCGGCGTCCACAAATAATCACTATGTGGTTAAAGTTTTTGAAATTTTAATGACTTTCTGAAACTATACCAGATTTCTACCAAACTTGGACAGAAGCTTATTTATGATCATAAGATAGTATCCGAAATTTTGTAAAAATAGAATTCATTTTTTTCCGTATTTTACTTATAAAAGGAATTAGTTTTTCTGCGAGGAAACGTTACATTCACTCTGTGGTTAAAGTTTTAAAATTTTAATAACTTTCTTAAATTGTCCCGAGTTTGTACCAAATTTGGACAGACTGTTGTTTAAAAATGTCCTGTACCAAGTCAGGAATATGGCCATTGTTATATTATAGTTCGTTTCTGTGTGTGTTACAATTTAACGTTGCGTCGTTTGTTTTCTCTTATTTCTGAGTGTAAATTGACATTGCGATAAGACGTGTCACGGTACTTGTCTATCCCAAATTCATGTATTTGGTTTTGATGTTATATTTGTTATTCTCGTGGGATTTTGTCTGATGCTTGGTCCGTTTCTGTGTGTGTTAGTTACATTGTAGTGTTGTGTCGTTGTTCTCCTCTTATATTTATGCGTTTCTGTCAGTTTTAGTTTGTTACCCCGATTTTGTTTTTTGTCCATGGATTTATGAGTTTGATCAGCGGTATACTACTGTTGCCTTTATTTATGATCATAAAATAGTATCCAGAAGAAAATTTTGTAAAAATAAAATCCAATATTTCTGTATTTTACTTTTAAATGGACTTAGATTTTCTGCCAGGAAACAACACATTCACTCTGTGGTTAAATTTTTAAAATTTTAATAACTTTTTCAAATTGTCCTGAATTAGTTCCAAATTTGGACGGAAGGTTGTTTATGATCATAAGATAGTATCCAGAAGAAAATTTTGTAAAAATAAAATCCAATATTTCTGTATTTTACTTTTAAATGGACTTAGATTTTCTGCAAGGAAACAACACATTCTCTCTGTGGTTAAATTTTTAAAATTTTAATGACTTTCTTATACTATTTTAACTTGTTCCAAACTTGGACAGAAGCTTGTTTATAATCAAAAGTTAGTATTTTACTTATATAAAAATGGAGTTAGTTTTTCTTCCAGTAAACATTACAGACAGTCTGCAGTTAAATTTTTAAACATTTGTTAGATTCATAAACTATCCTGGATTTTTACCAAACTTGGACAGATGCTTCATACAATCAAAAGATAGTATCAAGAGGAATATTTTTATTGATTTCTTCCTCATTTTTGTTGAGCCTGCGATTTACAGCAAAAGTAGGCGAGACACTGGGTTCCACGGAACCCTTTAGAATTTTTTTATATTTGGCCCCGGTTATCAAATTGGACCACATTCATTCTGTGGCAGAAACCTATTTTGTGTCAACTATTTAATTACAATCTAAATTCAGATCAGTTTCAAGCTTGAATGTTGTGTCCATACTTGCCCCAACTGTTCAGGGTTCGAACTATTTAGTATGCGGACGTATAAAGCTGCGCCCTGCTTTAAACTGAGGACCTTTGATAGAAGAGGAACGAAAGACACCAGAGGGACAGTCAAACTCAAAAATCGAAAATAAACTGACAACGCCATGGCTTAAAATGAAAAAGGCAAACAGACAAACAATAGTACACATGACACAACATAGAAAACTAAAGATTAAGCAACACGAACCCCACGAACTGCCATATGTTGATTGTCCTTCACCTCATTTTCATGGTTCAGTGATCACTTGAAAAAAAAGTTGGGGTTTTTTTTTGCAATGTTAGTTTCTCACTTATTATAATCAATAAGATAAATGTATTTATTTTGTGTGGACCTTGCAAGGTCCTTATGTCTGTCAGACAGTTTTCACTTGACCTCGACCTGATTTCATAGATCAGTGAACAAGAATAGATCCATACCTCAGAAACTATAATCAATAGGTCTTCCATATTTGGTGTATGACATGATTAAGGTGAACATGTCCAACTGGCAGGTGTCATCTGACCTTGACCTCATTTTCATGGTTCAGTGGTCAAACATATTTTTTTGAGTTTTGCTCTTTTCTCAGATGCTATAAGCATCCAGTCAATCATATTTGTTATATGGAGTGTTTGTAAGGTGTACATGTCTGTCTTGCAATAATCATCTGACCTTGATCTCATTTTCATGGTTCATTGGTCAAAGTTATCTTTTGTTTTTTTGGTCATTTTCTCAGATACTATAAGCATCCAATGTGTGTAAGGGGTATGTGTCTGTCTCACGATAAACATCTGACCTTGACCTCATTTTCATGGTTCATTAGTCAAAGATAAATTTCTCAGATTTTTTCCGAGATACTATAGGTATAGAACTATATTTGGTGTAGGGAATAAGTGTAAGGTGATGTTAATGTCTGTTTAGCAGGTGTCAGTTGACCTTGACCTAATATTCATGGTTCATTGGTCAAGGTCATTTTTTTTTATCAGGTTAATTTCGTAGATGCTTTTAGCAACTAGATTTGTTGAATGGAATGATTGTATGGCCTACTAGGATTATCTCACCTTGATATCATGTACATTGGTCATTTAAATGTTATATTTTTAGCTAAAGATGTAATACTTGTGGTATAAACTTTTTTTAAACTTCAATATAAATTATATTATGAACACTAGAACAGGCGAGACATTCGGTGTGCCCACTCTTGGTATATAATAGAATTCAATGGAAAAAATCAAAATAGGACTTAAAGTAAAAAAAGTTATTTTTTAGGGGTTTGACCCCAAATGGGCCCCTTTTATCTTGAAAACCAAAAGAGCTTTGTGAAATCCGTTGAATACTACCGAAAAATCTAGCCAAGAGGTACTCAATGATAAAAATTCCCTCGAAATTGGATGCAAAATAAGAATTCTACAATTTAACCTTTCTCGTCTCGATCGACCCGTTCCATGTCGACTTGTCAAGAAAATAAAGCTGACTTGTTGAGATAATTAATTCGACAAGTCAACAAGACAAGGGCAGATACGGGCATTCGTCTAGACCTCGAGTTGTCGAGATATCTTTTGTCGACTTGTCGCGATAAGTCGACATGTGTTCACTATCTAGACAATTCGATTTAATGCTTCCATAATGTCGACTTGTTGAGATAATAAAGTCGACATATCGAGATAATATGTCGACTTATCGGGATAATATATCAATTTGCCGAAATAATTATCTGGGCAACTGGTCATTTCGATGGCAGCTGTATTCCACCATAAGTCGAATACGTTGTTACATACACGAGTAGAGATATATGAACACCATATGATTGTGACAAAAGAACGTCACCATCTTAAAATGGATAATTGCAGAAATATGAAAAATCATTTCTTTTATTCATTTTTTTTCGTATTAAGCTTCCCGTTAAAGATATAATATCTAGTTCCGGGAAAGGGTAGTGTTCATTGTAAGTATTAGCTTAATTTAAAGTCAGAATTCATCAAAAACTTTATGTAAGATTCAGTCTGTGTGTATTGTTTTTATTTTAGGTTCTATACATTCAACGTGAGTACATGGACTTTAGTTTATGATATTTTCTTTAGTCAAACTAAAATAGTTTACGCTTCATTTTAACTAGCCAAGTGTAATAACAAGGCTAATACAGAAATACTCACGTAATGATATCTTGCTTAATTAATTGCAGTGTTAACATGTTTGTTTTTGTTTCATTCCACAAGAGATTAAAATTTTTTACTTTGAAGTGGAACTATCAAAATCCGAATTCCTCTTTATAACCTGCCATATCACATGATCAGGTGCTGTTTCCAGAGGTCTTCCACGTTTTCTAATGATTTTATTTACCCTTTCCAGTCATTATAAAGTTACAATTCATTTGTAGACGCAACACATAAATAATAATTGGAAAGGCACTACCATTGCATGAGTAATGCAAAAACAAAAGGATGATTCAGATAAAATAAAATTCGGATTCGAATATGACTGCAAATAAAAAACAAACACTTGAACAATTACAGTTCACCCTTCAACAGTTCATATGCCTGGTTCGGGTTGAAAAATAAATCCCACTAAGTCTCCGTATTTTCTCACAAAACATGCAACCCAAACCTGAAATAATTCAAATAATCCGTCTTTAGCCTGAAATATATGCCACGCTGAACGTTACGGCATACTTATGGTGAGTAAATATAACTGCGTCTTCCAAACGACTTTTACTTCTTCTTCTTTGTATTAACTTCTTATAGACAGGAACACCTCTGGTGATATTAGAGTATAAGGGTTATTTTGTGTAGACATTTTTGTTGTTTTGTTTAAGACAAACTATATACAGCAAACTATGTAGACAGGTTCGTAAGCAAATTATGAATATGGCTTTAAAAGTTATTGATACAGTTTTGACTTTTATTTGTTTTATAATATTACAAACTTAGCTTATTTAGTAGTGTGTGTGTGTTATGTATGTCAACAACAGTAGCAGTATAAAAATAAGAGAAAGCCATAAGAGTTTAATTTACATAAGGAGTTTATGTTTTTTATGTGTATATGTGTTAATAACTTCAAAAGCACCTTGGGCTGACAATATATAATTTAGAATTTATCTTGACTTCTTAAAATAGTATTTAATGATTACAATCTAAAATATATCTTTCATCATATACTGTTTAAGAATATGATTATACTCAATATGATAAAATATACTAAAATATGTATTGATTATTAAAATCATTTGGTGTCGTATATTAGTCATCTATAATTTTTATTATTGATATTTAAATATACAGGATATGAATGATAAGACCCAGTTATTAATTGCTTGTTAAAAAAAAAAAACAGGAAAAATAAAAGCAAAATTAAATTAAATAAAAACATCCTTTATCTTTAAAATAGAGAATATTATTGGTTTAAAATTTCTCAGCTTCAGTTGAACTAAGGAATTAAGGATACTTTTATTACTTATAATGTTATCATCATAATAGTAATTGATATAATCGTGCTTATATACAGGTGATTTGTGATTCATCATGTTAATATTCGAAATATAGAATACTCATTATTCTTACATTCTTCAATTTTTCATGAAGTATTGAATATTAAATATTAACTTTCAATTCAAAACTGTACACTAGTATATATGTCAGTATGTATATATTCACTTTCACATATTATTTGTTGATCTAAATATTCTATTGCCGTGTCATGAAGTTGGAATAATAGGTATCAACCTTTTTCCTCGATCTTGGCTGCGAGTTCACTGCTTATATCTAAAACTTTGAAATTGTTATAATCCAGAGACAACGGGTTTTGATCTTGTTACAAAAAGACGTATTCCAGTTAGTTGGGTCAGTATTTTCCAATTTTTCCTTTTCTTATCTTTCCATAGTATTTCTCTCTTATGGTACTTAGCACTGGACATTATGTAACCAAGTGCATTATGTATTCATTTTCTGTATGGCATAATTGACACAATGGCTCTGCTTCAAAGTGTGTTAACTTGTGTTTGTCTAACTGTAAGATATATGAGCCAGTCATCATTTTGGCTTTGACACAGCTTTACTGAGGTCAAGTCGTTGTTGATTTTTCAGACATCTGCAGTTTGTCCAATTTCTAAGCTTTCCATGTTCATATATTTTAGACTGGTTTTATAATGGCTTCAGATTTTAATTTAGCGTTTCAAAATTGATTTACTTTATTCTTAATTTCTTCTTGCCAGTCATCTCTTTTTGGTTTGTTTTTTATGTAGATAATTGATGGAAGGTAAGATCATATAACTCGAGTATGTTCAATATTCTGATGAAAAAATGTCCTTTTTGTCATAATAAGTGGCAATTTGTCTTTAGTTTTGCTACTGCTACATGATTTTGGAGTATAAACGAAATAATTGTCTCATGCATTTTAATCTTATATAGGAAAGGCTCCTAATAATAATAAAACAACAATATTTGATGTTCTTTCTGGTAGAGACTGGTGATGCCACAAGTTTTTCCTGTGGAATATCTCTTGTTCCTCAATGTTTGATTTTGTCAATGGTAAAACTTATAATATATATGACAGCCTTCATATTACATATGTCTTGTATATTTGGTGTGCGATTGCCGGGTTAAGACCGTTTGTACCGTGTACACAAGAGGCCATAAGTGCATACTTTTTATCCTCTAGCTATTTTTACTTTTTGTCGAGCCTGCAACTTTTGTTGCAGAAAGCTCGACATAGGGATAGTGATCCGGCGGCGGCGGCGGCGTTAGCTAACTTAAAAGGTTTATATTTTAGAAGGTGAAAAACCTGAATGCTTCATACTTTGTATATAGATGCCTCATGTTACGAAGTTTCCGTCAGTCACATGTCCATGTCCTTGACCTCATTTTCATGGTTCAGTGACCACTTGAAAAAAAAGTTCAGAATTTTTGTAATGTTGAATTCTCTCTTATTATAAGTAATAGGATAACTATATTTGGTATGTGCGCACCTTGCAACGTCCTCATGCCCGTCAGACAGTTTTCACTTGACCTCGACCTCATTTCATGGATCAGTGAACAAGGTTAAGTTTTGGTGGTCAAGTCCATATCTCAGATACTATAAGCAATAGGGCTAGTATATTTGGTGTATGGAAGGACTGGAAGGTGTACAAGTCCAACTGGCAGTTGTCATCTGACCTTGACCTCATTTTCATGGTTCAGTGGTTATAGTTAAGTTTTTGTGTTTTGGTCTGTTTTTCTCATACTTTGTGCAATAGGTCTACTATATTTGTTGTATGGAATGATTGTAAGGTGTACATGTCTAGCGGGCAGATGTCATCTGACCTTGACCTCATTTTCATGGTTCAGCGGTCAAAGTTAAGTTTTTAAGTTTTGGTCTTTTTATCTAATATTATATGCCAAAGGTCAACTATATTTGGTGTATGGAAATATATTATGATCTATATGTCAGTCCAGCAGGTTTTATTTGACCATGACCTCAATTGCACGGTTCATTGCACAGTGTTAAGTTTTTGTGTTTTGGTATATTTTTCTTAAACTATAAGTAGTAGGTCAACTATATTTGTTGTATGGAAGCTTTGTTAGCTGTACATGTCTGGCTGGCATGGTTCATCTGACCTTGACCTCATTTTCATGGTTCATTGGTCTTTGTTTAGCTATCTTGGTTAATGTTATGTTTATGTGACAGTTGTAATAAAGCTTTATACTTAGGACTATCAACATAATATCAATGATTAGTAAAGAAGGCGAGACATTTCAGTGTGTGCACTCTTGTTATATTATGTTGAAGTTATGTTTTTTCATCCTTCTTTTTATTATTCCTATATGCGCAATACAATCAGTGCTTTTTACTATTTTACTTTACATTGTCCTATTGTAGTCTGTTTTCTGTTTTTAGCAATGCATTGTTTCTGTTTTGGTAAGATGAATTTTATAGTGATGCTACTTAACATATCTGCTCATCTCATTGAGCATTATTTGTAATTCATACTCGTTGTTTGAGATAAAGTTTATATAATCTGCACTAGTAGGTGTTTCTACATATATGTCTTCCAAATTATATCATAATGAGTTCTTCTCTAGTTCAACCAATAGATCTTGTACACATATTTTTATAGATAAGTCGAGACATACTCCTTGTTTAAAATGAATTGTTAACTTAATGCATTTATCCATGTTACTTTGGAACAAAGCCCTTCATATAACTCTGTTAGAATTTTCCAATAAGTTGGATGTTTATTTTGATCTAGTGCCTTATCCATTAATATAACATGATGTACAAGATCAATTGCTGATTGTACATCAAGAACAAATAATATTGATGTTCTGCAGATTTTTTTAATTTCATATTGGGCTTCTGATATGAGCAGACTTGACTTAATTGGTAACAGTCCTTCTGTAAATCCAAACTGTAGTAATTTCTTTGATATTAGATTAAGATTTTCGGCGAAGGCATATTCAAAAGTTTTTCCAGTAGTATGTGTAACTATTATACCCCGGTAATTACCCAAAATAGTTGGATCTTTTTGGGTGTTTTTTAGTACTAGAGTAAGAAAGCCAAATCTAAATGTTGTTGGTACTGTTCTTTTCAATATCATGTTGTTAAATATTGATGTTAACTCATAAGCGACGGTTGATTTTCAGTTTTTTAAATGTTTAGCTGTTATTCCAGATTCATCTTCACTTCTTTTAGTATATTGAGTTTGTCAATTGTTTCAAAAGTTTTCATGACTTTAGTCTCTGTAAAATGTTCTGGGTCTTTAATTTCTTTGTCAATGGCTTGTTCATATAGTTGTTGACTGAAGTTGCATCAGTTAAGATTATTATCAAATATATCCTTCTTTGGTACACTTAAATCTTCACAATATGAGACAGAGCTTCTTTACTCTTCTGGTACAAAATTATGAGCCTATTTGTAAGCATATCCATCTGTGTTATTATTTTCCATAATGTTGTAGCGTCCTGTTGAACGGTTGTTGTATTGCTTTTTGTCTATATGATTCCGTTGTAGTTTGTACTTTGGTTCCTGTTCCAATTTGCAGTTATCATTCTTTTTCTTGCTGGTATCTCAATTGTTATTATTCTGTCACAGAAGTATGTTTAAGAGAGATCATTAGTTGATTTTCTTCTATATTTTATTTTAAGACAATTTTGTTGTCATTAGCCAATGTCTAGTCAATCTGTGATAGATGACCGCGCATGAAAAAGGGTGTTTTCATCTAACTCGTGACCTGTAGATAGTCTAATTTCAGTTACAAAGCTTTTAGGTAACTTATCATGTTTATTATTCCTTGTAGCTAAAAGTGTTCCATTGAAATCTCCACAAAGTATAATTTTATGGGTTTTTCATACTTTATAATATCGCATAATATGTCTAGAAATTCTCTATATTCAAACTGGGAGTCTGTGTTTCATGTTGGCATGTATTCATTTATAAAAATAAAATATCATGCAAAGCTGATATCATTATTGCAATTACTCTTTCGTTGCAATCCTTTAATTTGTTATCACTATTATTCCATGAATATGACCATAAAATTGAAACGCCCTTTTTCCTTTTTGAAAAAACAATCTCATGGATCATTTGTATCTGAACATCTAGTGTGATTTTCATTTGAAGGTACAAGATTTTAATTTCTTCAGTTTGAAAGTCCCATACAAAGTATTCCTGTAGACATTCTATTAATTTTGAAATATATATTTAATGTAGAAATGCAATATTTGTGTCCTTCGATATTGCTTGTTACAATTTCTATTGTTAGTTTGCACAATTCCGTTTCTTTACTACAATTTGTGTTTATCTTAACTTTCGATCTTAAAACTAGAGACGATCGGTCTGTATTGACTTGATGGGCCATTACGGAAAAAAATCAATATTGGCCGAGTTAATCTGTATTGTATTTGGCCGAGCTGATACTTTTATATTGCATAGGCAATTTTCTTCCAATAACAAATGTAAGTCCAATAACAGAACAGATTTATAATTGTCAATTCACAGATTTCTTATTTATTTGTATCATTATTTATATAAGAGTATAATTTGCAAACAGTGGAAACTCAAGTATGCGGTTCTTCATATTTCGCATTATAACACATCTTACTAATTTCTTTAACTAACGAGACTACAAGAATCACTGCTATTTCTATTTCAGATTGTATAATTTACCACCAATCTGAACCATAGAGCTTCTTAGAGAATATTGGACATTGTTTATTTATCATTTGGTGTGTTTCATAAATCTAAAAATTTTATGTATATAAAAAAATGTATATTGAGAGTGTAACAAATAATTAAGCAACCTGAAAATGTACATTTGGTCTTTTAGTTTAAACTAGTATGCCTTAAAGTTTAGACTGTATTTCTCTGCGTTTGTCGTATGTAATTTGTTAATATGCAGATCATTCAAACTTCTTAACTTATTGGAACGAGAATAAGCATTGCTAAAACTTCATCATTTGCACTAACTAAATAACATATAGTTATTTGTATTAAAAAATATTTGCTATTGGTTTCGGTAATAGCAAATTCTTCTAACCTTGTATTGAAAATAAACTCGTCTACTAACCTAATATGAAATACTAGTATACACTGTATCCATGTAGTTGCTTTAAATAAATCATATTCCTACAAATGTATAGGAGGTAAGATAACACGTGATATAGTCTCATTGGATGTTGTTGAAGTCCATAGTCATATCGACAGCTGTATACTTATTATACGCTAAAAGTGTTCGCATTTGTTGTATGTGTGTACATGTTCCTGTATATATGGCTGAATATTTGCAGATCAAAGATTTTTTTTTTCTATCTGTATAAATTATTTACAAAACAAAGAGAGTGTTCTCAAAAAGCACATCAAAATGTATATATGTAAACACTAAAACGTTAAAATGAAACATAGAAATCATTGTATAGCGTGAACAATTATAACTATAAGGCAATGAATTTAATTTAATTTTGATTGCAGTGATTGTGTCTTTTCCGTTTTATAAATGTGTTTATAAATGATTCTGATCCTGGATTTGTGCGATTCTTGAATGTGATTTAAAAATAAAGCAAGTACCTAATCCGGGTCGCTTTCATACAAAAACAGCATTTAGTTTTAAGTCATTTCAAAACGTTAAGGCAACAATGTGATTTTTTTCACACCAGTTAGTCTTAAAATGCAGCAAAAGCTAATTATATCCTGAAGTTAGGATTATAAATAGATGGCATCTTCTGGTGTTAAAATTGATCTATACCATGTGAACGAACGCAACATTCCAACAGAAATGTAACAAAGTCTACTTGAATTCAGGTCTATTAATGATATTTTATTTTAATTGTCGCTTTTTTTTTCTATATTCATTGATTAAAAAAATCAAGATAAGTTCTCAAAAAGTAAGTGTTGATAACCATCAAACACAAACATTAATTGTAAAATGATGACGGTATGTTTTTTTAATTGATTCTGGTTCCAGAATTGTTTATTTTGAATTGATAATTGGCTATCTGTTTCGAGTGAGAATATGTAATTCATAATAATTTGATGTGTTTGATAACCAGATCGATATAACAATGGCATGTACTTTTGTAAACTTATAAAAAAATGTTATTGTAAAAAAGATGATAAAAAAATTATATTATTCAGGATTGTTTTGGGGTTTGTTTTTTCGTTATTATGTTGTTATGTTGAATTGTTTGTATTTATGATTGCTCCATCCAAATAAATCATGTTTTTCAAGTCATATATAAAGTCTTGAACTTTGTTTAAAACATTGTTGTGGCGTTATTCTATTGTTTTATCCGTTCTTTATTTTCAGTGATTGAACTATCGTTCACCTGTAAGAAATCATTATTTTACCTTTAACTGTCCAATATTTTTAAGAATAGCCCTTCTCTTTCTTAAAAATATTGGACAGCTAAAGATAGCACAACTGATTCTTACAGGTAAATGATAGTTCAATCACTGAAATAAATACTATTAAATTCCCCTTATTTTGTTCATCATGTGAACAAAAATACAACCAAAGAACAAATCACCTTCGAATACAATAATTTTGTCACTCATCAAACTTGAGAAATACAATCACTGTCATATTGATTTTAACACTACCCATACTGATATCACAGTCATTTTTCTCATGTTTTTGAGTTGTCTGTGTAATCACTTATTCAATTGGTTTATTATACTCGTTGTATGTCTTCATTTTGTTGCTTTTATGAATTTCTCTTTTCAAAAGATATATCCTCGTCCTTCTTTGGTTATTAAAATTGACCTCTGCGGTTGCTCTTATTCTTCCTATCATCATTTTCAACTACAATTAAAATAGAAAAAGCACAACGTTATGATTCTAAAGTATGATAGATCATGCCGCAATACAAGGACCATAAACAACCTAAACCTTATACTGTGTACACAGTGCGAATTTAGAACTTGCTTCATAAACTAGGGGACTACAATTACAGTTTTTATACGACCGCAAAATTTGAAAAAATTTTCGTCGTATATTGCTAACACGTTGGCGTCGGCGTCGTCGTCGTCCGAATACTTTTAGTTTTCGCACTCTAACTTTAGTAAAAGTGAATGGAAATCTATGAAATTTTAACACAAGGTTTATGACCACAAAAGGAAGGTTGGTATTGATTTTGGGAGTTTTGGTTCCAACATTTTAGGAATTAGGGGCCAAAAAGGGCCCAAATAAGCATTTTCTTGGTTTTCGCACTATAACTTTAGTTGAAGTTAATAGAAATCTATGAAATTTTGACACAAGGTTTATGACCACAAAAGAACGGTTGGGATTGATTTTGGGAGTTTTGGTTTCAACAGTTTAGGAATAAGGGGGCCAAAAAAGGGCCCAAATAAGCATTATTCTTGGTTTTCGCACAATAACTTTAGTTTAAGTAAATAGAAATCAATGAAATTTAAACACAATGTTAATGACTACAAAAGGAAGGTTGGTATTGATTTTGGGAGTTTAGGTCCCAACAGTTTAGGAATTAGGGGCCAAAAAGGGACCCAAATAAGCATTTTTCTTGGTTTTCGCACCATAACGTTAGTATAAGTAAATAGAAATCTATGAAATTTAAACACAAGGTTTATGACCATAAAAGGAAGGTTGGTATTGATTTTGGGAGTTTTGGTCCCAACAGAATAAGGGGCCCAAAGGGTCCAAAATTAAACTTTGTTTGATTTCATCCAAATTGAATAATTGGGGTTCTTTGATATGCCGAATCTAACTGTCATGACTGTGTATGTAGATTCTTAACTTTTGGTCCCGTTTTCAAATTGGTCTACATTAAGGTCCAAAGGGTCCAAAATTAAACTTAGTTTGATTTTGACAAAAAATTAATCAGTTAGGTTCTTTGATATGCTGAATCTAAAAATGTACTTAGATTCTTGATTATTGGCCCAGTTTTCAAGTTGGTCCAAATCGGGGTCCAAAATTAAACTTTGTTTGATTTCATCAAAAATTGAATAAATGGGGTTCTTGATATACCAAATCTAACTGTGTATGTAGATTCTTCATTTTTGGTCCTGTTTTCAAATTGGTCTACACTAAAGTCCAAAGGGTCCAAAATTAAACTTAGTTTGATTTTAACAAAAATTGAAATCTTGGGGTTCTTTGATATGCTGAATCCAAAAATGTACTTAGATTTTTTATTATGGGCCCAGTTTTCAAGTTGGTCCAAATCAGGATCTAAAATTATTATATTAAGTATTGTGCAATAGCAAGTCTTTTCAATTGCACAGTATTGCGCAATGGCAAGAAATATCTAATTGCACAATATTGTGAAATTGCAAATTTTTTTTTAATTAGAGTTATCTTTCTTTGTCCAGAATAGTAAGCAAGAAATATCTAATTGCAAAATATTGTGCAATAGCAAGATTTTTTTTTAATTGGAGTTATCTTTCTTTGTCCAGAATCAACTTAAATCTTTGTTATATACAATATACAATGTATATTCACTTTTTACTACCAACTGATAAATTAAAATAATCTTTACCATTCAGTGATAACAAGCAGTTTTTTTTACATCTTAATATTTTATGATGTATTTAAATGAGTAGTTATTGTTGCAAACTCCATTAGAAATTTTAATTGAGATTAGTTTTGGAATAAGGGAAAGGGGGATGTGATTAAAAAAAATTGGGTTCAATTTTTCTCATTTGAAATTTCATAAATAAAAAAGAAAATTTCTTCAAACATTTTTTTGAGAGGATTAATATTCAACAGCATAGTGAATTGCTCTAAGAGAAAACAAAATTTTTAAGTTCAATAGAACACACTCATTCTGTGTCAGAAACCTATGCTGTGTCAACTATTTAATCACAATCCAAATTTAGAGCTGAATCCAGCTTGAATGTTGTGTCCATACTTGCCCCAACCGTTCAGGGTTCAACCTCTGCGGTCGTATAAAGCTACGCCCTGCGGAGCATCTGGTTGTTTAATATTATGCAGGCATTACCTGTGAAAGGGGACAATTTATGTAATGTTATGACGTCATATTCAATGTAAACAAAGAAACGCTATTATCAGGTAACGTTTTTTCATATCAAGGAATTATTAAAAATGAAATTGGTATTGCGTTCCTTCCTATATTATACTAAACTGATAAATATATATTTTACTCAAAGTTTCATGCAAACGAGACCGGAAAAAAAGTAGATTTCTGCGCAGATGCGGGATTTAAAAAAGTGACTAAAAAAAGTTAACGATTTTGAGTTCTTTGGTACAATAAAAATTTCGGGAAATTTTCCAGATGTTTTTTTTTTTTTATTCTTTTATTGATTTTTCTGCTGTAATTGGGGACTTCGTCCCCATAATATGAGGCAGGCATCACTGTGAATGGGGACGAAGTCTGTATGAAATATCTTTCTTAATTCAAACATGTTAATAAAAGAAATGGAAATACCGTAACGTTTCCGATTTTGGATTCTGTTGTTAGGGATTTGGTTGTGACGTCATATACAATATAAACAAAGAAACGCTTTCATCAGACCTGGTAACGTTTTTTTTCATATAAAACAATTATTAAAAATGAATTGGTATTGAGTTCCAATCCTATATTTTACTAGACTGATACATATATAATTTATTCAAAGTCTCATGCAAACAAAACCGGAAAAAGGAAAAAGATTTCTGCGCAAATGCGGGAATTTAAAAAAAAGTGTCAAAAAAGGAGGCCAGAGGGTGATCTAACACTGACACACCAAGTCCAAGTTGGATAACTATTTGACATCCCAGCTGTTTTAGATTAAAGAAAAAACCATTTACAATTCATAAAATCTAGTTTAGAACGCCACACAACCATTATCGCCGCGAGATAGCCTTTTTGTGCTAATGCGGCGTAAAGCAACCAACAATCAATCAATCAATCACAACCATTATAAAAATTAATATACTTTCTCTAATTCTTCGTCAATTTATCCCTTTCTGCACCCATTGTATAACAAAATTTTAATCAACGTGTGGTTCGTTTGATCTCAGTTCTTCATTGGTTAAGATCCGATTATGACGTCAAATTTTCTTGCTTTCCTCTGAATTTTCTATAGTGACGGCATGAAAAAAGGCGACCATGCCTGATGACGTCACATAGAAAGAACACATCTTTTTTTCAGATCATTCGAAAAGAAGGAATACGTTTGCCTGCATATTGTTTGAAAATCTTTAGAGAAACAGATTCTACCACTACATCTCGTGTAATACGATATTTATCCACTCTCGACAGTTAAATTTTAAATATTTAAAACGCTCGGCGAGCCTCGGGTTTTAAATTTGAAAATTTTACTGTCTCGAGTGGATAAATATCGTATCACACTCGATGCAGTGGTAGAATCTATATTTATATATTACTATATGATGTATATGTAACAAAAAATTTGTTCCGGTGTGACATTTGTTCCACCGGAACAAATTTCATAGGAAATATGTTCCATCGGAACTTATGTCACAGAAAATATGTTCCAGCACTATAAAATTTGTTCCGGAACTAATTTTTTAACCAAGTGTGAATAAAGTTTCAGAACAAAAATCACAGCACCATGAGTTTTGTTCCAATATTAAAATTTAAAAAATAGTGAAATAAGTTCTTGTGATACTATACTAGTTTTAAACGAAGGTATTTTATAGAAATCAATGAAAATTTTCTGCTTTACCTATTTCACAGAAAATAAGTTCTGTGCTTGCATGGGGTACATTTGCAATTGAAGGCATGACTGTAGGATGAAGATAAGAAATAAAAGCGATGATAATGTATCTATGTTTTATCGTTTATATGATATTCGACCTCCTTGTTTCCTGATGATCTGTCATGGGTGTTCTAATCATACATGTACTTAGCTATGGTCATTGCACAGTTTTAAAAGAGTGTGTCTTTTGTTTCTTTATGTCTTTTAATATAATTGACCAGTCACTTTGTCCTTTTCAAAAAAGTACAAATGTTCATCTTTAACTATAATACTTTTTTTTCGGAATGACTTTTATTATTATTTCTTATTCTACTCTTTTCTGGCTCATAAGTGCCATTTTTAGTATTATTAATTGAGCATGTTATTAAACTTTTGCTTTACTCCACATGATCCAATTGGATGTTTACACTTTTTATTTATTACATTATCAATATAATACATGTTTTTTTATAATCACTTTAAACTCACTGATGACAAGTGCTCAGTATATAAGATAACTTGTTTAACCAGTGGAACATATTTCACAGACAAGGAACTTATTTCACCAGGTGAGGAACAAATTTCACAAATCCAGAACTTATTTCACCAGGTAAGGAACAAATCTCACAAACATGGAACTCATTTCACTAGGTAAGGAACAAATTTCACCAACCCAGAACTTATTTCACTAAGTAAAGTGTAGAACTTATTTCATAGAGATGGAACAAATTGTATTAAAATTGTCTGTGAAAAAAGTTCTCCCAGAACATATTTCCTGTGAAATTAGTTCCACTGGAACTTTTTTCACAGGAACAAATTTTGGCTCACATATACCCTCTATGACCCCCAAACACGATGAGTAGATATCCAACAATGTCAACTCGCCCCACTTGCCAATCGGCCCACACAAAATCGCCACTTTATAAAAAAATCGCCCCAATCTTTTTTACCGACTCGCCCCACTTTTGAAAAAGGGTAAAATCAAATTAAACAATCAGTCTGACAACTCACTTATTAACGAAAAAGGTTTTAACCCCACTGAATAAAGGTCTGCCAACTCGCCCCACTTATAAAAAGATCTTGCTTCCTTTAAGTAAGTTAAATTACTGATAGTTCGTATACAGTCGTCCTGGTGTAGTGGTATGTGTCGTTGCTTGATTTGCTAAAGGTCTTGAGTTCGAATTCCAGCATACACTGGATTTTTATTTACGTGAATTTTGATAGATAGTCTTTTCCGTATAATTAATTATAAGTTTCATAGTGAATTTGACATTCCCGCCAAAATGTTACAAAACAAAGGAAAGCATGCACCACAAAGACACTCAAACTGGGGTGATCTGGTAGGGGTGATTCGGCTCAGATCAACCCTGTTTGAACAAAGAATCCGGGATGTAATCATGTATATCATTACATGTTGTTTGCCTTCAGCTGTACTTTCTTTTTGACTATTGTTTTCTTAGAGCTACTGTTAAAAGGGGCCAACATGTAGGATATATTTCAATTTAGAATGTGTATTCAAAAAAATATTTCACACTTGATGAAAATAAATCTTTGCTTGCTTTTTCTTTTTTTTATATACCTTTGTCGATAAGATAAATAGTGTTTTAAGTAAGATATAAGCCTCTAACAGTCCATTCTGTAAAATATTGAATTGGTCTTCGGCCTGCGGTCTCAGACCTGTCCAATATTTTACAGAATGAACTGTTGTCGGCTTATATCCTTTACAAAATCAAATCCAATTAAAAGGCCTGAACCAGATTGCGCCAACTACAGTTTTAAAAAGGTGTCAATTGCGCCACTCTATTTTTTCTGATGGTATTAATTCCGCCAGGAATCAATTGGCGCCACATTTAGTTACGGCTATATCGGCGGTTGGTCTGTTAATCGGGTTGGCCAAAGTCTGTTAATCAGGTGTTATCGAGAAAATCATTGCAAGTTCAGCATGTTTCAATGTATAACTTTTTAAATATATTTTTATCATAAAAAAATTTCATGTCTGACAAAAGAATTCAATGTACTGAATCCAGTGGTGTGATTAATTTTTTTTTCTAGCTTCGATAAACGATCAATAAAATGAAAAGGCGGGTTACTCGTCAATAAATTTATACACATTTTACACACACAAAATGTACACAACATGACACGTTGGTTGAATTTACTTGCATGCAATATATTGAACATCGAGAAGAGACAGGCATTATGTTTGTTTACCTAATTAATATCATTGTGTGAAAAATCTACACGAAAATCTGTATTTTTGTGACATTAATCAATTTGTATTTAAAACCTGGTCTGTTAATGTGTCGGATGTTTAAAACCCGGTCTGTTAATTGGTCAGTTAAGAGTTATGAAAGTGTAAATTTGTCGAGCCTGTGACTTTGTCGCAGAAAGCTCGACATAGGGGAAGTGATCCGGCGGCGTTAGCTAATTTCTTAAAAGCTTTATATTTTAGAAGGTGGAAGAAATGGATGCTTCATATATATACTTTGTATATAGATGTGTCATGTTACGAAGTTTCCGTCAGTCACATATCCAATGTCCTTGACCTCATTTTTATGGTTTACAGACTACTTGAAAAGAAGTTAAGATTTTTTGCAATGTTAAATTTTCTCTTATTATAAGTAACTAGAACACACCCGCGAACTCGCGGGCATTCAGAGCGTAGTTTAAAGTATGTAAAGTGTTGTTGGAGGAATTGTGTAAAATATTTAATGACTGGAGAATTTCAAGAAACGTATCATATTTTATTAGGGACAGGAAAATGTGGGGTTTTTTTTTATCCCTCCTCCTTTATTTCCAAAATTCCTAATTTTGGTTTTCTAACAATTTCAATATGAACATACATTTAGTATGTTATGAACATTTAAGAAAGGAGCATGTAATTCAGTGGTTGTCGTTTGTTTATGTGTTACATATTTGTTTTTCGTTCATTTTTGTACATAAATAAGACTGCTGAATTGTTTTACATCGTCATTTCGGGGCCTTTTAAAGCCGATTATGCGGTTTGGGCTTTGCTCGTTGTTGAAGGTCATATGGTGACCTATAGTTGTTAAGTTCTGTGTCATTTTGGTCTCTTGTGAAGAGTTGTCTCAACATGGCAATCATACCATATCTTCTTTTTTTTTGTAATCAAATGAATTTTGTAAAAGATTTCATGACTGGAGAATTTCAGAAAAGGTATCAAAAATTCACATGAATAGTTTTAGGGCGTATCTGTATGTTATGAACATTCATTACTATATAAATAAAGTGTATTTACTTTCAATTCTAAGTTTACTAATCGATCCATGGTGGTCATTGATATAGTATACAGACCCTCTCTATTTAATAAACTCTGTGACCGTCGTGGATAGTAAACTTGAAAATGATAGCAGATAGAATTCTGAAAATACACTTTATTCGTAGTATATGTATGTTAAAAGTATACAGAAAAACGCAAACCGGAAGTCTAATCTGACTTAAAATTTCGTCTAATGACGGGACAATATGCGGATGCCTTTTTTCTCGTTTGTATCCCAAAATAACTCAATCTGAATAATCATATGAATGGATGACAAATGCGACTATTCACTGTACCTATAGGACATAGAAGTGTGTTGACTAATTTATTGTGGAAAGAAGAGAAGCGACACACAAAATGAGGTCTTCTCGTTTAATAGTATAGATATGATAACTTTGTTTGTTATGTGCGTACCTTGCAAGGCCCTCATGACTGTCAAACAGTTTTCACTTTACCTCGACCTCATTTCATGAATCAGTGAAAAAGGTTAAGTTTTGGTGGTCAATTCATATCTCAGATACTATGAGCAGTAGGTCTAATATATTCGGGGTATGGAAAGACTGTAAGGTGTACATGTCCAACTGGCAGGTGTCATCTGACCTTCACCTCATTTTCATGGTTCATTACGCAGTATAAAGTTTTTTGTGTTTTGGTCTGTTTTTCTTAAACTATTAGCAAATGGTCAACTATATTTGTTGTATGGAAGAATTTTTAGCTGTACATGTCTGCCTGGTATGGTTCATCTGACCTTGACCTCATTTTCATGGTTCATTGGTCAATGTTTAGTTTTCTTGGTTTATATTGAGTAAATGTAACAGTTGAAATGAAGCTTTAAATTTGTCCTTAATATTGATACTATGTTGATAGTCCTTATCAACATAATAAAGAAGGCGAAACATTTCAGCGTGTGCTCTCTTGTATTGCTATATTGGAGGTTATCAGATCAAATGGGTAGGCTCCAGACGAGTGGCTAAAATATACGGAAACAACACATGAACAATGAACAATTTAGACAATGGAAATTGAAAATTGATAAAAATGGTTTAGTAAAGTGTAATATTAAAGTAATATTAAATCATCCAAGAATGGTCGCATATATATATCAAGTGGATTCTGTTTAATTGTCATGAATGAAACCAATTTGTCATCTAAATTGGTAACCAGTATATAAATTAGAGATAAACGTAATGTAACATTAACACCAGTAAGTCAAATGTATTTGGAAACTAAAATATAAAGAATAGAGAAAGAATTATGAGTAAAATTAATAAAATGTAGAGAAAAGTGACATAACGATTTAAAGAATATAGAAATAAACAACACCCCTATTCCGGACTCTCATGTTATACACGAGAATCTGGATGGAGATGCAGAATATAGAATGACAGTTAAAGACAGTAGAGAGTTATTCACTGTTAGAAAGAGAGAACGGATTGCGATGTACTCAAATTAGCGACAAATGAAGTTAGAAGTTAGAAATTTACAAGCGGACAACTGCAGTTCTCCTCTGCACTTATGTAGAAACGAACTAAACAGAATACAATGAATGAAAACTTAAGAGAACCGAATGTAGCTGCATTCGCTCTTTTCCATTTACTTCTTTAGAATGATTTGTAAACAACATATGATTAAGTAATAGAAGAAAAGAACCAATTGGATGATGCTGACGAATTAGTGTTTAACGTCCAGTGACAAATAGCATGTGCATATGAGATTACAACACGTTATATGTACCCTGTGTTGTATTTGACAGACACTTTCAGTCGGATCTTAGAACTTGCTACTTTGAACAGACACACAATTTAAGGCTGATGGAAAATGTTAATAATAAAGTCATTCATGTTCCAGCAGCCAATCCATATCACGCTATATTGAGATGACACACCCTTCCATAAAATGCAAAGAAAGTCAAAATAAAAATGCTCTTACTAGAAGCCTACTGTTGCATCGTATTGTCATTTGTTTTACTCAAGAACATTTCATTCCTAACTTTTTCAATGGGAAAATATAAATGCAAAAGCAAAACTATTGTCAGGCTAAATAACTCTTAACTGACACAATTTGAATTGTCCAATTCATTAACAGACTTTATTCCCCTAATTTTTACTAAAACATGGTATTATTCACGTTATATTACAATTATAAAATATTTACAATTTATTTTTTAGAACCACAGTACTATTTCGAATCCTTTAATAAAATCAACGGTATCAATTTTCTTGCACCAGATGCGCATTTCGACAATACATGTCTCTTCAGTGATGCTCGTGGCCAAAATATTTGAAATCCAAAGCTTATATAAAAGATGGAGAGCTATAATCCAAAAGGTCCAAAAAGTATAGCCAAATCCGTGAAAGGAATCAGAGCTTTGCATGAGGGAGATACATTCCTTAATTTATAATAATTTCTATCATTTTGTAACAGCAAATTTTAATAACACAAAACTGATATCTTAAATTGTTCTTTTATTAAAAAAATTGCTATGCATATACGCATAAATACTACATACATGTACATGCCTTTTAGTTTTACTGAAAACTGCGCAGACTATGACATGTTTTTAAAGCTGAAAAATGTTCTATGATAGATATCATTTTGTCAGACACATTTCTTTTTTTGATTTGGTTCTTATGATATGCCAAAAATCTGCATTTTTAACAGAGTTTAACATTAAATTATGCGTTTTACTCTTAACAGACGTATAACCAACCCAATTAACAGACCAACCGCCCATATAGCCGCATAGTACTCAATATAGATTATCCGACCAATCTCTAGGTTAGCCGAGTGTCCCTATAGTATACATTTGTACATGTAACCTTATCTATTATTATATAAGGCGGATAAATTTAAATATTTAAATGTTTAATAAAAAATTAAATGGAAAAGGAGGAAGGAAGTCAATCATTAGATACATGTGCATAAATTAGATACACTGATAAAATTGGCTAAATTGTATGATCGATTTATTGACGCAATTGAAAGTTGAACGCTCCAAAATGAAATTGTGCAGAAGTAGTGATGATGTTAATAAAATGTGGTGCAAATGATTTCATTTGAGCGTAAATAGATATTGGCCTATAATTGAGTGCCCTAGACGTGCGTTATGTGTGCAGTGCATAAGACTGTGGCCAGTGTCATGAAGCAATCTTATTGCTTGAGATCATTTAAAGAGTATCTTATATGCTAAAAGGGTATCTTTAAGTATTCTTAGAATTATTTACAGCCCTTAAAATTCATGTTGCAGTCGCAACCATAAGAGTACTCTTTATCCTTCTCGCAGTTTTAATCTTCACGACTTGTTATCTCAAACATCGATAATTAACTTAAGATCGTCTTTCATTAGTCTGAGTAAATTTGAAGTGTATCAGCATTCTTTCGAAAAGTTGTTACGGGCATCCCTATCTCCCTCTTAGCCGATAAAATGGAGCTTTCAATGTTCTTGCTTGTGCGTTCGAGAAAGCAAAATATGATATCCATAAGAATCAATGATTATCCATAAGGAGGGCGAATGGTATGTTTTTTTCATGAATCAACGCTTATCCATTTTATCTATGACTTAAACTTTTTTTTATTTCTTTTCGAAATTAAAGCCCTTTCTTTATAAGAAGGTATTGTAAGTAAGTTAGAATAATCATGTTATAGTCATAGTGTCCAATGATGCATTGATAATCTAGAGTCACAATTAAATGGTTAAAAAGTACAAATACAAGACAATACGTCAGCCGTTCGGGATCTTTTTATTATCAGATATTTGAATATAATCTGTTTTACAAAAAAGACATATTTAAAACATGTTTCTTATAGAATTAAGAATGGAAAGAGGAATCTGCAAATTAAAGGGACAGCAACCCGACCAAAGAGCATATATAAAGTAAATTACCAAAACTAGCAAGATCTGAACCCTAATTCAAGGCACATCACGATTTTCTGTCATATGACTTTGCGAATAAAAATTTGCTGATTGCTACGCCAGTTTAAAAACAAATTCTTTAATTTTTATTCTTACAAAATTGAAGCTGTGATACAACGAATATTCTGAACATTATATTTTCTTAATACTTGACATTCACATAAATTCTGTGTCCAGAAATCATCATCGGTTTGTCTACAAAAGAAGATATATATTACAATCATTTCAATGTTGTCCCAGCAAACAGTAGCATATATGAATATAAAAGATTTTTTATGAGACAAAACATCCTACAAATATATTGTTAACATTATTGCCGTCCGAAGACAAGCTAAACCCTGCCTCCGGATGAGTGATTTGCACAAAATACGTTTTTTCTTTGACGTCTTACATCGACAGGAGTTCGTCAAAGCAAAAATTTAAAATAGCCTTCTAAGACGTCATAATTATTTGGACTAGTGCTCTGGTTGACCATATATAGATATAGGAAGATGTAGTATGAGTGTCAATGAGACAACTCTTCATCAAAATAACAATTTATAAAAGTAGACCATTATAAGTCAATGTACGGCCTTCAACACGGAGCCTTTGCTCACACCGAACAACAAGCTATAAAGGGCCCCAAAATTACTAGTGTAAAATCATTCATGACTAATTATCAGTTTATTCTGCTACAAAATTCCCAATATCGAGTTACAGTTATAATGAAGTTGGTTATACTGTTGAATGTGATCACGGTTATTCCTGTAGCTCACAGACAGGCAGGTGGAATTAAAAGGGAAACTATTGTCTGGTTAAAATAAAAAAAACATGTCAAAAAAGGTGCAATTTTGGTACCCTCATGTTATAGCAACTTCACAACTATAAATTAGTTTCCATGGCAAAAATCAAAAAAAGTTCAAACCAAAAAGCAATAAAATACTTCGCAAGCAGAGCCTAATACAACTACAGATGTAGATTAAGCATTAAAAAAAACAACACCAAATATTTTATGTCAGTCGAAATCAAAAATATTTTAATTTTGGACCCTTCAAACTTAAATAGATACTTAATTGAAAACAGGTTTCAGATGAGCCCAAACATTTCTATTCAGCAGCAGTCTCCAACTACATATCTCCTTAATTGTATATGATAGTCCCATAAAAATGTTGAAAATGTGTACAATTCACATATATATTGTTTTTTATATTCTCTCATGTCATGCATGTGAAAGCGGTACCTTTTTGGTCACTATTTATGTTATGCGTCTAAATATAAATTGTAACACTTTATAGTGACTGACCAGGTCAAGCAAATACTTCTCAAGAAACATGCAGAAAAAAAGGCAACTTGGAACAGAAACAGCCATGCCAGACTATGTGTGATTAAAAGCTCATATTGGAATAGCATGGAAGATATGTTAGTTATATGTCCTTGTGAACAGCAAGACAAGCTATCCATAATTCTGCGGATAACACAATTTTATCAAGTTTAACATACATTTTCTGTTCAAATTTTCACACAATCAATTAAATGAAAGTTTAACACAAAGACAAGTGTTTCATTCACAAATTGACTCGTGCTTTTCTGCGAAACAATCATGTGCAACTTTGTGAATTAAAGGGAAGGAAGATCATCTAGCAGTGCACTCGTGAATGTCGATTGCGAGCCGACCAAATATATTTTCTTTATCATGACCAGTTCACTGATACTGATGTTGACATTATCGAAGAGTACACATCAAAGGAAAAATGCACAAATTACCGATTTTGTGTGTATCTCCTGTCCATATCAGTTTTTGTTGCATTTATATATAAATGAGAAATAATCAATGTAAAATTGGTAAAGTTTTGGAGAAAAACACCCCAAAATGTTGTATTTGACCACTGACTCCTAAACTGTTGGTACCATAACCACCAAAATCAAATTTAACCTTTCTTTAGTGTATTGGACCTTCTGGTACAATTTCATATATTGTCATAAAGAATAGATTCATTCACTTTAATTATTAAGTTATTGTCAGGAAACCAAATGTGTTTGTGAACAACAACAGCGACATGATAGCATTACTCGAAAGCAAATTTTTGACATATTCCCAATTTCCATTTTCCTTTTTTTTTTTTGTCATATAAAAACGTTTTAAAAAGCTAATAAAACAGAACGCAAGGTATGACATAAAACTGACTCAGAATCAGTCTATGACATTGATAAAGAAAACCCACCAATAGAAGATGATCTGGAATAAATTAATACTGCTGAGCAGTCAATGGCAGTGTTTTCCCTCAAATTTAAATAGCATCCTAGAAAATAGCAAAATCTTTAGAATATCAACTTAACAATCCTATTTATGGTTCCTCTTATGCTAAGTTGAATATGAAAAACCTGATCAAAACAATATTCTCACTGGAAATTCAAACTTTCACTTTTCTTTTGACAATCAGATTGATCCTCTTGCTGATCGCATGTACATATATATAGGAGATGCAAGAAAATGGGAATACAATATGAACATCCAGCTAATTTTTGACTAAATGCATTACAGTATTCATAGTCTTAAAATTAAAACAAATGTCTTATTGTTTTAAATTTTGTAAAATTTGCAAAGAATGAAAAATGGATATGAAAATGGCACTGTAAGATAATGAATGTAAGCATTGTAATTTATAAATATAATTCACCAATAAATTCATTCTCAGCAGAAAACAATAAGGGAGCAACCGTTTAGCTTCAACAAGGGGGGAGGTATTGTGTTTTGCTTGAGTCATTTTTTACACACAAACGGCTGTAAGGCTGTCAATCAAATTCATTTAGTCAAAATAAAACACTAGAAGGTAAGGATATACCAGTAAAATCTGTATTCAGAATATTTTTGTCCATCAATTTGGGAATCAGAATATGTTAATAAGATAAAACTACTAGTAGTCCAAATAATTATGACGTTGAGGAATGGTATTTCAAATTTTTGCTTTGGCGGCCCGCCGTCCTGTGACTCGTCAAAAAAAAATATATAATAGCCTTTCAAGACGTTTGAACTAGAAATACCATACCCCTCCTGGACCAGCCTTTTGTCGAAGTTTTGAAGTGCAATAATCATTCAATAAGCATTTTCCATCTGAATTCATTATTTTGTTTTAGACAAAAAGTATATCATATGTAGGACATTCGTCCAGAAAATGCATGTAATATATGCCACTGGACGCTAGGCAACCAACAATCAATCAATATATAGTACATAGTATTTGTATAAAACAGGACTTCCGGTTTTAAACTTGCACATAAATCATTAGAGTACTCGAGGACAGGACAATAATTATTGCGTTGATAGAGACTTCCCAAATAATATAGCAGTGATCGTCTAGGAGAAGAAAATACACTTTATTCATAGTATACGTATGTTCATAGTATACAGAAACGCGAAAATAATGGAATTCAACAGAAAAAAATAACGGAATTTGGAAACAAGGGAGAGGACTTAAATTGTTTCCAAGTTCCTATGAATTTTGATACCTTTTTTGAAATTCTCCAGACATGAAATCTTTTACTGAAATTCTCCAGACCTAAAATCTCACAAGCTCTAATGCCAGCGATTTCGCCGGTGTGTTCTAGTGAATATTTTATTTCAAAGTAAATCAACATGAGAAATATGTGTAGTTCTTACTTCATGGCTGAGTTGTAACACGTGTGTATTATATAATACAATATTACAACATAATAATTGTTTTATTCAAATTACTCTATACGGTAATTCATATGTCAAATATTGACGATCAGGTTGTTGATAAAAGTAGACAAATACAGTCTCTACGTGAACGCGCAATACAACATAAACAAGGTTTTTCATATCTTCTACACCTAGAGATCAGGGTGTACATTTTTGTACGCCCAAAGGTTGTTGAAAACAAAGAACTTATTCAGGCTTGGTGACAACAGAGCCGTCTCGATCAACATATCACATGAGTTATAAAAGAATCATAGGGCAAGATAAAAATCAATATTTCCATCCAAAGCAGAACTTAAACAAAATCAGAGTACTGCTCATATTGTTTGCTCTGGTTCAAATAATGTTAAAGTCATTCCTTTAAAAATATGATGACAATATTCCTTCGGTGGATACTGATCACACTTTGAGATGTGTGCCCATGTCAATACGTGCTATGAACATCAAACAGGTTCATATTGTGCTGTATTATTGATTGGACAGGCCCAAATAGTCTTGGTGATTTACCAAAGGAAAAGAGACAGCTATTTTCATACCTAGTAGATGCACTAGCTGAATGCTTTTCTCCATCAAGTCAATCTAAACTATACCGACTTCAATTCAAGGAATGTCCATAAAAAGTAAGCGGTTCTTTCCCGTGGTAAGGCAAGTCAGTTAGAAGACTTTCTTATCTAGCCTACCCGACTGCCCCGTTAGAATTGAAAGTCTCATTTCAGAGTCTTCTAGTGCATCTACAAATTGTTCTTTAAAGAGCATTTTCTTCAAATTGTAAGATGCTGTACAGGAAGCTCGATTATAGTAGTCTAAAGGTTGGATAATGAAAGGACGAACCCACATGTATGGGCGGGCACTTTTTGAGAAAGCAGATAATTTAAGAGGAATTCGGGATTCCTCCAAGGCTAGACGTCAGATGCACCGACAGAATCGGCCATTTAATTACCCTTCCGACTATTGGAGAGTGTTTTTTTTTCTTGGTTTGTCTTGATCACAAAGTTATGGAATTGACAATTCGTGTGATTATAAAGAATGAAAGAAGATCCTCCGCTGATTACATTATTCCTTTAAAGCGCCAAAACCTTATCCGATCAGACAGCCAATTTAAGCTTTAAAACCTAAGATGTTGTTCTTGGGAACAAACACGCATTTAATGAGGAGGTTGCTCGAAGGAAAGTAAGATGGAACGCGGTAGACGGTCAGCGTCCACAGAAACTATTAAGGACAACCAATAAGGACTCATATCCGAACATTTATTCCATTATAATAGTATTGCCTACAATAAAATTGAAAATGGAAATTGGGAATGTGTCAAAGAGACAACAACCCGACCATAGTGTTTCTTCAGCATTTATTGAGCTCTCATTTAGCATATTTCGCTTGAGCATTTTAAGAGCTACTATGAGAGATGATATACTATCTAACTTATCAATTTTGCACACTTACAGATCAAGAAGTGTAAACATCCAAGACATTATTGAAAAATTTTCTGTGAGAAAAAAACAGACTCCTGATTTCGTTTAAAAGTTTTGAGACATTTGATATTGTCATGGTTTACTCTGAAAATTTAGTACTTTATTAGTTTTACTTTGATGGTTAATATTTTACATTGTCTTATCTGCATTTCTTGCATATTTTTCGAAAAAAAACTAAGAATTTTCTTATCCCAGGCATAGATTACCTTAGCCGTATTTGGCACAACTTTTTGGAATTTTGAATCCTCAATGCTCTTCAACTTTGTACTTGTTTGGCTTTACAAATATTTTGATATGAGCGTTACTGATGAGTCTTATGTAGACGAAACTCGCGTCTTGCGTACTGAATTATAATCCTGGTACCTTTGATAACTATTCATGTAAATGTTAAAAACCATTTTTGAACATTCATTCATCAGTAAGATGCACCGACAGAATCGGCCATTTAATTACCCTTCCGAATATTGGAGAGTGGTTTTTGTTTTCTTGGTTTGTCTTGATCACAAAGTTATGGAATTGACAATTCGTGTGATTATAAAGAATAGAAGAAGATCCTTCGCTGATTACATTATATCCTTAAAGCGCCAAAACCTTATCTGATCAGACAACCAATTTAAGCTTTGAAACCTAAGATGTAGTTCTTGGGAACAGATAAGCATTTAATGGGGAGGTTGCTCAAAGGAAAGCAAGATGGAATGCGGTAGACGGTCAGCGTCCACAGAAACTATTAGGGACAACCAATAAGGACTCATATCCGAACATTTATTCCATTATAATAGTATTGCCTACAATGCTTGTTTCTTCAGCATTTATAGAGCTCTCATTTAGCATATTTCGCTTGAACATTTTAAGAGCTACTATGAGAGATGATATACTATCTAACTTATCAATTTTGCACACTTACAGATCAAGAAGTGTAAACATCCAAGACATTATTGAAAAATTTTCTGTGAGAAAAAAAACAGACTCCTGATTTCGTTTAAAAGTTTTGAGACATTTGATATTGTCATGGTTTACTCTGAAAATTTAGTACTTTATTAGTTTTACTTTGATGGTTAATATTTTACATTGTCTTATCTGCATTTCTTGCATATTTTTCGAAAAAAAACTAAGAATTTTCTTATCCCAGGCATAGATTACCTTAGCCGTATTTGGCACAACTTTTTGGAATTTTGAATCCTCAATGCTCTTCAACTTTGTACTTGTTTGGCTTTACAAATATTTTGATATGAGCGTTACTGATGAGTCTTATGTAGACGAAACTCGCGTCTTGCGTACTGAATTATAATCCTGGTACCTTTGATAACTATTCATGTAAATGTTAAAAACCATTTTTTAACATTCATTCATCAGTAAGATGCAATTATTAATTATACTTTAACCTTTTTCCATGTATTACTTTCATGATAAGATTGCCAGTAAATTTACGTTTTGTGTACAACAAAATCGAAAATATAACATCTAGAAAATGCTAAAATCCTTTTTTTAAGGGGGCGAATGGACCACCTCCCTGGACCAACACCCTCTGCAGTAATTTGTGCCTACAGTTCATTTTACATTTAAAAAAAGACGATGTGGTATGATTGCCAATGTGACAACCCTCCACAAGAGACCAAATGGCACTGAATGTCTAGCTTCGCCCCTGTGGCGCTAACTTGCCGCACTTCAATGATCAAATTAATGGTTAACGGTAAAATTCATCATTTATAGTCATGTGATAATAATACAACAGACAGGTTACGATTTAAAAAAAAATGATATAAACCTTCTTAAAGTTAATGTTTGAATCGTTTTACATTTGTCATTTCGGGGTCTTTTGTAGCTGATTCTGCGGAATGACTTTACTCACTAATGAAGGCCCTATATATATATCTATAGTTGTTAATTTCTTTTATCATTGTCAATCATGCCACATCTTCTTATTTTCATATTAGAAGCCATTCACCAATGTTTCATACATAATAGAACCAACATGTTATTTAGCAGTACAAATTGCCGTTGAGTATACAGTCGATATAACTGAGCTAGACAACCATTTGATTTTCGTGGAGGGGTACATTTGGATTTGATTAATGAATATCCAGGCATACTAATAGCTGAAAATAAATAACCTTGTACAAGACATTTTGGAATTGAAAATCCTTCAACGCAAAACGCAGCAAACAATTGTGTTCAAAAGTCAAAATTTGTGCGCAGAATAAAAATAAACATGCATAGGAATTATGAATTCAGCCTGACACTGAGGTCTGACAACATGTTTACTAATTAAGAATTCCTACTTATGTACACGTTCCGTGCAGTAAACATTGACAAAACAATAATCCGTTATACATGACAAAATACGTTTAGTTGCGTGTTTATTGTGACTACCAATAACATACATATTTTACCTAAACATTCTTCAGTTAAATATTGAATAATTTCAATGCAGTTTTGTGTTGAATAGTACATTAAGTTTTAAATAGAGCCGCCCTTTTATGTTGTTAATAGTCTCATTTGTTAAGAATAATTATATGCAGCGATTACTTTACAAAAATTCCACCTAGGGAAATTACCTAATACTAAAGGCAATTACAGAGAGGTGAATTACATCTTCCTGTTTATAATGCACTTTCACAAGTAACACAGTTATGCCTTTCTTACGATACTAGATAAAATATATATTATATATAGATATTGTAAATATGTAGATATTATATATCAAATCATGCATAGTCATCTTGCGTTTGTTAAACCCCCATTGTATATTGTGTAGATATACATTATCTACATAAAGGGCTACACTCATGACAACAATGTCGGTTCGTCAAATAGAAACAGTATTGTTTGATTAAGATAGCAGAAACCCTTGACAACTGTTTAATACAATAATTGTGTAATGTTTGAAAAAATGTTAAATGTTAAAATTGTGGTGAAATGTATTAAAGGGCTAGCACTGCAATAAGATACCAATTGGTTTATAAAGTACATTTTGAAGTGAAACAAAATAAATTATTCGATCTTAAACTGTGAAGCGCAATGTAAGTTGCAACAGAAGACCAGAACATATGATAAAAGAAATTATAAATAACAACCATTTGTTTCATCGAATGGTGTAAACAAAATCAATTCTATGACTAATATCAATCATGGTATATTTATATAGAAATTAAATAAATGCAAATCAATGAAAAGATAAACATTTTTATAAGATCATTTTTGTTAAACAGGAGAATAGTTTATGAACATTTATGTAGTCTTGATACCAGGCGCGGATCCAGAGGGGGGGTTCCGGGGGTTGGAACCCCCCCTTTTTTTTGGACGATCAATGCATTTGAATTGGGACATGTAATTGGAACCCCCCCTTTGTCCTGGGTTAGGAACCCCCCCCCCCTTTTTTTAAATGGCTGGATCCGCCCCTGCTATCATAATAGCTAGTTTTTGGAAATGTTGAGATTAATTAAGTTTACAACGCCTATGACGACCACTTATCCGAATTTTTCATCATTTCCATAATCTTTCATTTGGTACAGCAGATGATAAATATTTTAAATCATCTCTTGTAATAGACTTTTTTTTTAACTATTTTCACATCATTGCATTTGTTATAAATTACACCAAAGAGACGTTAGTAAAATGAAAATACGTTTACCCTGTTCCTTTTATTGTTGTTGACCTTAAATAGGAATCATAAGGCAGCAACCATTTGATTTTCTGGGGGGGGGGCTATGGTTTTTTTTTCTGTACAAACTTTTTTTTTCGCCTTTGGCGAAGAACAATCTATTTTTTAGCGACAAACCGAAAACAATTTTTTCTTTCAATTTTAGCATTACATATAGTGGCAGCTGAGGGTGAAACAAACATTTTTTTTTCTCAGGGTCCAAAACAAATTATTTTTTTCACCAAAACCTGGAAACGAACTTTCTTTTTCAAAATCAAATGGTTGCTGCCTAATATGAAGTAAATGAACATGCTTATTCATAAATTAAATCTTTTTATACTTGACCGACATAGCTGTTTTCGGTCAGGTTTTTGTACCTAATGTTTAGTCACGTATCTGATTACGGAGCATCTATTGATTTGCATACCTCATAATCTAAACAAACAATACATTGATTGTTACTAGGTGAATAAAACTGCATAGATTATTTTAAGCCAATCAAATTAATCTAGGAAGTTAACAGCTGTCTTCCTGATTCATTTTGTGTTTTAGAATATTTTGTGTAAATTTTATTCAATAAGAATATACCGAACTGTAAATGAAATATAGAGAAAATGCATCATGCCGAACTAGTGACTTTTTCCCCGCCAAAAACCTATTTTGTGATATTTTGCCTCGAGGATACGTTTCCCGGGGGAAATGGAATACAGAATTGTTTTAATAGTAAAGATGAATTATTCCTACAAATCA
The DNA here is from genome assembly GCF_965363235.1 of Mytilus galloprovincialis. NCBI lineage: Eukaryota > Metazoa > Mollusca > Bivalvia > Mytilida > Mytilidae > Mytilus > Mytilus galloprovincialis. Next base: position 24,211,244 of record NC_134843.1, read on the forward strand.
ATGCAATATTGTGTAGCCTGTTTGTTGAAAAAACATAGAATTTAGACTAGGAAGGTCAATATCAATTATTTTGCCGAACTAGAATGGTTTCTTGTTTCGGTTTACTGTGGTTAAAAATAGCTACAACTTAATAAATTTCCTGATGAAATATAACAAATTCTATATTAAGATGACAATGACAGTTTTATAGTATCAATTGATCTATTAAAAATATTATTGATGAATGTGGATATTATTCCTCAATAAATACGTTTGGTTTGGATGCGTACGTGTGTTTAAAAGATTTTGTCTCTGTAAATGAAGTTAAAAAAACTTTTGAATTTAGCCTTAAAATTTATATGATTGATCATAATAAGTCAATGAGAATGAGCGCGAAATAACCCACTAGTCAACTTTATCAACGGATTTTAATGAAATAAATAAAGAATGATAACAGTGCGTAAGGGTTTCCACATCCATGAGAAGATAAGGGCAACGGGACTTTTAGTTTGAACTTCGTATATTTTTGAAAAATAAAAAAAAAGTACATGCTAGAAAGGTTCCAGAAGAAATGTTCCAACTCTGGCTTCCCAAAGACAAGGTTTTACATATTATTTTCCAAGTTCTAAATCGTCTTTTTAATATCAAATGTCTTTCAGTTTCAGTTCGGCGTTTCTTCACTTCACATAGACATATTTTTAGCTCAGGAAGTTTCTTCCTCAAGTTTCTCATGAATATAAATGGGTATTTTATCCTTTTGTACCCACTTTGCGTATAATTTAGTTCTCTTGACCTTGACGAAAAAAGATAATTGTAATTTACAACGCATTCAAGTATCGTATGACTTTAACATGTCCTTTCAAGTGTGTGATTAAAGATAACGCATTAACCTTCTGTTCTGTGCCAATTTTCTGTCAAGGAACTTCCTTGTGGAAAAATTTTAAAACACCCTATTAAAATGATTGCCATATATGGCTATCTTAAAAAAAATTAAAAATAGTTTCCTAAAGTATGAAACACCGTTAGTACCACAACAGTCCTTGTTCCGATTAAGTGTTCAATTAATGAGAAATACAGTCTTTCTGCGTATGGCCTTTTTATGACTGTGTGCTCTTTCCCATTACTTATTAATTTTAGGTATTTTACCTGTTGTGTGTCCGTCGGTACCTTTCACTGATATCTATTCCCTTTGTGATCTTCTTTGTCTTTTAATTATTCATATTATTTTTTTTTTTTGGGGGGGGAAGGTATTTATCATCTTCTTTTCATTTTCATTTCTCTTTTTTTTTGGGGGGGGGGGGGGTACAATTGGCCAGCAGAAATATATCAAAACATTTCTCAAAATTTTGTGTAGCTCATAAAACTAGAGTTTCGCGACTTATATTTTAGCATTTATAACAGGAACAGTTAAAAGATTAATAAACGTCTCGAATATTACATGTGATTTTCATGCTATCAATTCTTGACATGTTACTCAGTTTTTTCTAACTGTTTTGGACTTTAAGATACAAAAGCTAGCATCGCTCTTATATATATGAAATAAGTAATATTGGTATCTTTTAACATAAATTTGGGTTGGTACAAATATAAAATTATATGTAGATGAAAAAAAATGCTTAAGTCAAAAAATTATGGTTTCATGACAATTAAAATACATACATCTGGTAGTAATTTTAGACAATTCATACACAATAAAGGTGATAGTTTTGCCAGTTTGTCAAGTTTCCTTGTAACATATCTAGTGCAACAGTCCAAGAGAATTTGCCTCTCGATATCTACTGACCGTTTTACACTGTGTACATCATCCTTGTTGCCCTTTTAATTTTAATATCAACTTATCGGGATGCTATTGTTTTTTTATGAAATATAATGCTTGAACGTCTATTCAAATAAGAGTTAAATGAAAAGCGTATATGTTATCAATTTTATTGATTAAGGTTTTTTTATTGGCTGTATTCGAATGTCAGACATAGAAACATCACCAGTTAGTGTGAAGCATACGTTGTATGCGATCTCAACAAGCTATGTGCATAGTATTATTTTGTTTTTCAGAAGAAAAGTTGTAGTTTTAGACGATAGAAAATTCATCAGTCGAAGTAATACGTTCAACATATATTTAAATCTAAAGAGACGAAAAGTAAAACACAAAATAACACATAGAAAACTGGAGACTGGACAATATAAAGCAAACGATGATTCATAGTAAAAATTTGTCTGATTGTCTGAAAAATGATAATTTAAGATTTCCAAAATATATTTTGTGAAGGTTTTTGAAAATGTCATATACATAATTAGGCATTGTTTTCTTTTTAGGATTAATTTTTCAACGTTAAACGGGGAATAACTCAATCTTATTTCGTGTGGTTCATATAGCTGATCATTCACCCGGCATTTGGAAGAAACCCCATCTGCATTGAATGCAATTACAGAAGTTAACAGATTCGGACGATGTTGCTTTGTTGCTAGCATAACATAAAAAGGCAATTATTCATCTTAGAAATACTACTGAAAATTAAAACAATAAAAAATACATGAAATATGTTTTTCAATTCTGTACTTTTATTGACTTTTTGTAACATTGTCTAGATAATTATCGAGTTTCAGTTGTTTTTTATCTGGCAGAAGATAAATATAGTTTAACCAATATTCCGTGGTTTGAAATCATAGTATACTATAACCCACAAACACTGATACGCAATCAATTGATTTATAAGTAATGCTGTGTATGTATTTTTATATTTCTTTGTTGTTCGTCGTTACTCAATACATAACGATTTTGTGTAATAAACATTATTAGCATACATCTGAATAGAAAAATGACAATGTTGACATCAGTGCATATTGGTTTCTTACAGAATATCTATGGGATAGATATAATGTGTAAATGATATCGATTTAGAATATGAAAAATGAACAATTTATACATAATTTTAGATAGCCTCGAAATTCCATCTTCATCCGTATTGAATTATAAGTCGTCGTTCAGTGGTGGTCAATATGTGATCATGGTGATAGTTTGTAACTTGATTTTACAGATACAACCAGAAGCAGTAGGTCCATGAACAACTGTTTTATCTCTGAAAATCAAAAACAAATGCGTCATTTTATGATTTTTTTATTTTAAGTTATCATAAATGCCTCGGTATCTCAATGGTTGCATACGTATTATTAAAGATATGATAACATTAAGAATGGAAATGAAGAATGTGTCAACTATACAACAGCCCGTTAGAAGGACAAAAAACAGCACAAGGCCACCAATTGGTCTTCAACACAGCGACATTCTCCCGAACCTCGATGTGGGTTTCACGGCTAGCCCCTAAACCACAAATTGTACTAGTTCTGTGAACATGGAAGTCACACTAACCTAAAAAAATATGCATTAACAAAATTGAAAAAAATAGCAAAAAATAGACTAGCAAAGGCCAGAGGCTCATGACTCGGTCAGGCCATATTATGGAACGGGGTTAAACATGTTTTGTGAGATCTCAACCATTCTATATAATAACGGCATCTTATAAACATGATTAACTGTTTTTTCTACCAAAGTATTAAGCATTTTCTGAATTTTACTTTGTAATGACCTCAACTTCGTCTTTTAATTTACATTCAATTAATTTTGATTTTATTACCACTGTGTAATCTGCAGAAGATGAATCATGCGTATGGCCTCCTTAGTTATAACTATGGAGTACCAAAGTATATATTGATTTACCTCAAGCATAGATTTTCTAAGTTGTATTTGACACAGCTTTTTAAAATTATTTAGTGTTTAATGTTTTTATTCGATTGTCTGATTAGTACGAAACGCAAGTCTGGCGAACCAAATTATAAGCTTGGTACTTGTCATGAGTTTTAAGATTGATAGATAAAATTATTATCAGAAAATTGCACAGCTGTCATTTTTGTCAAATATGAATACTTTTAACTTGACTTTATTTTAGTGTTTTTTTTACATATGAGTATCAGTTTACTCAGCTTGAAGAATTGATTGTTTGTTCGACTGTTTAACCTTATTCTGTTACATTTCTCCCTTTTTGAAGAAAAGTGTGCGATTGAATCTATTCAAACATTTGACGATAGACATACTTTATCATGCAAGTCGTAATATCCATCAGTTGTTTAGAATATACATTTTATCAATTCATAAAATTTGCCCGGTTAACAACAATTAATCAGGTATCCAAGTCATTTTGTTGCGATGATATACCAATGTGAAAATTGAATTGGTACCCAGATTTGCTGTTTGATAATAGTAATCAAAAGTACCAGGATTATAAATAAGAATTAAAATCATTAGTGTTTGATGAAAAAATGTTTGATCAGCAGTTTTAAAGATATAACTGTGTTACATAAAACACAACAGCTGTATAATTTTTCTACATTCCAGTTTCTTATGTCACATTATTACACCATATTGCAAATAGCTTGAAATGAGTTTGATGTGTCATTGTACACTATGAATAAAAATCTATGTTATAAAATACTTTTATTATTTCAGACTGCCTGATCAATAATCATGTAAGGTTGAAATAATATGAATTAACGATTATGATGATAAGATCCCTTTCTCCGTATAATCAATTAGATTAAACATGTTAAATATGTTTAAATGTTCAACGGGGAATAACGCGGACTTATTCCAAAGAACATTTAAAATAGAGGTACCAAGTGAGTCTGTAACTTGTGATTATAAATTTCGTTTTGTTGTCCCATGCACGTATTTTTGGAGGTGTTATTCCACATCGTTGGTTGAAAAAGTCGCAATTTCCAAAATAAGTTCTATTTAAATGATTTTGCAAAAATAAATAAGTAATGTCGTTTTGAAGTTCACCTCGCACATATGTAATGTAAGACCAATTCTAGAAACGCTTGCGACTAATATAATCAGAAATCAAACATATATAATAATGTTTGCTTCAGTATCGATACCAAAAGACCAAAATAAAACATCCATAACCATATATATTTTGTCAATTTACCCGATACACATGTATTTTCTATCATAGCTCAACAAAAACAAAATGATTAACTACAATTGCATGCCCCGATCTGTTTTCATGTACAAGACAAAAGACTTATAAATAGACTGGAGGGCTAGCTTTATCTTTTTTTTTATGGTTTATTTTTTTGAAACAGCTGGCGAGGTTATCCTTGTGTTTTATTTAAATTATAACGTTATAAAATAATTTGCTGAAACCATTAAACCAATTTTCAGATAAAGGTAGATGACATTTAATCGTGATTGGGATCTTGCTTAAGTTCACATGGGGTCGCTGGCAATGACAAAGAAATAAGCGCTGATCACTAGTAAATGAAATTAACCCTTTATAAATTTTGTGCGTTTGAATATACAACCGTAGCCAAACAGATTTAATACCTTGTTTGGTATAATTGTATGAGACATCATGTAAAAAAAATATCGTTTAATGCATGGACCTGGTAGGATAAAAATATAACAATGACAATAGTTCAAAATACTTTAAGACCGACTTAATGATGAAACAACAGAAAAAGACAATGCAACATGCATAGAAACTAACTACAAGTTAACAACTGCCATTTTCAAAAACGTTTGGTTCAACTTGGTTTTTTGGCTAGCCAAACCTCGCACATTTATGGCAATGTTAAATATAACACTAAAATGACACCATTACATGACAGGAATATAGTATTAAAAAATGCTAAAACATTCAGGACAGAGAAATACACAATTAAACAACATGATAGTACATTTCGACATGCTAACCGAAATAAAACGAGCACGTAAACAACATAACACAGCGCACAAAACAGCCGACAAAACCACGAGCTGTCTTTCACACGACTGGATCCACACCACAAAAGTAACGACACAGGTAAATTTCTAAAACATTTGATACTTATCATGATTAGGTTTGTAACTATGTCATTTCACAGTGTAGATACTATTCTGTACGCTATCCGGAAGTCGCGATTTTCGAAGCGAGAACTTTTTGGATTACATTTTAAATTTGATGGGTATACTGAATTAAACGGTAAGTTGATCATCTGTACATTGCTTAATGATTAATTCAGCCGACATCGATATTCTCAAATGGTTTAGAATTAAATTCCGCACATTCATTATTCGTATCTTTACCTTAATCAAGAGATTTTCAAGTGCATCACTAAGAAAAATCAGTCGGCGAACCTAAAAACAATTTTTTTACCCTCTAAGTGTACAAATTAACGTAAAAACCTGACTTAATTTACTAAATGAAATATATTTCAAGTGGTGGTAAAAGTTTCAACCAGATCTTTGAAGCCAGAAATAAGAAAATTACACTTGTTTGAATTTCTCACTGTACGATCAGTCTCGCTTGTATATTTTGAAACTGTATGATCAGTCTTTATGTCACTGTATTCTAGTGATGATTTCAAAGTTATTTACGATACATTAGAAGGTGGCATTTTTCTAAAAAACACAAATATATTTCAATACATTCACATCCTGAAAACTTATGAAACATGTTTTAACTTGATGGGGTGTACTCGACTTACTACATTAAGTATAAGGATGTTTAAATGTTGCTAAAATAAGAAGGTTTGATGTATACTAGTATATAAGTTTCAGAAATGTCCTCCGTTATACTTAAAATTGTACAAACACACAGATTTAGTTGTTATATAAAAATGCATGTATTTACACACATTCGAGGCCGTACTGTAGCCTTTAATTGATCACAGTTCCTGCGCTTGGTTTAAGATGTAGAGCTGTCTCTTTGACACTCAATTGTACACCACTTTGTCAAGCGGGGGGTTATAGTGATAAAGAAGTCCGTCTTCTTGTTCGTCCGTTGGACCAGTACAACATGTTTCGCCGATTTTGTAAGCGCATCTCCTTATAAACCACTTAATATACATTGGGGGTTCCGGACATTTTTAAATGTAGAGGGGGTCCAATATAGGAGAAAAGGGGATTCCAAATATATGTTCCCATACAAATGCATTGATAGTTAAAAAAGGGTTTCAAACTGCCGGATCCCCTTTTTTTTTAATCCGTCACTGATATAACTATTTATTAATCTTATTCGGTTTCCTTATCATAAATGATAATGACTGTATTGTGCACCGTCTACTTCGAATTTTAGTAAAAATCTTTTATGGGGTTACTTTATATAAGATACGGACTTGAACATTGCATTATGTGGGGGCACCCATCAGGTATTCCTATCACCTCCTAAACCAATCATTAAAGTTTTCTGAAATTGCTCCATTTTTACTCGATTAATGCTTTATGGACCTTCTATTTCTGTAAACTTACCAAAATTATATCACATGAATTCTCCCTCTACGCAAAGCTGTCTTTATCCATTTTTTGTTATTTTAAAAGAGACAAGCTTGAATTATGTTATCATCAATTGGTCAACGGCGGACGGTGTAAATAATCTTTAAAAATTTAATAGCTAAACAGATAACTGTAACGATACACTATTACAAAGTCCACAAGCGAATCGTGTATTACTTTTTAGTCATTTGATTTTAAATAAGACTGATGGAACAAAAATACAATTATTTTGCCGTCTAAAAAATGCATCAGAAATATATTTGTATTGTCTGATGAAAGAAATTACACGTTATAGTTCATAATATCACATATACACGTATATACCTTCAAATTGCTTTTGTTTTTTCTTCAAAATCACGATTGGTCATACAGTCAAAAAATCTGAAATCGCTTCTAGAATACAGTCAGTTCTAGACTGCTCGTACAGTAATTTATTTTGGGATCCTCAAGGAAAACATATTTTTTATGGGAAATACGAATATTCTACTTAAATACGAAATGAATATTGAAACAGTATATATTTAACTGTAAACTGATGCAAATATTTGCAATAAAAGATTATTTGCTTTGTACTACGAGAGCAAACTTATCCATCGATTTCACTTTTTTCTACCAAGTTGATGTGATGCACACGTATATTTTATATTCTAATGCCTGTTTTTGTTACAGTTACTCATATTTATGATGCTATATATACATTGAAGATGTTCAAAGCACTTTGTAGATATAGGAGTAAACAAATGATGAGAAAAGTTAACGTAGGCAAAACCGTCCTGTTTGCCAGTTGGAAATCATCGCTTCGAAAATCGCGACTTCCGGATAGCGTACAGAATAGTATCTACACTGTGCATTTGATATATAAAAATTACAAGAACATTGATATAGTCTTAGTAATTAGATAAGTATTTGTCTTATCAAGTTATGTCGGTATTATTATTAAACAAATAAATCATGCAATATAGTCGCTTTAAACTTGAATCTTAGAAATGAACTGGGTGATTAATTATCTTTAACTTTACAAACAAACAAAGAGAATAAAAAAAAACAGACTTTCACAGGTAAACAAGGATCGTGGTTGATTGATTAAAATAAAATTGCGGATCTGTGTAATTAGACCTGTGTAGCTTCATCCTTTTGCGAAACGTTTTTCGAGTTTCGGCAACATAAAGTAGCCCACACAAAGTACTTTGAACGACATTCACCGTGGAGCAGTCCAAAGGCTCTAACGATTTTGTTTAATAAGTTTGTATGTTAATTTACTAGTAAAATCAGGAGATACATATATTACATGTCTTACATGTGCCTTGTTTCCTGTTATTTTGTTAGAAGAAATGATAGGAGTTGATTCACTTGCAGCAGGTGTCTTTCAGCAGTCGAAAATATTAACGGTACATGGTTTAAATTGTTGACGAGAATCTGAATTTTTAAAGTATTAATAACCTTCTGGCTGAACATTAGTCAAATTAGGGGTATCCCGAAGGACAGTCCGTGGAATACACAAATGCTACAGTTTTCCATGTAGCAGAGGTCCTAGAAACTTTGTATTTACCATGCATTAAGCTACAATTTTAACGATTACCTCGAGGAATAATCTAATTGCAGTTAAGTTTTCATCGAAGAAAGTTTACATCGACTTGATTTTAGTAAAAAGTAAATTACAAAAATATCAAATTACGAGGAAAAATCAAATTTGAAATTCCATAATCAAATAGCAAAATCAAAAGTATAAAAGACACGAAAACAAATGGATTACAACTGTCATTTGCATGGCTTTATACAGGCATTTTGGAATGCATAAAATGGTGGAATCAACCTAGCCTTAAAGCTAGCCAAACCTCCAACTTGTATAACAGTCGCGTCAAATTCCATTATAATGTAAACAATGTGCGAACATAAAAGGCAAACACAACAGGGGTACAGCAGTCATCGTTGCATGTGCTAAAACTGCAACCATCACAAAAAAAAACATGCTTACAAAGAGAAAAAAAACGGAAGATAGACAAAGCAAACCAGGAAAAACGTAAGACAAGAAAATATAACATTATCATAGCACGATAACACAATATCATACAATGACAGGATGTATAAGTACCGTGTCACATCAAATGGATATTACCAAAAATAAACCAAACAGTAAAAGTAATAATTTACAAACACAAATAATGGAACGCTTTTACACGTAACTAAGATAAAAGATAACATCAGTACCTAAAATCTATACTTCAAAACCATCGTTTACCACTTGTGAAGCAGAAACGGAATCGGTTAAAAGTTTTCGAAAAATCTCTCTAACATTTTTTTCTATGTATTGGTTGTATCTTTTGAGGTACTAGTAATTATTTACAAAAACATCAACTTTAAACATGGCATAATGTATGAGTTAAACAAATCTCTGTCTTGGGTGTTGTGATTTATTAAGTTATAAAACATCACTTTAAAAAAATCACGTGATTATTGTCTGCCAATAAGAATAATGAAATTATTATGAACCGACTGTTAAGTCTTTATTTATTTTTATTGCTTTCAGAACTATCATGCCTCATTGGAGACCTTCAATAAAGTAACAAGTTAAAAAAGGTTAAATGTTTCATCAATTTCAAAAAAGAAATCATGTCAAATCAAAAATAAAATTGACTTACTGGTGAAAAGTTAAATCTGTGATCTTCAGTACTTTGATACTCAAAATGAATAGCAATAATTATTCGAAAGAGTACGATACAGTTATGCTATTCAGAGATAAAAGTAATTTCGAATTAAAGCAGGTTTGCAGGTCTCAACCAATCAGGACCCATGGTAACACATACATTAGGTACAAAACGTGCTAAAGTTGATGCAGAATATTTATTGAAAATTATCTTCCCCTTTTGTTGACAAACTGATTAAAAAAAAGTATAAATATTTAATTTGATCAAAAGAACGAGGGTAAGTTCTGTAATAAATTGTGTCATCCATTGATATTGTAAACAACGTTATCAGTAAAGGAAATCAAGAACGCAGAAAACCAAGTAAACAACGAAAATGTTGAGCCCTTCAAACCAAATATTCCAGTTTAAGCAGACTATGTATGGGTGTAGAATAACCTTAGTATTGTCAAATGATTTTCCCCTCTTCCGAGTTTGGAGCCGAAGACCTAAACAAAATTGTATCATCAATACTAACTGACAAATAACTCACAAGAGCCAATTATTCAATCTTGACTGAAAGGACTGTTAGCAATATTGAAGGAAATGTGTATCATTGTAAGTAAAGATAAGCACCCTTTCAAGTGTGGTGTTATTGAGTTCCTCCTTTGTTAAAGATATACTACCAAAGGCAATAATAGAATGTTCTTTGTTCATAGAATATAGTTCACCTAACGTACACGTATAAGTAAGAGAATTATCAAAGGCATCACATAAATGACTGCAAGGCTTTTCTTTATCAGGATATCCACGTCAAGGAGAATGTTTAATAGTATCGACATGTATTTGGTATTTTTGAGTCCATTTAAGATAAATCTTTGAAAACCGAGCTGGAAAAATCCATTCAAAGAATGACCATCGATGATACGGAAGTAGTAATTAATTCTGCCAAGAAAACTACCTAATTATTTTGGTTTGAATGACAAACGATTGCCACTATTTTCGCCTCGACTAAAATTAGATATTTTGTACAGTTGTATAGTGTACTTTGTTCAAGTTTATGATAATTTGATATCAAAATTCAGGATAAAAAAAAAACCAGTGCATTTTTATATGTCATACAGTTTTTGTGATAAAAAGCAAGTGCGCCCTTCCTTGCAACTATTCACTTTAACAAGAAATTCTATTGTTTTAATACAATTGAATACAAAAACTAAAAACAATTTTGAATGGTATTTTGCTTGTATCATAGTTCTTTGCAGGTGTTGTGGCTATTTAATAATTATAACGCATCATTGTTTAGCTCTTAAAACTAAGTGTCTACATTTTTTCTCTCTACGGAAATCAATTGAAACATTAGATTACAACAACATAATTCTATAAACTTATTGATGTTTTTTCCACACACATCTTTTAGTGGGTAATATTGAAGGCATGCAAGTACCACAAACATATTTACATGAAAGGTTTTTATCAGATAGACAAACATTGTCGTAAATTATTTATTTGGTACTAGATAAACTCATCATTGTATTTGGGCCACACGCGCGTTTCGTCTACAAAAGCATTATTAGTGACGTTCGAATAAAATAAAATTTAAAAATGTCAAATAAAGTACGAAGTTGTAGAGCATTGAGGACCAAACATTCCTAAAAGTTTTGTCAAAAACAGCTAAGATAAACTATTCCTAACGTAGTTAAGTCTTTGTATTTCGACAAGAGTACACACACTGAAATGTCTTGCCTTCTTTATTAACCATTGGTATTATGTTGATAGTCCTAAATATATATAGTTATAAAAGGTACCAGGATTATATTTTAATACGCCTGACGCTCATTTCATCTACATAAGATTCATCAGTGATGCCCAGACCAAAATAGTTATAAAGCAAGGTTGAAAAGCATTGAGGACCTAAAATTCCAAAAGTTGTGCCAAATACGACTAAGGGTAATTTATGCCTGAAAAGTTTTGTAAACAGGAAATTCATAAAAATGACCATATCATAAAGTTTTACTATAACTATCTCATAAACTTGATATGATCCAAAAAATGAGGTCAAGGTCATATAAATCAGACAAAAAAATACATGTACACCTTACAATCATAGGCATGCAATACACTAAATATGTTTGACCTATAGATTATGGTTTCTAAGAAAACTAAACATTGACGTATTAACCATGATAATGCGGTCAAAGTCAGATGAACCATACTAGACAGACATGTACAGCTCACAGCCATTCCATACAACAAATATAGTTGCCCTTTTGATTATAGTTTTAGAAAAACAGTCCAAAACACAACAACTTAACTATAACAACTGAACCATGAAAATGAGATCAAGGTCAGATGACATCTACCAGTTGGACGTGTACACCTTACAACCCTTCCATTCACCAAATATATTAGACTCATTGTGTATAGTATCCGAGGTATGGACTTGACCATCAAAACTTAACCTTTTTCACTGTTCCATGAAGTTAGGTCGAGGTCAAGTGAAAATGTCTTGCGGTCATGTGGATCTTACAGGTATGCACATACCAAATATAGTTATTGTATTACTCATAATAAGAAATAAATTAACATTACAGAAAATCTTAACTTTTTTTTCAAATGTTCACTGAACCATAAAAATGACGTCAAGGACAGTGGACATGTGATAGACGGAAACTTCGTAACATAAGGCATATTTATACAAAGTATGAAGCATCCAGGTCTTCCACCTTCAAAAATATAAAGCTTTTAAGAAGTTAGTTAACGCCACCGCCGGATCGCTATCCCAATGTCGAGCTTTCATCAACCTAAGTCACAGACTCGACAAAACTTTAAAGATTTGTAAACAGTTAATTTATAACTATGACCATATCAATGAGGATTCATGTCAACACAGAAGTGCTGACTACTGGGCTGGTGACACCCTTGGGGAATTAAAACTCCACTAGCATATACTGCAATTGGTGGGAAGATGTGAAGTGAGTGCCAATGAGACAACTTCCCATCCAAATAACAATTTATAAAAGTAAACCATTATAGGTCAATGTACGGCCTTCAACACGGAGCCTTGGCTCACACCGAACAACAAGCTATAAAGGGTCCCAAAATTACTAGTGTAAAACCATTGAAACGGGAAAACCAACGGTCTAATCTATATTTAAAAAAAACGAGAAACGAGAAGCACGCATAAATTACATAAACAAACAACAACTACTGTACATCAGATTCAAGTGTACATCATATTCCTTGTATATTTTCTTGAAAACCCGTAACGGGGATTTTGGGAAAGTCAAAACTGCACTGTGACGTTATTGGGGAAAAAATCTACGTCGTTTTTAGTTTTGACTTACCTCAACATTAAAAAAAACTTAGAGAAGCGAAATTTCATATTCAATACAAAAATTAAGCCAAATAGGCCTTATTGCTCCCTTTTTTTTCCCTGAAATCACAATAAAAAGATTTCGTACTACAGGGGATCAATTTTGTATAAAATATACCTTTATAAATTACGGTTAAAATCAGAGCACAAATTTTAGAGAAATGTCTCAAAATGAATACTACCTTCTTTTTTCCCTTTTTTACTTTGAAAGAAAATAAATCAGTTTCTGACACTGATATTAATTTGGAATATACCAGTTATTCAATATATAGATATATATGAGTCTAAAGATTTGCACAACGGTACTACTATAAGATGGTAATATACGAAGATGATGTTATAAATCGTGTTGACAAATAATTCGGCTTTACAAATAGCCTTTGTCAATGTCAATAATTTTAACAGTATTTAAGCCGAAATGTGTATTGTTAAATTTGGTGACTTCAAGTATTTTTATTTTTAAGACTATTAAAGCTGATTATTTTTGCTGTTCAATTTTTGAGTTTAGAGTTTACGGTTTAAGCTATTTGTAAAAAAAACATGTCGTATGCCAGACGCGTTTTCGTCGACAAAAGACTCATCAGTTGCACTTGAATTAAAAACATTATGTAGGCGAAATCAAACATGACGTTGCAAAACTTCAATTTTAAACAAGAAAACCTTTGGTGTTATGAATAGCTTAAAATGTATTTACAGTCCACAATGATTAAGTCAGCAATCATTATGTGAAAACAATAAAGCTAGATTCACACTGCCGATCAGATCATCTCATTGATCCTGATCGCCAAAAAATTTCCACGATTAAGTTGACCAAATTTTTTATCGGGTCTTTCCTTCAACCCGACCACTAATCGAGCATTTCTTTTTATGATGACGACCAATTTACGGTCTCTGCGTATACACGATCGTTACCCGAATAGCTAGATTTAAACAACTATACTCAATTTCAATCTTATCTGATCATATAGGGATCATACTGAGTAAGGAATGTTGGTTATATACAATTTCAGTATAGAAAAGGTCTGATTGTTATATCCCAGACTCAGCATAGGGGATATTAAGTGTATATTACATATACAGATAAGGTTGAATATTTGTGACTTCACTTTTACATTTTTAGAGTTGTGTGTCTGTTTAGAAATGGAAAAATTGCTTTTTTCTCGTGTTTGTTCTCTTACTAAAGCTGGCCCCTAATCAAATGCTCTGCAACTTATACGCTATAATGTTATCGAAATCGGATTGTGGTAGTGTCATTTTTGTGGTTATTAAGTTATGTTCATTTGTATGCAAGCGGACGCATCATCTGTGTGCAATGCACACATACCCGATTTAGGTATTTTATCATTCAGTAGAGATAATGCAGTTGCATTTGTGAGCAAAGTGATAAGAGCTTTCGAGAGATAGGTTCATAGCTGTGCATGAATTTGGAGAGGTGCGTGTAGAAAAAGTGCAAGAATGCGTAGACAACAACACAAGCTAGAAAAACAAGTGCGGCATTGGCTTACAAGGTGGCCATGGAATGGGTAATATGATAGACTGTTGCAAGAGATCAACAAGGTGGACCCTAATGGTTATAAAAACTTCCTCATAATGAACACTGGTGTGTGTGGGGAGCTTTTAAACAATATTTCACACAGAACAGAAAGACAGTTCACATCAATTTCAGGTAAATTGACATGTGTATGCTTCAAAATTTTCATCCGAATAAAACCGAGGTAAAACTATGTTTATACGTTTAATTACTTAGCTGAATGCAAACTAAAGCTAGAGAACAGAAACAATAATTGCAATCTAAAGTGGGAGGGGATTAATATAAGTTGTAATAACTTGTTTCCCAATCCACGACTGATAAATATGTTGAAACTAAGGGCGATAACCCCCAGGAAGCGTCGATCAATGATAACGGCAATTTGATTAACGTGTAGATAATGTTTTTTTCTATTCTAAGTTTCTATTTCTATTAAAAAGTTTCAAAATAATAGACAGAAATGGAAAAACAATAAGTAAAAATTCGTCATTAAAGGACAATAACTCTATAAATTGTCTGACAGTTCTGTTGTGTAAAAGGGCAGCAGGTAGATCTGATCAATCTTAACATGTCTGCCGTGTCAATTTTTTTTTTCAAGATGATAGTCAAAACTTGCATTCAAAACTATGTTCTATATGTATATATCCAAATCGGCCATATTTGTCGGCAAGCGGAATCATCGGAATTAACGGACGATGGGCGTTCGACGCATAAGAAACTACGAAGTCGACGACAGAAGATCGCCGGCAAAAGCTCACTGGGCATTTTTAAACTCCGGATGTTTTAGAAGATATTTATCTATAAATAACATGACAGGAGTCGCTCCCCGCCTCTGTAAAACCTAGGTTAATACTTTGATTAATGCATAAAAACAACACGACAATGCAACTAATGGAAAAAACCATCTCTCTTTGCCTTTATGTGCACCACGTTCATCCCCGTCTTTAATATTGTTTTTTTTTTTTTTTATTTTGTTTTGTTTTTTCTCTAATAAAACAGTTTTTCGATATGATTTCTGTTGCGTTTTTTGTATGTTGACTACTACCTCCGTTGACTTTCGTATACTTGTAACTTATTCAAATGCGGACATTTTGTTTTATTAATAAAAATATTATGTATACCGGTTCTCCTGTTTCATCACAACCACTTATATCACCATAAGCAAATACAATGACTTTCATTGTAGTTAACCTTTCCTTTATGTGGTGGAATGAATGTATCAAATACCAGTTACCATCTTCATCTTTTGACATCCGGAAACTACCTGTAAAATAGATCATATATTTTGTGCATGTGCTCAATACACTAAGTCCTTCTTAATTTTGTTGTAAGAAACAAACAATACTCCTTTACTTAGGTTTTACACTTTGCTGCAACTTTCAGCATGATGACAACATGTAAATATGTTTTGCTACTGCATGTAATAAGTTCCTCTATTCTAAGCATATTACCTTCATTAATCAGAAATCTTGCAATTGTCATGTTGAACTCCGAACACACCAGTTTTTGAAATTAGCAGTTAATGTGAAAATAAACGGTATAGCGTAGAATCACAAAATAAATGTATTTTAACCAGTTGTCTATACCCTTATTTATATTTACAAGTATCAAAATATTTGCATTTCCTTTTATGTTTCATTCTATGGTTGAGGTTGACAAACATATTAAACAAAAAAACAACACCAATGTGCAGTTTTGGTAATGTTTTGAATAATTAAAAATTTTAAAATGGAACTCAATCGGTTTTTAAATTATTTTTTGTTGACTACCTTTCCAAGAAATTACCTTGACATTTTGTGATTCACAATTTTAAATTCTTTACATCAATACATTAATAACGTCTCGGGTTGGTTTCGTTTCGTAGATTCGTTTCTTTTTGAAATTATTAGACCGATTTTTTATTGTTTACAGTAATTCGATATTATGAAAATAGCATTTACTTAAAAGGAAACAATACTTTTATACCATTTTAAGCAAAAACATAAACCGCACGATATAAAAAAAAATACGGAGAACGAGATTTTTTCCCAAATGGAGAAAAAAGTATGTCAATCGAAATTGGACGCCGCTTCATGTGTTACTATATCTGGTACTCGACATATGCTAGTAAACTGTATGGTTTTTGTTTCGTACGCCATCAGCAATTAACCCGAGCGGGGAAAAAGACATCCTTCTTTCATCACATGCATAGGCGCTTGTTTCAGGGGAAACATGTCCTATATACTATTACTTTAATATAACACGTGTAGCACATAATTTAAGTATAGAAATAGTAACTAAGCAAAAGTAGCAGTGTAGCAAATAGTAGACTGAGTGCTGTAAACATAAAGTCCATCGTTATTGATATAGTCACCCGGAGACATTAATTGCGGATGACTTTACATCTACAAAGATTCACTTTATATCTACAGCGCTAGACTTTAACATATCTGTCGCTATATTTTTGACATATCTATAGCGCTACGTTTTTATATATCTACACCGCTAGACATAGCATTTGCATAACAGGAGTGTTCTATATATTTTCAGCTCTGATCTTTTTAATTTCTAGCTCTAGACCTAACATTCGTAGCCCTCGACTTCCCATCTGTAGTGCCTAGATTAGACATCTCCAGCCCTTGACCTGAAATATTACAATTTTGTTAACTGCATGAACCAACAGTGATCCGTAGTATTGTATAGTATTTTTTCCTTTAAATACATAAATACCCGGTAAAACTTATTGATCTCTAGGAGCTATACCTTTCTGGCACAAATTTGTGTTTATCTTTGACTTTATTCTGTTTGTTGAAGGGTTTGATGGATAGAAATTTATTTGATTCGTATTTATAATGTCCCTATGTCATAGTTATAAAGTAATTTTATCAAGATAAATTAAATGACCAATGGACCAGATAATGGTTTCAACAATTTAGAACTCTTTTTGTCTATTCTATTTTATATACTATGTCAAACCCCTGAGCGACAAATACATTTCGCTTTGGCATTAAAAGTGCCAAAAAACACAAAAATAATGAAAGTTCACTAATGAGGAAGGACTTACCATACAAAAAAGTTGGCTGATTAGCAATGAATGAATTACAATTACAGCAATATCATTAGTCAAAAAACGGAAATGGGTATTATTATAATGTTAATATTAGCATAAAATAAAATAATCAGGTCAGATAATGCATCATCAAAATGATGATCAATGATTCATGCTCACTAGCTTACTATTACAAAGTGTGAGGCGTAGGTAGAAAAACAACTTGCAAATTCGTTTTTACAAAATAACCTATAAAAAGACGATGTAACGAACTTTGGTGCTCTGGTCTGGTGGTGCGAAAGAATCAATGCTCAGCCACGTTCGTTTTGATTAGGGTCTTTTATGTATATTTTCCTTGCCTCCACGATGCTACTACGTCCATATTACGCTTCTACAACGACCCCGCTACGATTATACCACGATCTCACCGCGCTTATTCTGCGACCTCACTAAACTTATAAAAATCTTTCGACGCTCATCACGTTCTCTCTACGACCATACCACGAGTTATCCGATTGCAACAAGATTTTACCACGCTTCTACTGCGATTATAGCACGTTCTTTCCACGATTATACTACGGTCCTACTGAAATCTTAAAATGTTTACAGCAATAACGTCAACATCATGTTCCATATCAATACGATTCCATTCTTTCTATTTCTTATTAATACGTAGATTTCGCAGAAACAACATGCCATGCCACCAAAATATACATGAACACTTGGAAGTGGTGGTGGGGTGATTGAGACAGAGAGAGCCTTGTTAGTAACGAATCCTGATCCAGTAGAGATGTCGGACCGACCAATTCATCCTGAATCACACCCTATTGCTGGTCTATCAAGCTCAAATGACGATGTGCTAGTGAACGATAACAGGGATGACACAGATGTGTCAAGCATGGTCGAGCCGTTAGAGAAAAAGGATAAGAGGTCCAAATTACATACAGACAAACAAAACCTGGAGAGCTTTTGTATATTTTATGTGACAAGAAGAAAGAGCATGTTGGTCGTAGTATGAACGTAGTCAGGCCGTAGGAAGAGCATGATGAGGACGGCATGGGCGTGCTAGAATCGCACTATGATCTTCAACAGCGTGGTGTGAATGTGGCATAGTCGTAGTGATAGCGTAGTTGGGTCGCAGTGAGAACGTGATGGTCGTAGTGAGGTGGTAATATCATCGCCAGATTATATTTTTTTCACTTATCGTAATGCGATCGCGGCCTAATGGGACTGCAGTATAACTAACAGAACCTTCAGATCAATATCCGATTTCAGATCGATTTTACTTACTGTTACATGTCTACATCGCTATTAAAAAGTATCAATCTCTGAAAAGCATAAGCTAATTAATGAAACTTTTGAATGACAACTCATAACAGTAATAATAATAATAATAAGGCATGTTGTAAATCTCTACCAAAGACAATTTTGACATTTTATTTATTTGTGTCCGTTTGTTTTGTTCACTCATCGTTGTCAATACAATGAAATTTGAAATTGTCATATAAGTGAGAGGTTTAGCTAGCTATAAACCCCGGTTCAATCCACCATTTCTACATAAGAAAATGCCTGTACCAAATCAGGAATATGGCAGTTACCTTAGCCGTATTTGGCACAACGTTTTGGAATTTTTGATCCTCAATGCTCTTCAACTTTGTACTAGTTTGGCTTTAAATATTTTGATATGAGCGTCACTGATGAGTCTTTTGTAGACGAAACGCGCGTCTGGCGTACTAAATTATAATCCTGGTACCTTTGATAACTATTTACACCACTGGGTCGATGCCACTGCTGGTAGATGTTTCGTACCCGAGGGTATCACCAGCCCAGTAGTCAATACTTCGGTATTGACATGACTATCAATAATATGGTCATTTTTATAAATTTCCTGTTTACAAAACGGAATTTTAAAAAACTAAGTATTTTCTTATCCCAGACATAGATTGCCTTAGCCGTATTTGGCACAATTTTTTGGAATTTTGGATCATCAATGCTCTTCAACTTTGTACTTGTTTGGCTTTATAAATATTTTGATATGAGCGTCACTGATGAGTCTTATGTAGACGAAACGCGCGTCGGGCGTACTAAATTATAATCCTGGTACCTTTGATAACTTGTTATACATTCCTTTGATATGTTTGAGCTTTTGATTTTGCCATTTCATAAGGGACATTCCTTTTTGAATTTTCCTCAGCGTTCAGTACCTTTTGTGATTTTACTTTTTAAGGAGTGTTTCCCTCAAAAGTACTTCAAGCAGATAACTATGTTGAATGTATTCACAAGCTACCACTAACTGCTTATGAAAATAACTGAGTTCACTACTGGTATTTTTGTGGGGCAGATGTGTTTTATGGATCACAATTTAGTTTTTTCTGTCTTCTACTCAGGGTGCTATGTTGCTGTTTTTTTCTTCATTTGTAATGACATTTCTATCGCGGAAAAGTGATTATTTTTTCAACAATTTTAATTAAACCGAATGAAATATACAGAATGATTTCCTTTTGAATAGCAATACATTTTTTAACAGATAATCAGGATATGATTATATACCCTCCCCCATCCGACCCCATTGTCAGATACGTGAATATTATTCAATAGAATATAAGAATATTGTATTAGTTGATCATTTAATGAAGTAAAAGGTATACAACAATAATAAGAACTGACACGAAAGTGGCACGAAATCGTGATACATGTACATGTTACACGGAACGAATATCAATACATGTAGGTCAAAGTATGATTTCTTATTCAGTGTGTATCGTCCTGAACATGCAGGAAATATTTTCTATTGGACGTTCAGCAACAATCAATCAACCCATGCAGTGTGAATCAATAAGATTTTCAAAATCTTGCACCCAAATATGTTAAATCTGGCTTTATTTTAGAGTGTAATTAAAGTGTTACATTTAAATTTATCTCAAATATATGATAATGTCTCCGTATTGTAGCGATAATCAACAACACTTCCCATTATTTTTTTTCTAAAATTAAAATGCGGGCTATGGCGACTTTCTTTTTACACCTATCATTGATTGAACTTTAAAAAATTAATTCCCAAATCGGGGAAAAAAACACAATCAGACGAATATAATTTTAAAGTAAATTATATTTTGCATTGTTATCAAGGAAAATAAGGACCTCAAACAGGAGCATATTTAATTGAAACATGGTATCGTCCGGGTTGATTCTACGAAAGAATGACATATCGTTCATAAAGAAAAATAACTCCATATAGGTATATATGAGTATGATAATTTGTTAAAGAAAGCGTCGTATGACTGAATTTGTATAAAATACATAATACCACCTAATTTATGAAATTGTAATAAGAGGCTCCATGCAGCCGTTATATTCCAATTTAAGACATTTTATACACAAAACTTATTCAATGCAACAAAACAATATGTATTTGTATTGATTAAACACTGTATGCTGCATGGACACTGTTATTGTCCATACATAGTAGTTTTCAAGAATTTTATCAAATTAAAACACATTTTCACATTTTGAATGTGGTGCTTATTTGTATCTCCAATATTGAGGCAGCTATGTTAACTAAATGTAAGAAGTCCAGAGGAAAATACATATAAGACAAATGTTATAACCCAAGTACTGATGATTGGTATTATAATGTCTCATGAACATCTGATTTTTTGTACTATTTTGCAGATTTAAAATGATTTGTTTTAATTTCTTCATCCAGATCAAAAGTGGCTATATCATAACAAGTCCTTTATTTAAGAATTACATGATTATTTTCGTAAATGTTTGGGATGTAAAAGCGTCGACGGAAGTATATTTTGTGGGAAACACAACAGCTCTCCATTCTTAAAATGCCCGCACGGTCTACCATATAAAATTACTAAAAGAATCATTCAATACTTATGGTTAAAAATTTTGCTAGGATCATTAAAACACGACTTCTATCAAGTTTTTTTTTCTATATTTACGCGTGTACTTTATCTGGGAAACTTGTCGCATCACAAATGTTACTTTTCACTTTGATTGAAAGGTTAATTTCAGAATGAGGCGTGATTGATGTAGGCCAATCAAAATAACGTATCATAATGAAACACGCATGTAATGTTATTATATAATATTAAAATCAGATTTCAGGAGCCTGTAATTCAGTGGTTGTCGTTTGTTTATTTGTTACATATTTGTTTTTCGTTCATTTTTTTTATATATATATAAATATATATATATACAACTCGTCTAAACATCAACCCAACAATGTTAGATCTGTAAATTTGCTTTCGCAAATTTTTGGTTCTTCCCTCGCCGGGATTCGAACCCATGCTACTGTGATATCGTGACACCAAATCGCCTGCACTGCAGCCGTCCCGCTAGACCACACGACCACCTGGGCTCTCATAAAAGAGCTTTCGGTGGGCATGTGTTACCTTTCCACGTCAGTTTTAATCTAGCGGCGTACTACAGTACATGATATATAAGGCATGAAGATGTTATTGTTACAGATCAGCTAAATTATCTATAGTAAAGGATCCTACAAATTAATGTAAGATACAGTCACAGAAAATAATTATATTCATAAGTACGTCTGAGTCAGTGACAACCCTACAACAGATGTATCCATCGGATCGCCATCAATGATGGTGATACATGGCTGTGTACATAATGTATATACAACTCGTCTAAACATCAACCCAACAATGTTAGATCTGTAAATTTGCTTTCGCAAATTTTTGGTTCTTCCCTCGCCGGGATTCGAACCCATGCTACTGTGATATCGTGACACCAAATCGCCTGCACTGCAGCCGTCCCGCTAGACCACACGACCACCTGGGCTCTCATAAAAGAGCTTTCGGTGGGCATGTGTTACCTTTCCACGTCAGTTTTAATCTAGCGGCGTACTACAGTACATGATATATAAGGCATGAAGATGTTATTGCTACAGATCAGCTAAATTATCTATAGTAAAGGATCCTACAAATTAATGTAAGATACAGTCACAGAAAATAATTATATTCATAAGTACGTCTATATATATATATAAAAGGCCGTTAGTTTTCTCGTTTGAATTGTTTTACATTGTCATTTTGGGGCCTTTTATAGCTGACTATGCGGTATGGGATTTGCTCATTGTTGAGCAAAATTGTAAGGGAGTCAATAACAACTTTCAGGACATCTTTGTTTAAATCATGAAATTTAAGATAGACATGCAATATAATAAAATCTGTACATGTTTTATGTTTCTGCTAATTATCAATTCAAAGTCTGCTTTTTGAATGGGTCCATTTTCTCTCTCTGGTATTAGGGTCGGATCCATGATTTATGTTAGGAAAAAAAGGAGGGGAAGTATACCGAATTTAAAACTGATTTTGCTTGAATTTACATAATTTACGAGAAACGAGATTTATTTTGAAAATGAAACAACCTATATTCCAATTGGCTGTGTCTTTGTTGGTCATGAACATAGAGAACAAATTTCATAAAATTTGGTGGTTAGAGAACGGAAACGGCAAAAGGTAGACTATCCATATATCACTATATAGAGGGTCTCACTAATTAGCGACAAGAAGCGACAAGAATAATAATTTTAGCGACAAGAAGACTATTTAGCGACAAGAAAACGTTTTTTTTTTATTAAATATAAAGAGAAATATGCATCTAATTTTCAATCAATATATATGGATAGTCGACCTTCTCATGCATAGAAACACTGAGTGCCTGAAGTCTGTACGCTTCCTACATGTCTGATACCTTTTTAAAGGTTATGTTTTGAATAATGTTATAATCATGTGTAAAAATAAAGTGTAATTTTAAAAATGTGATCAGGTTAAGTTTTTATGCCCAATGTTTTCTGGTCTGTACATCGGGTTGTCTGTGCGTATGTTTGTCTGTTCGTCCGATCGTCCTGTCGCGCTTAAGGTTAAAGTTTTTTGGTCAAGGTAGTTTAATGATAAACCTGAGTGAGCTCAGCGATTGGTCTAAGAAATGGCTGATGTCCTTTAACCCAGCAAAAACAGAAATAATGTTGTTTTCATACATTGAAACTCCAGAAATGAATTTCACTTTCAATGGTAAGAGGATTGAAGTTACAGACTTCCACAAACACTTGGGTGTTACTTTTAGTAAAGATCCTAAATGGAACACCCATGTGGAAAATATCATAAAAAATGTATCTAAACATTTAAATGTACTTAGAAAATTAAAGTACAGGATAAGTAGGAGAAACTTAGAAAAGCTTTACTTGACTTTTATTAGACCGCTTCTCGAATATGCATGTGAAGTTTGGGATAATATGGATGTGGGTTATTGTAAAAAATTAGAACAGCTGCAGCTTGAGGCAGCCAGAATTGTAACAGGTCTTCCTATTTTTACAAGTAATAGAATTATTTATGATGAGATTGGTTGGGAAACTCTAGCTGAACGAAGAGAAAGAAGGAAGTTACAATTATTTTATAATATTCAACATAATAATGCACCAGCCTATCTTGGCAATTTAATTCCACCAACAATCCAAAGTACAGCTGTTTATCCATTACGTAATGGGAATGATATAATATACCCTTTTTGTAGACTTTCATTAACCCAAGAGTCCTTCATACCTTCAACAATACGACTGTGGAATAGCCTTAATGTGGTGACACGCAACATTGACTCTTTAGGTAAATTTAAAACCGAACTAAAAAATCTTAAATTGAATTCAAAAGCCCAAGTACCAAAACATTATGACTTTGGCAATCGTAAACTCAATATTATATTGACACAACTTAGGTGCTCAGCTTCTTTTTTGAACTATGATCTTAACAGAGTCAACATTATTTCAGATCCGTCTTGTAGTTGTGGTGCTGAGTTCGAAGATTCACGTCACTTCTTTTTTTATTGTCCTAATTATTCGAATATAAGAACCAAATTATTTAATAATCTACATTGGTTACCAGATAACTCTCTACTAAATTTGAACACCTTAACCTCCGGCGATAAGTCTTTAAGTAATGTTGAAAATGAAAGAATTGTAAAGAATGTATATGAATTTATTAAAGAGTCTAAGAGGTTTCTAATTGTGTAATGTAGAACATAATAAAGTGCAAATACATGCATATAGTGTATTACCACTCACATCATCACACCATCTTTTCAGAGTTCAAATATTTTATATATATATATATACATAATGTATTGTTTGTATGCATGCTTTGTAAATAGTCTACTGTTATAAATTGTTATGGGAGAAGACTTTATAAGTTTGATTAACTTGTGTCTCATCCCTTTTGCACATTTACGCAAATAAAATATGTTAAAACTAATGATAAATCTGACATCAGACTCAGACTTCTTTTGGACTTAGTTTTACTGTGCGTATTGTTGTGTGATTGGTTTTTTTCTACTTTGGCTAGAGGCATAGGAATCCGGGTCCGTTAGAAGGAGGGGTTTGAGATCTCAAAATAACATGTTTAACCCAGCCGATTTCTGCGTCTGTCCCAATACAGGAGCCTCTGGTCTTTGTTTGTCTTGCGATTTGGGCATACATGTACTAAAGACACAGTCTTGCTTTCAACTGTTTTGACATATATATAATGAATATTGTCATAATAATCAAAGACCAAGTCATACGTCACTAGGATGAGTAAAGGTAAACGATAAACTAGTAACAGTGACAAGAAATACAATAAAACAAATAATATAAAAAGTTTAAGAATACAGATAGTAGCATGTACCAGTTTTGTAATGCTATAAGATATGGTTATCTGGACCTCTGAAATAGATAATAAAATAAGATAAATTTCGAAAAAGTCAACCCTAACGATTCTCTATGTCTAGAGGGGGAGAGGGAAGGTAGGGGTGTACTCAATACTTAATTGATAGGGGATGCCGCTGTTTGGATTCCTCATCCTGTTTCAGATTTTTAAAATATATACCTTTTCACATATTGCGTAGGAAAAAAAGTAACCTTTTCCCATATTGATTTAATTTCATGCGGCTTTATGTAAAAGTTGAATACTTAAGTGTCAGAAGAGAAACATTAGTTGATAAAAACAGCGGGAACACCAAACAAGTTGACAGTAGAAGAAGTTATGGGAATTTTATTGTCCTTATCATATAAATCTGATAGTTTTCTTATCTTTTCATTTATTTTAAGCTTAAAAAGGTGACCTATTCCAGAGGCATGCCCTTTCACCTTGTAAATGGAAATGCATTTCGCCTTTCTAACCCTAACCCCTAACTGAAACATAAGTACTGTAATGGAAATACACCGATATTTAAAAACACCCTTTAATGCATGTGTCTGTATCTATTTGTTTTAGATAATTAATTTTAAGATTTCTTAGCGTTAAATATGTGTTCTTGTCGTTATATTATTCTTCTTGTCTCTGATAAGTGAGACCCCACCAAGCGCGGCTAGATGCATAATCTGTTTATATCAGCAATACCCGGTGTTTTGTTATGTTTGTTGATGTTTCGATGTTGCTTTTCCCCTAAACATGTACTTTGGAGTTTGATACTTTTTACAATTTTCATCATAAATTTGCTTTCTGTTGCAGCATATTTAAAATTAAATCTTGTAAAATAGAAAACAAAGCATTGCCGTTGTCATGGGCACAGATGTTTTGCTAGGCCGAAACAACAGTAAATTTGGCAAAAATGTGCATTTAATTATGTAATATTTTAATAGCGTACAAGTGTAAAGTTCACTGCATGCTAAACAGATTTTATTTCAAATATAGATAGATTTAAGTTGTATATTAATCATATTCGATGAGTCTAACTCCGCCATTATAAAGGTTGCTAGGTAACAGAATAAACAAGTTAGACCCAAAATGCAATTGATCTTACACTGACACACCAAGTCTGAATGGGATAACTATTTTACATTCGAGCTGTTTTAGATTAGACCAAAAACCATTTATAATTCATAAAATCTAGTTTAGAACGCCATATTACCATTATAATATACATTTTGTACTTTATATATTTCTATATGATGTCTACCATTTATGACCCCCGAACACGATGAGTAGATATCAAACAATGTCAACTCGCAAAACTCGATGAGTAGATTTTTAACAATGTCAACTCGCCCCACGGCCCACAATTTATCGTCACTTTATAAAAAAATCACCCAACTTTTGTTTACCGACTCGTCCCATTTTTGAAAAAGTGTATAATCAAATTGAAAAATCAGTCTGACAACTAAATTATTAACGATAAGGGTTCAAACCCCACAAAATAAAGGTCTGCCAACTCGCCCCACTTATAAAAATATTTTGCTTCCTTTAAGTATGTTAAATTACTAATAGTTCATATTCAGTCGTCCTGGTTTAGTGGTATGTATCGTGGCTCGATATGCTAAAGGTCTTGAGTTCGAATCCCAGCATATACACTGGATTTTTTCTACGTGAATTTTGAAAGAAGGTCTTTTCTGTATGATTGATTATAAGTTTTATAGTGGATTTGACATTCCCGCCAAAATGTTAAAAAACAAGGGAAAGCATGCATAACAAAGAAACTCAAACTGGGGTGATCTGGTAGGTGTGATCCTGCTCAAAGTAGCTGGGATGTACTTTAATAATCGATAGAATCAAACTGTTTTGTAAGCTGTGAAAGGCATAAAATATAGAATTATTCTAAAAATAGAAGAGGAAATAAAAAAACTACTTCATTCAAGATAATAACATGAACTCAAAACGTATAACAGTAACAAATACTGATAACTACTCATATCCAGGCACCGGATTTGTGACAGTCACTCATAAGGAATGAATCTAGTTACAACATTGACAAGAAACTTAAAGTAATCCCCATAATCCCCAAAACAATGAGCAGTTGTGTAATGATGCTATATTAGAAAAAAAAACTATGTACACATTTAAGATCGGCACAAAACACAATCACAACTGACACCAGGACAAAAGACACAAAGTGCATATTTATGAGTTCTGGCATAATGAAGTTTTTAACAGGTTAGAATGTTTATTGTAAATTTCCTTTATTGAAGTATTATCCGAAGTATATGTTTGACTCACATTTATGAGCTAACCCGCACTGCCTGTTGTCGTGGAACAAAGCATCCCTTAAATGCTGCCTACCATTCAGAGGGATTAATCTTAAAGAGGACAAATGTTTTGTTATTATTCAAAGTAACTTTTTCCATCACTCTCACTAAATTTTTTAAATCAAAAATGAATTTGACTTACCAGGATATAATTATATCTGTAGACCATGTAGACAGTAAAACCGTATTATGAGAAATGTATAGCAATACTATTTAATACTCAAAAGCATGTGACAAAGTAACGCCATTCGGAGATGAAAAGTCAATTAACATATTAAAACAGTTTTGTAGGAGTAAACCAATCAGAACCAATGGTAACACATGCATTAGACATCGTGCTAAAATTGACGAAGAATGTTTATTGAAAAACGTTATTTAACTTTTGTGGACATACTGATTTATAAAAAAAGTATAAATAGTTAATTTGATCATATGAACGAGGGGAAGTTCTGTAATAAATTTTGTCAACTTTGATAATAATGGCAATCTTATCTGTAACGGAAATATAAATTTAACATAAACATAATAATTCTCAATAGCTGGAAAACCAAATAAAATGTTAACGAATTCACTCTATTTAAAAAAATTTCCCTCTATCTAATAAAAGTTTAGGGAAGAAACGAAATATTGGTAGGCATTGTTTTCCATCTTTTGTCTTTCATGAGCTTTAACTCCTTCAAATTGTCATTTTCAGAATTTGATCAGTTGACTTATTTGTTCATCTTATAGTTTTATTATTTTTACCATTTAAACTGTTTCTCGATCTTTTATAGTTAACAAGATGATAAACACAAACTGCAAAATAAACTTAAAGTGGACGTTTCAGTGGTAATTCTTGAACAAGGCTTTTTTGATTGGTTTTTAAATGTTATACTTGATATTCATTAACCTGCTGATCATTTAACTCTGTATGTTTGCTCTATAAACTTATTTTTTATGAACTATAAAAGTAAAAGTTATCTCTATATTCTATTCTTATCAATAGTGTTGGTGTGTCAAATGGACGGGAAAGTTTTATACTGTCGGTTTAGTGGTTTCAGATATGAAGATTGTTTTTAATTTAGACAGCGGACGGACGGACAATGAAGGAAGCCTATTTGGTAAGGTAAACTTAAAAAGGGAAACGCAAAAAGTTTTGAACATTCTTTTCTTATTCAATTGAGGATATATCTATTTGAAAACTGCGGATAAAAATTGTACAGTAAATAGAAAGTATCAAATCAACCGTTTTCAAATAAAGTATGATATACAACTTATTTATTAATAGTCAAGCAACTACTTTGCTATTCAGATAATTTATAATTCTCTTCATAAGCAATGAAACGTTTTATAAAGAAAGAAGCCGAATATAAAGAATAATATTCATATGTTGAAGACAATAAAATGGCAAAGAACAGAGTAAAGACAAACAATATTCTATAAAACTCTATATAAGAAACTAATGCCTAGCTACACGAACCCGACGATATTCGGGAATGCTATCGCTTGTTCCGGAATGGATGCAGATACTGCTTCAATTGTAGCATAGGGATATTTGTATTTAAGATGTCTTATAAAAAGATATAAAATTAAACGTTTAAAAAACGCATTCCAACAGCGGTATACTACTGATATCGAAGAAAACGTTTAAATTATGCATTCGAACAGCGGTATACTACTCTTGCCTTCATTGCTCCTAAATAAGCAACCTCCCATTTCAGTGATATGATTTTTATGAAGCAAATATGTTTATCATGACTCGTTGATGGGTGCCACATGAGGAGTAGGATGTGCTTACCGTTCCGCAGCACTTGAGATCACCCCAAATTTTTGGTGGAGTTCGTGTTGCTTAGTCTAGTTTTCTATGTTGTGTCTTCTGTACTATTATTTGTGTGTTTGTCTTTTTATTTTTAGCCATGGCGTTGTCAGTTTATTTTCTATCTATGAGTTTGACTCTTCCATTGGTATCTGTCGTCCCTCTCTTATAACGTTGCACTGGCTCAATCAAAAACTTTTTAAAAGAAGGGGAACTCGTCCTCTTTATTTATCGACAAAATTCACAGTGTATACATGTTGAGAGAAAAGAAGAAATTTTGTAAATATTGTAATTGCATTGACCAATTCCTTTTTTATCATATCTTATAAAGCAACTCACCAGTTTCACCTAGATAGGGAGTATACACTTTTATATGTTTTCATGTTTTTCACACATAATATGATCTCATCACCTCTGAGAAGCCAAATAACATTTGAGTTATACTTGAGTGTTCTGATTTCAAATTATTTACCTTTTTGATCGTTGTTTACATGGGATATGAGCACACCTTGAGAAGAAATGACTGTTTGTCAGGAGTTATCCAAAGGAAGGAATGTAAATGGCTGGTATTTCTAAGGTGAGGAATGCTGCCTACCAGTAAGCTATTCAATAGCGGTCCATTAAATTGCTTGGCGTCATTTTAACCACCAGCATTATCATAGTGTCTTCAATGCTGTTGATGAATAAAAGTATTAAATACCAGTAGCCAACTTTTTTTTGTAGCATTCCGTCCACAATCTTGCAATTTCAATGTCTTTCAGCATTATGAATTACAAACCAGAGCTACTGTTGCCTCATAATAAGATTTTTTGAAATATGTCTTGTAATGGTTCTCTGCTTTCCTCTTTTTTTAGTTTGATCACTTGTTTGAATCATCATTTTCTTTATTCAAATGTTAAAAGCCATCTAGTATACGGCGAATACTGATCAGCATTTTTTCGTATAATCAGAAACATATTTCATCTTTGAGAATGTGGTCTTTTGAACGGTTTTTAAGTCTCAAAATGCTAAAAATCGTCATATTTTCCTATAATGATTAATTATCTTCAAATCCGAATGATAAAACTGGACTTTTCCCGTCCCATGTTCAGTAATTTTAACAACACATATAGTGCGAAACTGTTTTAAGTAACATATGTCATCATTTTGCGGTGTATGCATGAAATCTTACAAAAAAATGCATTGGTAATGAAGCGAAAACATATAATTTGTCCTGTAATCAATTACAAATAAAAGTTGTTGTTTTTTTTTGTGCTAATGTATTTAACATTCTTTCAACGCATATTTTCTACTATATATTTGACCTTAATTGTAATTCAATATGATGGGAAAATATTTCAACAACCAAATGTAACCGAAGAACAATTTAAAACCTTCCATAAAGAAACAAAAGACCTATATCTCTGTGCAACTAAATCATATTCAAGGATGATTTTAAATGCCTTGAGTTGTATACAAATGTTGTTTTGATTTGTAACCATTATGCATGTGTATAACATCTAACATTCCGAGTTGATGCAACAGGTCTATCTTTATAACCATTTACTGTAACCTTGATTTCAGGATAACTTTGATTATTATATAAACCCCTTGAATGAACTACTGTCTCCCCTCTATAACATGTGCAAATAATAAAAGGAAAACTAAACAAAAATTTCAAAAAATCAATGATTGCGATTCTACAAATTTAATTATAAGATTAAAGACAAAGTGTTCTTGTTTATACATGTATGTTAATGTTAAGATCAGAGATGTGATATGATGGCAGTTAAAGACAACTGTATTAAGCCATGACTTTGTTGAACATTGTTTGAAATTCATGCAATTTTCAGTTATAATATATCAATAATAGTCTACCATTTGTTTATTTATATCGTACATTTTATGTTAAAACCAGATCTGGACGAAACGTACGTCTGATGTGCTAAATAATAAGGCTGTTTTTTTATGGTTTTTTTTATCACAGTCTATATATGCATACGTGCATAGCAATTTCGATATACAGTTTGTACCTTGAATCAAAACCGTAGTTAACAAATGCATCACAATGTCCACTTATGGAACCTGTCATAATGGAGGTTTTGGTATCAAATATGATCTCTCTTTTACTGTTACTCAGACTTTGTGAGACGTCACCAATGTCTGAGCAGAAGTTTAATGAATAAGGGGTATGTTAATAAACGTCTCATCCTGTTTCTGAAAAACAAAACAGTTAATTGACTGATACCACGACATTGTTAATAAATAAACATTTATTTTGAATATAGTACTAGTACACGATAGTCTTGAAGTTTAGATTGTAATTACTGGCGTTGTTTGTCATCTTTATAACGTGTAATATAACTCTTGTATTTGTCTTTGCATATTTACGTTAACTGTTTAGTCTATTATTGGTGATGTACATTTGACGTAGTTTGGTATATTTACATCCCGTCATTGTGTTATTGTGCTATGGTAAATATGTAATACTCGTCATTTATTCCTGCTTTATATGTGCTTTGTCGATATGCCTTTTTGTTTTTCTTTGTCGTCAAACTTGTTTGTTTTATAGTGATTGAGAATACAACACAATGTTGACTGTTGTGCCTCTATTTTTGACAATTTTACCTATTATAGCTGTTTGTTTCGTTCAAACATCGTTGTCAATATAATTTTATGCGATTTTCATACAATTGAGAAGTATAGCTAATTATTATACTTCCTGTAAAAATGTCCTTCTATAGAAAAATTGCTCTATTTTTGCATAGTTTTCTAAGGAAATATATAGCGTTAACTGCACTATGCAAATATAGTATGCCTTGCTGTTGCAACAGACTATTGATTTTCATATCAATCATTGTCAATTTCACGTGCAAAGGCGGAGCTTAGTTGCTTTGACAGACAAGTGGGTTGGATTTATGAGCATGGCAATTAATAAACTATTACAATTGAACAATCAGGGGGAAATAGAAGATATATTCATTTAAATTTCTCTGACATTTTAGGAGACTTTAAATTACTGTAGTTTCTGTTAGAACATTTTTGTTCTTTGTTTACTTCTGCTTACTGCCGTTGAAGCCAAAATTGTTTGAATACTTTAGAAGTAATTTGTTTACAGATAAATAGTTATGATCCGCTATCATTTTTTTTGTACGTTATTGAGTTATATGAGTATTGTTTTTATACTGCAACTTGAATTAATAAAATCAGAGCTTTGAATCGTAAAAAAAACCTTTTGTATCCCTTAATGGACCTCTGATTGTGAAGAAAGTGTTCCATGATGAAATTGACATTATACAAAATATATCTATGCTTCTATATTTAGGAAATAAACACAACTAGTTGCAGTATAAATACATCTATGTGCAGAGTTATATAAAGCGCATTTTTTTACACTGAAATACCTACTGTCACTATTCAAAATAGTAAACAGTCAGTATAATAGTGATATTAATGTTGTGTTTAACATTGACTATGGAAAATAGTAGCCAGGGTTTGAGACAATAGTGCACTCCCCTTCGGGTCGTGCACTATTGTCTCTCACCCTGGCTACTATTTTTGCATAGTCAATGTTAAACACAACATTATCATATAATTATAAAACACAACATTATTATATAATTATAAAACCACAGTATTTTCTTCAATTTGATGACGGATTTTCCGTGAAGTTTTTTTCCATAGAGTTGGGTATTTTTGTTATTTTACTTTTTGAAAGATTTCTGAATTTCAATGTGTTTCAAATAGTATAAACCTGTTGGTAGTCAAAAGCTAACGATTCAGCCAGTTAGCATGTAATAACAAAAATACCGAGAAAAATTAAAACGGACAGTACCTAAACAAATGTAAAAATCAAACGCGTAAACACATCAAACGACTGAATAACGACTGTTATATTCCTTACTTTGCACAGAAATTTGCTGATGTGGAAAATGGTTGATTGAACGTAGTTTTATAGCTAAATAAACCTCTCACTTATATTGCATTCACTTAAAATTCTATTACATTGATAACAATGTTTGAACGAAACAAGCAGACACAGTAGACAAAAATATCAAACATTGGAGAACAAACAAATAGGTCTCCAGAGAAATACAAAAAGTCGTACAGACTTGGCATATAAACAAACACGAAAAACAAGAAATAAAATTACCATACCACAAAATGATGGGATGTATAAGTAACGATCCAAGTCAAGTGAGCATCACCAAAAAATACAACATAGAAAAAGAATAAACTCACAAAGACGAATAAAAGATTTATATAACACGTAAACAAGATGACAAACAACGTAACCCATAGAGTTAAAACTTCAAGACCATCGAGTATTATTTATGAAGTTTGATACGAAATATTTATCAACAAGGTCTTATTATTAAATCCGATAAATTGTTTTAGAAAAGCGTTCTTTGACATAACCCTAGTTAACCAACTTCATGCTGACACACTTGTGACGTTTTATAAAGTCGGGGTGGCAGCTAGAGGCTCATGAATATCATATGAGTTGGGAAATGTATATCCAATATGCAGGTTAAGTAAATTTCGACTAAAGAGAGCGAAATTGATAATTTCAAGTGTGTAAAGAAACTCAAACGAACGTAAGAAAAGGTTCACAGCTCGTTCCAATAGGAAAGCCGACAATTTGTTTTGAAAAACTCTACCTCCAAGTTCAACAAATATGTGGTGTAACCTCATGCATACTCATCACTTGTTCCACTGTGTTGCATGTGTTACTCTTTTGTTCACTATTAAAAAAATATGTCGTAGGTATCGTAATAGAAATACATTTATAGCGTTTGAGACCATTTGTATGTTGAAACGATTTTTTTAATTTCGCATGGGGAATGGTGGTATACAGGGTTGATACAACTAATTTTAAAGAAAGATGCTAATAAAAAATGTCCAGAAGTTCTTTTAGATAAACTTTATTATGGAAATGGGGAATATCTCAAAACGACAACATTCCGACCAAATAACAGATAACAGCAGAAGGCCATCACTGGTTTTCAATGTAGCTAGAAACCCCCGCACCCAGAGGTGTGCCTCATTCGGCACCTACATAGAAATGTGTACTAGAATCCACATATGGTTAATACTACTACGTAAGTAAACAGTAAAGATACTCGAACAGCTTTTGTCAGATAACCTAATTTAATGTTTTCGACAACATGGACAAAATTTCATCTTTTCAACATGAAGCCGGATAAAACATGTAATAAATAGAAAAGCCAAATCCCAATTTCATAAGCAATAGAGGCTAGCTCTGGGTTATTCAAAATTTACCAGAAGATGCTCATGAAATGGCGGTACAATTAATCAAGTGTTGATATATATTTGTTGAGTTTGGTGAGTTTATGTTTCAACAGACAATCGGTATTGCAAATGGTACTATTGGCTATTTGTTTTTGTACTCGTGAGTACTCGTATGGAGCGTAATTCATTTAAAACCTTCTTAAAGACAAAAAGTCTTTAAATTTACTTGCAGATGTATTGATGATTTCCTATCACTGAATAACCAATATTTCAGCCATTTCTTAGCTCTCATATATCCTAGTGAAATTGGAATGATACTAACGATACTCGAAGGGCTACTAAATACCTTGGTATTCCTGTCATGTAATGTTGTTATCTTAGCGGTATATTTAACATTGCCATAAAACTCGGGGTTTGCTAGCCTCAAAACCAGGTTCGACCCATCATTTTTTTTCTTAAAATATCCCGTAACATGCCAGAAATATGGCAGTTGTTATCTAGCAGTTCGTTTCTACGTATGTTCATTGTTGTTTGTTTTGTGTTGCACTTCAGTGTTTCTGTAGTTTCGTTGTTTTCCTCTCATAGTTGATGTGTTTCCCTTTATATTTTTAATAACAAATTTTAATTTGTAACCCGAATTTGACTTCTCTCAATCTATTTATGACTTTTGGACAGCGATATTCTACTGTTGCATTTATTTGATACAGGAGTATGGACACAGAAAGAAGGTGACCACAGCATTCAGACACAGTTAATGCATATAATTCCATTTCGTTAAAGAGCTAAAAAGAAGGAATATAATGCAAATGACTTCATTCATCTCGGTTGCAATCTAAAAAATAAACCCTTTCAAATCAATAACCGTATGAGCGAGGTAAAATACGTTGACATTGATTAAATGGATCAAAACGAGTCACACTATAAAAAAAGCCCATCCAAATCGGAAGAAAAATCAAATAATGTCGACTGAGCATGCACGAAAGCATATAAAAAACGGATTGTTAAAGTATCTAAATTTGTATATTTTCTCCAAAAATTTGCGTTTTTTGTGTAGATTTTTGAAAGATAAATTGAAGAAGTAAAAAACACTACATATATACGTCATATCACAAATATTTCTACTGTGTATGGTTTCGAAGGAGTTGCGGGTCAACTAAATTGGTCTCCTTTAGTAGTAAAGATGTCATCAAAAAAATACTAGTTATAGTCTGTATTTAACACAGGAAATATTTCGAAATTTTCCAGCATTAAATGTCAGTCGATTTAATAGTTCCAATAACAAAAGAGAACGTTCATGTATTATACAATACTTCCCGCCTCTATATCATCTTTTTATCAATTCAAATGTTTTTTGAAAAATCTTTCATTCCTAACGAAAGCATGAACTTGACATACATGTGTGCAAGTTTTGTAAACTAACGTATACATGAAAATATAAAGTCATGTATTCAACACTTATGATAAACTAATTTTTTGCCATCAGGCAACCTTGATCAATAAAAATAGAATCTCTCATAATGCAGAATGCGGGAATTTCAAATAAATAAGAACTTTTGAGATACAAATTATCATTTCCCTTATAATATTATCCTCGTTAAGTTAAATTACCTAGTAAAGGAGAAATAAATATATTATCTACAAAACCTAATAAATGAAGTTTATGTCACACTGCTCTAGAAATAAAAACGAAGTTCAAAAAATATAAATTCTTTGCTACGATTTCTCTGTACATTATTGTATCTTGTTTGAAAAAAATAGGTTACAAAAACAACTGTACATTCAACTGGTATTAAAGGGGAATGTTTAGGTCTTCTAAATTAATACTTGATTTGCCATTTTACCTGTTTTGGTTTTTGCGTCACTGGTGAGTCCTTTGTAGTTGATCCGCATATCTTGCTTCGAAAACTTAAATCTCGTATCTGTGATATCTCACTCATATGATATTGTTAGACATTTTCAATTGATGTGTATATATTTTCTGTCTGAGCTCATAACCTGTCAAATACATCAATTTTGTTATAGGATGATACTCTAAACTTTATTACAAGAGTTGATTAATGTTGATCTGCAGGAGCTGATAAAATTGTGTTACTGTGAATTCATTTATTTTCGTGATTACCAATTTTTGTGGATTAAGGAAAACTTACATGTTCGTGGATATCTAATTTCGTGGTTTTGCCTAAGACTGCATACAAGCATATAGAGTTATTCGTTGAACATTCAGTTTCGTTGTTCGCCTGTACTCACGAAATCTACGACAATTGATTACCCACGAATAACAATGAATCGACAGTAACTTATTGATAAACCATAGGATGCGCGTGTTCCTATTTTAGTGTAAACATATTTTATTAATTATATTCAGGTACATACATAGGCATTTACATAATAATACAAGTGAAATAATTAATAGGATCCAGAAACAAGCTGTTAGCTTATATTAATCCGTTTCCTATTTCAATATTTCTTATCTTAGAATCAATCAGTTATGTCTATAGTTGAACTAATAGTTATAGTTTTGAAATAATTCACCTACTCATAAACCTCCCCGTCACCTTGATATTATAATGATGGTGTGCCTTTTTAATAACCTTGGTGTTACATAAATGAACATATGGTATTATACTAAACTCCTAAACAGAGGGATTGTGCCTGATATTCATATGATGAAGACATAATCTTTCAATCAGTTTAATTGAGGTCTGGAGCTGGCATTTCAGTAACTGCTAGTAGTCTGTTGTTATTTATGTCATTTTGTTTATTTTCTTTTGTTTCATATTCTGACATCGGACTCGGACTTCTCTGAAATATTAGTTTCACTGTGCGTATTGTTGTGTGTTTTTTTTTCTTTTCTAAATTGGCTAGAGGTCTAGAGGGAGGGTTGAGATCTCAAAAAGCATGTTTAACCCCGCCACAATTTTGCGCCTGTCCCATGTCAGCAGCCTCTGGCCTTTGGTAGTCTTGTATGATTTTTAATTTTAGTTTAGTATGACGTTCATTATCACTGAACTAGTATACATATTTTTAGGGGCCAGCTGCGGGAGTTTCTCGCTGCTTTGAAGACCCATTGGTTGCCTTCGGCTGTTGTCTGCTCTATGGTCGGGTTGTTGTTTCTTTCACACATTCCCCATTTTCATTCTCAATTTTAAATACCAGGATTGAAATTTTATATTTTAGCCACAAGCGCGTTCTGTCTACAAAAGACGCTCAAATAAAAAAAAATACGACTTGGAAGAACATTGAGGACCAAAATTCCTCAAATATTAAGGCCGAAACCATATTGATATCCTGAGTAGTTCGAGTTCATACGTACCTCAACGACTAATAGCTTTCATCGTTAATGCACAGCAGCTATACACTTATGTAGTGTCACTTTGGAAATCAATCAAGCGAGGCAATACCGCTCACGAACTGTTTTCTAAAGTACTTTAGACAAGTAAGCATGGTACACATAGTGGTACACATCATGCATATATGCGTATGCACACACCCCTATGGTGGTCAATTTCTGTCAAAGATATGGGGCAGTCTTATGCACAGTTTTCAATTGCCAAATTGTCTTTAATTATCTGACAACAAACTACTTGTATGTTTGATCATTATTGATGTTCAATGTTTTAATTTACCTAATATAGCGATGCTGCTATTATGTTGTTTTTTTTAAATATCGAAGATAACAGGGTTAAATATCAATAACTCATATAATGAGTCGACTGATGATTTGATTACTCTTGCTAATTTATAGTTCTAATTTAGCTTTTCATTGGTTTATAATACTTTTGCTTTTAAATTATGTCTATAGCTATTACTTAAAAATAAAAGCTTGAGAAAAACTTCTTTCAAATGTTATAATAACATAAGAAGAGGACTCACAAACACGGCAATCCTAACTCATTTGTATATATAACATTGTTTATCATTTATGTGAGCTAAAATGTATCCATATCTACTGTAATTAACGCAAACAACATAAAATGGGCTGAATACGTTTTTCAAAAAAAAGCTCATATGAGAGGTCGAGCGATACAAATTAGTTATTTCGATTTAGAAGTTATCATGTAGATCATTTTACAGTTCTTTCTTTTTAAGTTTTCAAGAGGATTAACAAACTGTAAAAATCGTCTTTTAAGTTGGCAAGCTAGATTATTTTACTGATAAGAAGACAGAGGGTTGTGGCCATTGTTAGTTTCAATGTGCTAACCATTTGCAGAGGAGGTTTGTTTTGTTATATCAACAGACACACATTATTGACAAACAGTCAACCCTTTGGGTAAAATCATCTAATTAAGCTCACTGAGATCAATGTATATAATTGCCTATGCCGAATCTCAAATAAAGGCAAAAGTAGTATACCGCTTTTCAATAGTCATAAATAAATTAAACGAAATAAACACTAGTCACAAGTCAAAACTGAAGTAAAGTCGTCAACTATAAGAGCAAAATTAAGGAAATAGTAGTATCCCAGTGTTCAAGAAAGAGAGAAAACAAATCCGGGTTACAAACTAAAACAGGAGAAACACACCAACTATTAAAGGAAAACAAAGCAATGGAACGGATGTACATACTTAATAAAAAATATTCCATACCTAACAAATACATTAGCTTGACATACATGTGTACAGTTTTGAGTCATAAATCGATTGAGAGAAAATAAATCCGGGTTACAAACTTAAACCGAGGAAAACACGTACGTCAACTATAAGTAAAGGAAATGACAGCAACGAAACGGATGTATATATTTAATTTTAAAAATGCTTCATTCCTAACAAAAGCATGAAAATGACATGCATGTGTGCGAACGTTGTTTAAAAATGCCTGTAATTATATATTCATGTTATATCTATATTTTTTATTATAAACACTTATCTCTCCTTCTATGTAACGGATACAACAGAAACACTAAACTTTTACATAAACAAAAGCCTAGAGAGCCAGGTAAACTAAAAACGGTAAAATTTGTCATTTGAAAGTAATAACTCCAAACCCATAAACTGTCTTAATGTTGTTGTTTTTTTGTATATTACGACAGTTTGTTGATTTTATTATTCTTAACATTTGTGCCGCTGTCGTGTTTTCTCTATCTATAGAAGTGTGCGATATAATAGCCAAAACTTGCATGTAACAAAATTAAGTTTTATATTTATTTGTATCGGCCATATTATTTGGCCAGCGGAATCATCGCATACTTATTTAAACTGGTGATTGTGGCCAAGTCTTGTTACAATTAGCCGACTTGCTATAGAGGAGAACAGTTTGTAAAGGTTAACAGACGACGGATGACTGACGAAAGACAAACAACAGTGATGACAATGGACGCCAAGTTAGGAGAAATGTTCACGAGCTGAAAAGTGAAAGAAAATATTGAACTATAAATAACATTTGCCTATTGAGAATCAGGGTTCCTCTTTGTTTGGAAGGGGGGAAACTCGAAAAATGCAACATGCTCCCTCTGCCGTAAAGTGCTCTTTGGTTTATCATCGTATTTTTGTTTTGTTTTTGTTGTTGTTTTGGTGGTTTTGGTGTGGAGGTTGAAGTTAGTTCTGTTGCCCAGTCTTTATATATAATTTTTTTATCATATTGTCTGCTTTTTGTTTTGACTTTTGTTTGGTCTTACTTTTACCTTTTTAAGTGGATATGTATTTGTATGGAGAGTTGTCTCATTGGCACTCACACCACATCTTCCTATATCTATGTAGTTCTATTAATAGAATTAAATTTAAATAAGTATATATACCGTCGATTAGTGTCATTCAAACCCGTGCTATCTCAATCAGCAAAGAAGAGACTTTCTGGATCTGTTACTATAGTTGCCCTTTTCCTTTTGTGCAGGAATGAGTCTAATAGTATCAAATACCAGACATCGTCTTCACCTTTCCTCATCCGGAGACCATCTGGAATTTAGATCATATATTTTAATCATGTAATCACCAAGTTCTTAATTTTCTATGAAACAAACACTTCTCCCTTACTTAAGTTTATACCTTGTTGCATCTTTCAACATGATGACGACATGATGGTATACACTACTTGAAAAATAAGTTCCTCAATTTTTAAGCATATTACCTTCATTGATCAGAAATACTGTAATTGTCATGTTATAAATCGAACACACCAGTGTTTGAAAATAACAGTTAATAGGAAAATGAACGGCCGAATACACCAGATTTTGAAAATAACAATTAAAAGGAAAATGAACGGCCGAACACACCAGTTTTTGAAAATAACAGTTATTGGGAAAATGAACGGCATTGCATATAATCACATTATAAACGTATTTTGACCTGTTGTATATACATGTAACCATATTTACATTTGCAAGTCTCAAAATACTTACATTTCTTTTTGTTGTTTGTTCTTGGTTTATGCTGCCAAACAATAAACCAAAAATCCCTATTCAAATACACACCAATGCACAATTTTAAATAATACAAAAAAATTAATCTGTTTTTGAAATATCTTTTGTTGACTATCTTTCCAAGAAATTACCTTGAAATTTAATGTTTCACAATTTTTATTTCTTTGCATCAATGCAATAACTACGTCCCGGGTTAGTTTCGTTTCGTGGATTCGTTTCTATTTAGAATTATTATACCGATTTTTGATTGTTTACAGTGATTCGATATCATTTACATTGTACTTAAAACGAAACAATACTGTTATACAATTTAAAACAAAAAGTCCGAAAAAAACCGAGACAAATTATGTGTAACGGTGCTTAAATTGAATGTATCTAAAACTTTTTTTCTATGAAGAAATGATTAAATGACTAATGTTACACACAAATGAAACGCATACCGACAAAATATTATTCTGAATTTTGGTTTTGAGACAATTGATAGCCCTAAGATTGCATCAAAAACTTAATATGACAGCGTTAAATATATTTAATGCAATTGGTGAAAAAAGGGATTTCCTTCAAATATACCCTTCGCTTATAGTCAAGCTCTCTGTCATTAATTTTCAGTTAAAGTAAAGATATAAAAATCAATGAAAAGTACAAAAAATGGAATAATTAAAACGAATAACAAGGAAATAAAAAATTTCCGATTTAACATTTCCAGTGTGAAATGTCAATCAATTGTCAGTGAGAATTCTAGTAACATTTAAAACATAATGCCAAAAAAATTAGTAAAATCACAATAATACTGAACTGCGAGGAAAATTCAAGACGGAAAATCCCTAATTAATTGGCAAAATCAAAAGCTCAAATTTACAGCGGCATTCATCAGTACTGTTTTCCTGTGAACATCGAAACTTCTTACACCATTGAGTTGAGAGGTTTGACCCGAAAAATATTCTCAAAGGAATAACCGTTGGTTTCGAAAGCATTCCACACATAATCATATTACTAACTTACATATCATATGTCTTATCAACGTACAGAAAAGTTGAGACTCAAAGATTTAATAAATCAGTGTTACATTCATGAAATCGTAAATTTCTGTAAAATGAAACACTTACCATTTGTATTTTAATTTAAATCTTACTCTCAGTAGCCAATTCTGTGATTGTGGTTTAAAAAGATCAGATAGCAGGATATTTCCTCTTAATCAAAAGAGGGGGCATCGGTGGCCGAGTGGACTAAGTAGTTAATACTGTAATCACTAGCCAGTCAACACTGTGGTTGTGAGTTCGAACCCCGCTCGTGTGGGTGCACTCGACTCCAATCTTAATTAACTAGGAACGCCAGTTTTCCTATCGAAGGTCTTTGGTTTTCTCCGGGCACTCTGGCTTCCTCCACCAATAAAAACTGGCCGCCACGAAATAGCCTACATGCTACATGCAAATCAAATCAAATTAAATTAAATCAAATCTTACTCAAAGAAAATCATTTATTCGGACATGCTTTTCAAAGGTGTTAAAATATTTCTATATCATTATAATTATTTAATTTTAAAGCAATTACTTTTTGAATTTTTAACTTACTTTTATGGCTGATTTTTAAATTGTTTTTGCAAATATTTTTGAAGTTTTAACTTATTTTTTTGGTACGGTATTAATATCTCCTTAATTTTACCATGCCTATTTAATAATTGTTTTTATTGTTTATCAGTAAATTTAAAAGCATAGTTTTGTATGCAATAATTTTTTTATCTGTTTGTTTAATATTTTATAACATGGGCTTTCATATTTGATTGTCAATACTTATATGTGTGAATGGATATATGTTGTAAAGCGCTTAGTATAATTTTGATATTATATACTGCGTTGTTATAAATACTGTATAATAATAATAATGATAAAAAGTTAGTTTTATTTTGCTCTTGCTGGTCGAGGTTATGGTAAGTAGAATGATCACTGGGTGCAATAATAAATAGTCATGTGTACTGAGATATTCGATCGATGAAATAGATTGCTTGTGTAATACATTTACAAACTATGTCATCCTATTGTTATTTTTTGTTCTACAATGTAGACATTGTTAACCTGTAATTATATGACTTCTTAGAAAATAATTTGCCATTAGGATTTCCCGCAATTATATCTTTGGTCTAGATCTAAACAGTTTTTCTATAAGTTTTGTATAGTATTGCATATTAATGATACTTAATACACATAAATACCCGGCAACAAAATGAGATGGCTTTCCATATTTTTCAAAATGTTTTAATTACTTATTTTGTTTTTAAAATAGTGTTCATATATTATAATTAGAAAATTAAAACCACAATGGTTCAAGATAAAGAATACCTATTGTTTGAATTTTAAACAATTAACAGAGTTATTTGTACAACATTATTTGTTATTTTACATGTAAGATTTTGAAGAAGATAAAAACAATTGATCGTCAAACATTGTATGTCTCTTTCAACGTTATTTATCGGTTTAGTTGTAGAAATGCTCTGTATATGTAGAAATGATCTCTGAATATATCAATGTAGCGATAACACTGACAATCTCAATTTGATAAAGAATTTAGCCTCCTATAACATTGAATGGCAGGAACAAGACGACGAATTGATAAACACGGAAGAAGGGCGGGAATTTTAACAAATAATATATTTGTGGAGACTCCAATTTTTGACATAGAATTCCCTGAGTGTTATTACCAATGGTCTGTTACGTCCAAAGAACAAGATGTTT
This sequence comes from Mytilus galloprovincialis, assembly GCF_965363235.1. Lineage (NCBI taxonomy): Eukaryota > Metazoa > Mollusca > Bivalvia > Mytilida > Mytilidae > Mytilus > Mytilus galloprovincialis. The sequence goes on from NC_134843.1 coordinate 24,255,217, forward strand.
TCCCAAATAGAGCAAAATTGTGTCCATCACGATTGAACACCGCTGTGTGTTTCTATATCTGTCACTCCACATGCTAGTAAACGGAATGGTTTTTGTTTTGATCGCCATCAGCAATTAACCCGAGCGGAGGAAAAAACTTCTTTCATCACATTCACAGACACTTGTCTCAGGGAAAAAAATGTCCTATATACTAATTCTGAGACAAGTGCCTGTGTTAAATTACGGTATATAGGACTTTTTAATCTGAGACAAGTGCCTGTGATTACATGATAATGATGTATACCGTGTAGTCTCAAGCGACCATGAAAATTAAATGTTAAATCTGAAATTCGGAAAGGTCAAACTTTTAATATCCTGTTGTCTATAATAAGTTTTATTGTATTTCAACTCACAGTCCTTTGTCCAAGGCTTGACTATCTATCTCTGGCCAATGAAAATTGATAGGGCTCATATCGCTATATTTTTTATATGTCTATAGCGCTACATTTAAAAACTAAATTTGTTGACTGCATGAACCAACAGTGCTCCGTAGTATTGAATAGTATTTTTTACTTTAAATACATACATACCCGGTAAAAGGAGTAGGGGCATTAAGGCCTGGTTTTGGCCCAAGAAAGTAGAATGTTTGATAACTATTTCAAATTGGCACATAATGTTAAGAGATACATAGGGTCAAGAAATATTAAAGAAAAATATAAAGATTTTTATCTGATGACCCACAAAAACGATTAAAAAATACAGAATTTATGCAGTTTTCTATCTATATTTCCGTCGTGGAAACATAGTGCGCAGCTTAGAGACAATAAAATAATTTAACTGAAGCTTTATTATAACTATTGACATAATCTCGCCAAATATAAATTGTTTCTTGGGTGCGCACATACTTTTTCAATCTAAATTATACTTAAATATTATGAAAAAGAAGGAATATCACGAAAATTTACAAAATATGCAAGTTAAGCCATGATTTGTTGCCATGGTAACTTGTTCAATGTCAAATTTGTTTTATTTTTCTGAATACCTTGTTTTCAGTAAATAAACTCATCATAGATACCAGGACTAAATTTAATAAATACGCCAGACGCGCGTTTCGTCTACAAAAGACTCATCAGTGACGCTCGAATACAAAAAAGTTAAAAAGGCCAAATAAAGTACGAAGTTGAAGAGCATTGAGGACCAAAATTCCTAAATGTTTTGTCAAATACAGCAAATACAGTAATTTAAGATAATTTGTGATAACTTTTAAATTTGCAGTATTTTTTGGGCCAAATAAGGGTCTTATTGCCCCTATTCCTTTATTGATGTCAAGAAGCTAGACCTTTCCGTCAAAAATTTGTGTTTATCTTTGAATTGAGTATGTTTGCTGAAAGGTTTGATGGACAGAAAATTATTGGATTCATATTTATAATGTCACAATAACGTCATAGGTATAACTTCATTTTATCAACATAACTACAATTCATGACCAATGGACAAAATAATGGTTACATAGCTTCAACTATTTAAAACTCTTTCGGCTTTTTTTATGGTTCTATATACCGTTTGTTAAACGCCTGCACGTCGGACAAATACATTTTGCTTTGGCATTAAAAGTATTAAAACACACAAAAATACTTAAAGAACAAATGAGGATGGACTTACCATACAAATAAGTTGGCTGATAAGCAATGATTGATTTGACAATTACATCAATATTATCAGTTAATTTACATGCACATCTTCCGTCAAACAACGGAAATGTGTAGTTATTATAACGTTAATATTAGCATACAATAAAAATAATCAAGTTAGATAATGCATCATCAAAATTTATCATGCTCTTTTACTTTGACAAAGTGTGAGGCGTATGTAGAAAAACAACTTGCTGATCCGTTTTTACAAAATAGCCTATAAACAGACGATGTAACGAATTTTGGTGCTCCGTTCCGGTGATGCAAAAGAATCGATACTCAGCCACGTTCTTTCTGATTTGAGGAGTTTTGTTCACACTGTCTTTAGATTATCAATATCCGATTTCAGTTCGATTTTACATACTGTTACATGTCTACAACGCTATTTAAAAGTACCAATCTCTGAAAAGCATAAGCTAATTTATCATACTTTTGAATGACAACTCATAGTAGTTGTAATATTACTCATAATGCATGTTGTAAATCTCTACCAAAGACAATTTTTACATTTTATTTATTGTTTCTGTTTGTTTTCTTCATGCATCGTTGTCAATATTGTATAATTTGATGCGAGTGTCATACAAGTGAGAGGTTTAGCTAGCTATAAAACCAGGTTCAATCCACCACTTCTACATAAGAAAAAGCCTGTTCAAAGTGAGGAATATGACAGTTGTTATCCTTTCTTTTGATGTGTATGAGCATTTGATTTTGCCATTTGATTAGGGATTTTTCTTTTTGAATTTTCCTCGGAGTTCAGTACCTTTTGTGATTTTACTTTTTAAGGGGTAGGAGTGTTTCCGTCAAAAGTACTTCCAGAAGATAAATATGTTGATTGAATGTATTCACAAGCTACCACTAACTGCTTATGATAATAACTGAGTTCACTACTGATATTTTTGTGGGATAGATGTGTTTAATTGATAATAATTCTGTTTTGTCTGTCTTTTACTCATGATGTTCGTCTTTCTTTTAAACTCTTTTATTGTACTTTTTCTATCTGATTCTGTTTATCAAGATTTACATCAATCTAAATTTTAATACATTGGTATGGAACCGCATCTATTGTGTGAGGGTTTATGTAGTACTCAAGATATTTTTGTCATATTACGATTTGATATTGCTGTCTTAAACATCTACTGTAATTACGTTTTTTTATTCATATGGCTAGGAATGGATAACATTACTGTATGCCTCATGTTTCGTCAGTTTTAGGTAAAAACTTATCAGATATACCGAGTTTTAATTTAGAATGCCAGTTTAATCTTCATAACACTCATCATTTGGGCTAAAAAATATATACTTTTTAAAATATTCAATAATCATTTTATTTTAAACTATCAACATATATAAACAAGCAAACTGAACAAGTTCCTTGAAAATACAAAATCTTTCCTTACATGTATGATTGTTGATACAAAAGCAAAAGTGTTTCAACTTGACACTGGCACCATAAATAAATAAAGAAGTTAATCACTAACATGACTAATTCATGACCACCATTGTTTTATAAGTTAAATTCTGCAATTTCAGGCTATTGTAGCTCTTACTCATCAAGTTCAAATAAAGTCACTGACAATTAAAGTTACAAAATTATTTTTTGGCTGGTATTGAAAATAATCAAAATACCATTTATTGCGTGGAAGAACACACTGTAATGTTAAAAGAAATTGAAAGTACAAAAATAAATTCTTCTTCTCTTAGAAACATGTTTATATCGCTTTCTATTTTTGTTTTTGTTTTTACAATTTGTATTATTAGTTAGGCTGAACATCCAATAAGGGTAATACAGTGATCTCAACTTCTTAAACTTTAATTTGATACCTAAATAAACAAAATATTATACAAATTTTAAAATATACAGCTATGCCATGGAGCTATCTGTGTCCTGAATATTTGATTCAGTTTTTAATTCTTAAATAGAAATACTTGTAGATACTAAGTGCCACATTTCTGATACCGATTTCTTCATACACAAAGTATGTTCTCTGAACAAATATTAGCACCAACAATAACTCTTGTAGAGCTTGTTTGACTAGGTCGGATAATTAAATGAATATATAAATGCATCTGAGGACAATAAAAATAATCAAATGTTTAAGTATTTTTCATTTAAAGAAATAAGTCACAATTTTGCTACAGTTTTTTAAATCCTTGGAGTTTAAATTATTAAATACTTTTCCTTATATTAATTTGGAATATATTCTCAAGTAGGATATAATGGTACTATATGGGTTTGGTAAATAAATATATGTGGGGTACCAATATTTCATGGCTCTGCGGGTTATAACTAACCAATTACAAATTGTACATAGAAGTATATGAGAATTTGTCAACACTACAAAATCCAGTAACCAAAGAAATACCCATTTTTATTAAACCAAGAAAAAAAGTATGCATGAAAATATTTAAAACCACAAAATATTTCTTTAAGCTGTAATTATATCATGAAAAAATTACTTTCAAAAGAAGACAAATTTGAGTAATTAGTAAATTTTATCTATAGAGGAGGGTGTAAATGTTCTATTATGTTTCTTTTCATTGAAAAAGTTCATAACACAAAGTTTCATATAAAGATTCAACAGGAAAAATTGCTTTGGTTAAAATTGTAGAAAAATCTTAGCAAATTGTATTTGTAAGGAGCATTGCCTTAAACAGGATGAACAGTTCTATTATATTTCTTGACCATGAAAATTATGACACATAGTTTCCTGTTATGAAAAAAACAAGGAAATTAGATTTTAAAAGAAGAAAAAATCTTTTAATAGTACATTGTTTTTAGAAGGATAGTGCATCTAGCAGGAAAAAACAGTTCTTTTAATTTTCTTTGTCAGTTAAAAAAAGTATTGAAAATTACTTTGATGTTATGATAGAATAGAAACAATTTACTTTGAAAAATACAAAAATCAGAAAATAATGAAACAGCTAATACCAGTAAATTCATTTTCATTAAAATACAGATGCTGTGTCCAGGCTTTGTTTATAATGATCTGAAAAGGCTATTTTCTATTTTCTATTTTAAAGCCCCATCTGGGGGCCTTTGATTTTGTTAAGTTATTACACACTTTCAAAAATGTGAAGGCTGAAATTTCATTGGCTGATGTAATGATAACCAGAACAGGTAATAAAAGAGTGTTGTCAGATCCCTGTAACCAAAGCTTGGACACAGGATCTGTTTGTTTTAAATAACATTGAGGGTTAATTGTAATTTTGATTATAAAATCATAAAATTATATAAAAGAAAAGAAAAGAAAAGGTAGTGACTGTATGAAGTTATATATGTAAGTTTGATTAAAGGCTTGTATTTTGATATATATGAAAGTTGCAATGACTATTTATAATCATATTGATTATAAAATGAGAATGTGTCTGTAGGCCACATATGTCTCTAATGCCACTGAGGATATAGCTTTAGTCAGAACAGTACTCCTCATTTTAGCAATTAACTAGTTGTGTCAGTATAACCATCAATGATAGATGCATTGTCAAAGGCAATCTATTCAAATCTAATCTGCGATTGCTTTCAATAAAAATAATTATTCTTTAAGATTTTAAATGACAAAAGAAAACATAAGTTTTCTTTTTGAGTAATTAGTACATATATTATGAAATATACGTGGACGTTCTGTAAGTCCTAAACAAGTAATTAAATACTTAAAAAAACAATAAGCCACTTTTTCAGTCTAATTCTTTCCAATCTGATACTGATCCTTAAGGCAATCTAAATTCACAGAAATACATAAGTTTTTTTTTCTTTAAAAAAAAAATCAAATAAATTGCAGAACTTTGACACTGTAATATTGAATTTGTTAAAAATTTATGAGGCCTGTTAACAATGAATCTCACAATTCAATATTTATCACAATACTTAAAAGAGGTTAAATTTACCAAACATTGCCATTTCTCATAATAATTTTGTTGTCATGACAAATGTTACAATATTGATCCAAACCTATCTTTATTCAGTTAAGAATCATTAATATCTCATATTTGAATGAACTAAATACAAATGTATAACCATATAACAGGAAACCTTGAAGACAAAATTGAAAAGAAAACAATTTAGCATGTAAATAGATGCATATTCATGTACATATTTGGCTCTCTCTCTCTCAGTACCTATGAACTTGCAATGGTTATGAAAATAAAGATATTGATATTTAGCCATTAGGTCCAAGAACACAATTATTTCGTAGTGCATTTCTTTTAGAACATAAATGAAAATAAAAAAAATCCCACCTGCGCTTTCTCAAAGAAACTTTTACAGTGTGTTGTACTACTTTTGGGACAAATTATATCAAAATTATAGAAAACTTCATCGGCTCTAACTCAAAATATGGACAATTTTATGTTTAGGGCGTCTTGAAATCTTTTGACAGCTTCCAAAGTGCTAATTTTCAACCTTTTTCAGCTGGACCAAATCACTACTTTCCTTTAAAATTCTGGACCCAAATTTTTTTACAGTGTAATTTCACCACCATACTTGCAATTTGAGGCAATAAACATGGAGAAATAATTTGGAAGGGGTATAAAAATTAATGGCAAGTAACCCACTGTCAACACTAGGGACTATACTCGTGAACAACGAAAAACAAGGGACGACAATTGTGGTCTCGGACCATTAAGATGAATGAGACTCTTATCACAGCTTGTTTGTTAGCTATTTCAGCCCAGACAAGATGACTTAAATTAAAACGTTTAACAAATCTGAACATTAACTGTGTTTGGAGTTTACTAACAGATTTAAATTAAAGTTACTGAAGTTTATAATTATCAAATAATTGGGAGAATTTTGCTTAACCAAGGGGCATAACTTAAAAACAAAACAAGAATGTGTCCAAAGTACACGGATGCCCCACTCGCACTATCCTTTTCCATGTTCCATAGACCGTGAAATTGGGTAATAATCTAATTTGGCATTAAAATAAGAAAGATTATACTATAGGAAACATATGTACTAAGTTTCAAGTTGATTGGACTTCAATTTTATCAAAAACTACCTTGACCAAAAACTTTAACCTGAAATTCCCACTTTCATTTTTCTATGTTCAGTGGACCGTGAAATTGTGGTAAAAAGTCTAATTTGGCTTTAAAATTATAAAGATCATATCATAAGCAACAAGTGTATTAAGTTTCAAGTTGATTGGACTTCAGCTTCATCAAAAACTACCTTGACCAAAAACTTTAACCTGAAACTCCAACTTTCATTTTCTATGTTCAGTGGACCGTGAAATTGGGGTCAAAAGTCTAATTTGGCTTTAAAATTAGAAAGATCATATGACAATCATACTGTATCTTTTTTTAATTTTTATACTGTATTCAGAAGTTAGATAGTCTTGTATTAATATTTCATAGAAGTACAAACAGGTAAAGTAAAATAAAATGCATTACAATATTTTATTGAACAGTAGATAAAACATAAAAATAAATAGAACTAGTAATTTTTTCCCAGCAAAACCTTTTTGCTGTTGATTCTAATGATGAGGATAGATACAAACTGAGCTAAAAAAATATGGTTTACCCATATAAACTAGATCTAGTTTCTAAAAATAAAACCTACTTAATAACATAATAATCACATAAACAAATACCCTGATGAACAAAATGAAGTTATGACACTATGTACTGTGAATTCATTATAATTCGTGGGATACCAATTTTCATAGATTTCATAGGCAAAGATGAACATCAAATTTAAATGCTCAGTAAAATGCAAATTTTCTTCAGGCTTGTTTAAAGACTTTGCCATATAAACAAATATCCAAGAAAATATTGTTAAATCCACATCAAAATTGGTACCCATGAAAATAGAAGCAGTATGCTTTTCATTCAAACATCATGTTGTCACCTCCATGTGTTTCCTTGACAACATAAAATGTAAACAATTCATAGTGAAACAATAACAAGTGAAGGCCACTTTGATAAATATTGTATATATTCATTTTAAAAGTTCAAAGAAAAACCTACTTTATCTAATTCAACTTTGGATTGACTATAAATAACTATAACATTTCTTGGCAGTATTAAAAGCATTTAGAAGCAAAATCAGAATAAAACTTTTCCAGAACAAAATATACTCATTAATTTATCTGTTTTTGTTGAAAAGTTGTTAAGAAAATAATAAAGTATGACACATAACAACAAACAAGTATTATTTAACTTTTAGAGGTAACTTAATTTATCAAATTCTGAAAAATTATTGAAGGCAGAATTTAGTTTAGATTATCTCCCTGTAAATAGACTACACAGATACTCAATTTATTTCAAATAAATTTGACTTTTTTTTTAATATTCTATAGTAATGAACAGTATATTTCTGACTTAAATAATTTCAACAAATCATATGCACAAGATGTGATCAGTAATTTATTAATTCATAAAAAATGAGGGAACATGTAATTGTAAAGCTCAGACACCACATGATATTTTTTATGTGGGTGAAAGGGGTAGAAGCAACACAATTTTGTAACAAATAAAAAAGGTATACAACAAGTTTTATCCAACAAGTTTTGTTTAACCCTTCCCCAATACTTTTTTTTCTGAAATAGCCTTAATTGCTTACATAAAGATAAAATTAACAACCCCACCCCCCTCCACTACAGCAGGGGCATAAAACTGACTAGGCATATTTGTCATCAGATTGGTTTCTTTTTTGGAACAATTAAACTTGTTTTTGTTGTATATTGAACAGTACAAAAATCTGTTTAAAGACTATTATTGCTTTTTTCTTTTTTGAAACTGTTCAAATCTTAAATGATCTTAAATCTTTGAATGAGTTTTGATCACAGATAAATTTGAGTGTTGCATAAGTACATGTTCATATAGTTTTCGAGTCTTTTACTAATGATATTAATTGAGATGTCCTACTTTTACTATAAAGTTTCTGAATTTCTTGACAGAAAAAGTACTAAATCATTTAAAGTAATCATTTTGATGAAAAAACACAATTTTGTTAAGCATATGTAGCAAAACTTCTGGGTTTTTTTTTTAGAAATTTTACAGCAGAAGATGGCAAAATTTTGAAAATAAGAATTTTATTATTAATTTCAAAACACTTAAATATCTAACTCCTTAATTATTTTCATCTTTCTTGTATTGCTGTAAAATTTCACATATTCACTTCAAGATGAAATATGAACAATTCTAGCAAAAATTTCAAAATTAAATAAAAGTTATTGAGTAAATCGGAGAAATATGGCTGATTAACATTTTTCTGAACAGGTGATTTTAAAATGATTATAGACACCTTTTAAGAATATTGAATTTAAGTTATATTTCTAACGGATCACAGAGTTTAAAAAAATCCTGAATATAACTTATCACAATGTGTTAAGGATAATTATGTGCTGGAGAAAGACTTTCAACATTAATGCCATTTTGAGTACAACAAGAAGTTATGACTAAAGTTTTTATTGGCCTTTGAAAAAGCAAACCGGTAAAATACCCCAACCATAGTTATCACGTTTATCAATAAATGAAGAAAAACTGATACTCCTTAGTTCATTGAAGTTTTTGTACAGAAATAGCATCTGTGATGTCACTATTATAGAAAAATAGCCATTTTACATATGGTTTTTGGTATACTGAATATGTGCATCAAACAAGGCTCCACAAAAAATCACTAAGACTACAACCCAGGCAAGTAAATATTTTGTCAAACCATTCTCACAAACCATATTAATTTTAAGACTTGTAGGTTAATATAGTTTCGAAAAACTGTCAGGTTTCTACAAAAAAATATTTTACTTAAATCATCATCATTGACATTGTACAAGACATCTTGTGGTAAAAATATCTTTTTGGATAATGCAGTTCCTCATATCCATAATTTAATAACAACTCAAATAGAAGGTCTTTAGGCAAGATTTCAAATGTAAAATAAGAACACATAAATTTAAGGCACCTGTAAAAGACAATATTAAAAAATCTGTGAACCTCTGACAAGTAAATGATACTTTCTGATTCTGATTTTAAGGTTTCAAAATCATAGCATTGTCATACCTTCTCCTTTTAACAAAATTGTAAAATACTATAACAAATCAGCTAAATAATTTAATGAACTACGAATAACAAATTTTAACAACATGGAAGCACTTATATTAAAGCAATAAATAAGCACATGTGAAATTCACTTTGAACGTTGAACATCTTTTCTCTTTAAGGTGGTTCATAACACTACAGGGGGATAACTCTGTAAAAATCTGCTGCATGTTTGAATCCCTTTCTATTTGTAAGGAAATATTAAGCTTCTCAATGATCAAAATAAGTGTATGTCTAACTGTTTTACTGGTATATCCAATGAAATTTTTCCAATAAAGTGTGTGGTTCAAGCTTTTTTGAAATGTTTATATTTTAGTGTAAGGGTCAAACTAAATATTTTGTCAAGATTTTATGAAAGTTAAATGAGCCAAGTTAATTTTCTTCAAGGTGTTTGGTACCAAAACAAACTTATAATTTAACAACAGGGAAACAATTTTAATAAAGCAAGAAATGAGCACATGTTAAAATCATGTTGACTTATGAAATAAGAATGTTGAACATCTTTTCTTAGAAGTGGTTCATAACACTACACCTTAAAAAAAAAACCTCAGAACTAGGCTAAAGGTTGTGTATGCTTGAAGAATAGTATTAACTGATACCTTACATACATTGCTATAGTTTAGTTTTATATATTTTATGAATAACAGGAGATGTGGATATTTCGGGACATCAATGAAACCGCAACTCTCAGTAAAAAGTTTTTTCGTTTAAACATGGTGAGCCAATATTTCATGTCTAAGAGTTAGTATTGTTGATGTGATGTGAGCTTAATTTCGTTTTTTCGATGTACACATAGCTGACCTTTGACACCAACAGGACTAGAGAGGGGTATAAAAGAAAACGAAGTTCAACAGATCTTTTCCAAAGCAATACCTTTTTTTAAAGAACATTTACCCGCAGATACTATTATAGACTCTTTTATAATGCTGCACCAAATTGTCAAAGATTTACAGAAAAAAGTACATTACATATTGTCAGACTTTTTATAAGTTTGAATTAGACTTACAGTATGATGGAATATAGTATAAAGACCTTAAAATATAATGAATTTAGAAAAAAGAAAATAATAATTTACAAGTACCCATAAAACATTTGGAATTGGGAATTATGACCTCTAAAACTACTTATATTATAATTTTTTAAATAATAACAAAAGATAGACAAATAAAATAATAAATATCATGCATATAATAAATCCCATGTTCACCTAAACCAATCCAAACCCTCTTTTAAACTATATCAAGATAAAATATAAGTGCAGGTACATGTATTATATGTTATATCTAAAATTCATACACAAAACTGGATTCACTTCTTTTTTATATATTCCTAAAACAAGACTTAGTGTATTTACTGAAATATAATATTCTATTATTTAAATTTTCATATAATTTTTTGTTTGGGAATACACCACAGTATATCATAAAACATGAGTTGATTAAGATCAGGACTTTCTTTCACTTTATTCATAATATTATGCACTTAAAATTTTTATTACTGTTGTATGAGGAGCAATGGAAAATAAAAGTTGAAACTCCTCCCCCCATTAATTTTTATTCTGGAATAGATCTTTGGCCTTTGTGGACAATTAAGTTTGATTTTTTCAATGATATTTGAAAAGAAAGACAAACATCTTTAAGAGCATATGAAATGGTGAAGAAATTAAAAAATGACAGGAGCAAATGTTGTGGCAAAAAAAACAAAATGAAGTTATTTGAATGAAGTCATTTTGTGAAAATTTTACAGTACAAAGATCTATAGAATTTATATTCTTTTGAATGATAATTAGCAAAATCAGAAACTGATTTCAAAATCCTTCTGAATTTTATGAACAAGATATATAAAATAAAAAAAAATGTGAAGGATTTCAAACAATGAACTAAATTCAGCTTGATTTGATATATGAAGTTGTGCTTACAAAAGCGTTTTACATATAATATTGACAAAAATCTTTAAAAGAAAATTAAAAAGCAGTAAGTTACAACCTTCAGAGTATTATGGATATAATTATAAAATATAGTAATAGTAAAAAATTATAAAATATAAATTACAATCCGTTTATATAAACATGATTATATTAACAACAAATTAACAGATATGCTAAAAAAAAATTGCAAAACTTTGATCTTCAATCCTGATTCTGAACGAATTAAAGCAAGGTGACAATCAACAGTAAAACCAGGGTGGAATAAGGATTTTGAATGGGGTAGTTTTTATCACTATACAAGAAATATACAGTGAAGCCTTGTTAAGTTGAAGACAAAAGAAACAGAGAACTGGACTATTGGTCTGATAAAACGTTACTCAGTAATTTGTACACAATCTTATCAAAATTAAATCCTTAATTCCTGTACTGATAGATATATGCTTTAAAATTTAAATAATACAAAAATTAAGAATCCTTCTTCCATTCGGTCCTCATTCAAAGATTATATGTGAGAAACAACAATAAAATATTTGGAAATACAAGAATATATAAAATGAGGTACATTTTGAAGCTGTTTTTCAACTTGTCTGAGTCATTAATTAATTATACACATTATTTACCATAAAATTTGTTTATAAAAAAAATCACAACATAATCTTTTTTTGATTTCTCAAACTAAACAAAGTAGAACAACCATTTACAATGATAGAATAGAGTATGACGTAAATAAAATATGAAACAATATCACACTTTCAATGTTCAGTTAATCACAAATTGGATGAACAGACTGGAAAACATAATGCCCCTTTCTTATGTAGGTTGGGCATAAACAATCAACATTATGACATGACTGAGGACCTTTAACTTCAATTTAAGATAATAATTCTATATTGAATTTCAAAATAAGCATTCAAAATCATGGAATATTTCCTGTATCTTCTCGTCTTGTAAATATGAATGCTATCCAATTTTTTATGAACCCATTGTTATGTATATTGTTTTTCACAGTAAAACATTTTGTTCTGAGCCCTCGTCTTGAAGCCTGATGGAATTCTTGTGATGTAGTGTTCTGGCTGATCAACATTATCTGGTAGATAAAATTGCACAACATTAACATGGAAGCCATCAAGGTGTAACATGCAGCCACAAAACTTACAGCTGTCCTGAAAAATAAGAAAAGGAATGTTGTATAAATGCATTGCACCTGTCCCAAGTTAGGAAGCTGGTGTTCACTGGTTGTCGTTTGTGGATGTGGTTCATAAGTGTTTCTCATTTCTTGGGTGTTTTTTTTTCTTTAATAGATTAGACTGTTGGGTTTTCTGTTTGAATGGTTTCTCACTAGTTTTTAAGGCCCTGTTCGGTAAGGGCCAAGGCGACATGTTTAAGACTATACTTTGACCTATAATGGTTAACTTTTACAATTGTAACTTGGATGGAAAGTTGTCTAATTGGCACTCATACCACATCTTTTTATATCTAATTAATGTTTATTAAATATGTGTAAATTATATACAAAATACTTCAATCTTTATAAGTCATAAATCATATGCCATAACACTTTTTTAGGTTGCAGAAATTGTTACATATTCATGTGTAAGCTTTGAATGTTTCTACAAGTGGGTAATCATCTTTTTCAGTTACATTAAAGAGGTATTTCCAAACAAGATTTAATAACAGATATATCTGTCAATTATTACAAGCCTAAAGAGAGAAAACTCTTAGTAGCTGAGAAGTAGAAGGTGTAAGTGGAGGAAATATAATATGTCACCCCTGGTTTCTTGGTATGGTTCAAGTTGCTCAGCAGTGCTCAGTCTAGTTTTCTCTGCTGTTTTTTGTATATTGTTGAAAGTCTTTTTCTATTGTTTCTGATTTTGACCATGGCATTGTCAATTTGGTACTGTTTGCCTCTCTTTCATTGACTTTCAAAAATAGTAGTTTACATTTTCAAAATTTATATGCACATTAAATTATTTTCGAACTATGTTTTCCGTGTGCTTCCTTTATTCTATTTGATATACTTACTGAAAATCTATATAAAGGAAACGACAGTCACTAGGAAACAGGAACCAACCTAGATACATCTCTGGTGTACAGACTGTGGTCATAGTCAAGTGAAATCCATAAAAACCACAAAATAAAAATAATGCCATGGTGATGATGAATGAACGATGATTATGTGATCCTATACAGCAATCAATCCTACAAATAAACAGGTATTGTAATGGAAACTAAAATTCTAAGATAAATTACAGAAATCAACAACACTCCCCCCAAAAAAAAAGTATTAATAAAATAGGCAACAATTAAACAAATTAATTGCATGGATACAATAATCAATCCTAAAATTGAAAAAAGATCAATTCTCGACCAAATGTACAAAAACATAAGACTACAAAAAATGTAATATCAGCTTGATAACAAATTGGGTTTTTTTTTTATGGTTATCACACCTGTTTCTTACTTTGAAATATTTAAATCTGAAATAACATCAAGCATTCTGTGAGTATTGCCTGGCAATAAAATAGTCCCATTTATACCAGTGAAAACTATTTAACAAATATCAAGTCAATGTCTTCAAGCATGACGAAAAACAAATGTGAAAAATTGATTAATTGAGTGAATTTTCTGAATCCAAGAACCAGAACTCTGTACAAAATCATCAGTCAGGAACAAACTTTTAACTTTAAAATCATTGTTGATATATAACTTCTCATGATAAATTTTATCATGAGAAGTTAAAAACAATACACCAAATATCTAAAACACCATCCTAAAACCTGAAATATTTTTTCATGTATTTTGTTGTTAACAATATATAAAATACATAAAATTTCATATGTTAAATCCATCAAATTTCATACAAAGAAATTCTGTATATATCTAGTATTCAAAATAGGGAAGAATATGATTGCAAAGTCAAGGTAGGAAAATCGGTAAAAAATAGGTGTTATTTGATTATTTTTTTTAATTGAATTTGAATCTTGAAAAATCTGAGTTCTAGAAAAATTGATAAGTGTATGATGAAGACAAACCAAAATCAAAAGAGTAAGCCTTGTCAGCATGTCAAAGTGAAAGCCTGTTGTTCAGTGGTTATTGTTTGTTGGTGTGGTTCAAAGGGTTTCTCGTTTCTTGTTTTATATAGATCAGCCCGTTGGTTTTCCAAGTTTGAATAGTTTTTCACAAGTCATTTTGGGATCCTTTATATTGTTGTTCTTTATGAGTCAAGGCTTCATTTTAAAGACCGTACTTTCACCTAGAATAGTTGACTTTTAGAAATTGTGACTTGGATGGAGAGTTGTCTCATTGGCACTCATACCACTTCTTCTCTATATACATGTAGTTAGTTCACACACTGTATTATCAGTGAATTCAACCTGAACCTACAGTTACAACTATATCAAACTACAAATAAAAATGAGAATGGAAGTTGTGTATGTGTCAAAGAGATAACAACCCGAACATAGAACAGACAACAGCAGAAGGTCACCAACAGGTCTTCAATGTTCTCCATGGGGAGAGGTTATTTCATAAATCAATGTAGACAGTACCTACCATACACAATGATGATCTCGAACTGATATACAAGCATTACAGATATTACAATGGCCAGATCTGGCAGGTTTCTTAAAATGACAATTTTCACACCAGATCTTTAACTTCCCATCTACAACAGATTATCAAATGTTAAATTTAATAGTTGTTTTAACATGTTTTTTAAACATACATGTATAAACAAATGCTATAAATTCAATGTTTTTTTTATTGGTTGTATTGGTTTTTCTATGTTAAACTTTGGTATTACATGTACTGTATGCTTTTAAAAATAGTGTTTTGGCTTTTTGTGATGTCAAGTTGATGTCTCATTGAGTTAAACTCTGGATCTCCTTTTACATATATTTTGTAGGAAACTGAGACTTCTTTTTTACCCTAAAAAGACATTCATCCCACTGACCTGTCAAAATCAAACCGCTTAGGGAACAGACCCCCATTTTCAAAATATTTGTTTTTTTCTAATATTTTGTTTTAAGTAAATTGTCTTCAATATCATGAATATCTTAACATAATTTCACTTATCTAATGTTTTAAGTAAATTGCCGTCAATATCTAAACATATTTTCACTTATCTAATATAATGTGACCAAGGATTTTCCTTACATATTACAATAACAGTAGTTTATTTGACTCCCTGTGAAAAAGGGGGGATTCCTCATGAGGATGTAAAAATGTATACTAGCTTCATGACCTGCCAAGAGCTGAAACTGAATTGACAAATTTGTCCATGACAGGATGACAAACGAATAATCTGTAACATAATATACAATGTACATGAATTAATTGTGAAAAATAGTGAAAATACATTTTGGAGCAGCTTTGTTACAGAAAAATCATTGAAAATAGGCATTTGATTGAAGTACATGCAAGAGATAAAAATCAACATTCAATCTGGAAACAAAATCTCCAAATAAACAGACCCTTCAATTACAAACACCTACCTTTTATAGGTCTTGAGTCTACCCATGTGACATCTTTTTCTGCAATTTCCTGTGACAAAATATCATCTACTCTATCATGAGTATTGTTCTCTAAATTAACTGTCACATGTTTTGAGCTTTTCCCCCTAGTAGCATCTTTTATCCCGTGTCGTAAGATACTAGGACTCTTCTTTGTTTTGATAAAGAAAAATATCATAAAACTGAATGCTGTAAAAAGTAAAATATGTTCCCACAATAAAGTCTTCCTAAAGCATATGGTATAAATATGGAAAACAAGAAACATCAACACAACAGATGTCAATCCCCACGAGTAAAAAAACTGAGTTCTAGTCATTTGAGTATTCTTCCTCCATAAATAATAAAAACTTAACATAAACACTGGCATTAAAGTCAACATGAAGAATGTTGTATATGGTCCATAGGTTGATATATATACACTGGCAACAACAAAACAGCACGGTACAACGATATCCAGGTTGATTCTTACAGCCCCTTTTCCACAAATTCCTGGAAAACGACATCTGTCATTCAAAGTATGAAAGAACCTTTGAACCATTCCATTTGGTATTTTCTCACATTTAAAACATCTGAAAATATATTTTTGTTATCAATAATAGTTTACATGGTATATGCTGGCCATTATTAACCCTTGTGCTGAATTTTCACAGTAAAAACTGTTACAGAAGCTTACTAATTTATATTATATGATAGTTTTTCATTTAAAACTATGTATAAAGACACATTTAATAACTAAAATACCAAGCAATCACTGTTCGTTTACACTACTGTCCTTTCAATAAATGGCATTGCACAAGGTCATGTTTTTCTATGACTGTTTATGACATCATTACAATAAATCCATTGGATGTGTACTGATTGATAATTTAGTCTTAGATGCATGATTTTTTTATTAGTTGTTAGTGGCTTAGGTCTTGCTGTCAGTAACTGCGAGTACTCTCAGATCTGTACTTCATGTCTTTTTTTTTGTTGGGATATACAAGTACCAGGCCACATCCACTCTTTGTATTATTAGTCAGTGTTCCAGCTAGGTTTTCAAAAGGGCAGGGTGCCAATCCTGAAAAAGGGCATTTAACGCGCGATATGATAATATGAAAAGGGCATATTTTAATAAAAGATGTTAATCAAACATTTGTGTTTATTCGTTGAATCACAGGTTATACAAGAATAACATCTTTAGCCCATATAGAACTCTATCTTTCTACTTTTAAGGCTGAAAAACTTGTCAAGCAGCTTGTCACACAAGTGTTTTTCATCATTGCTTGGCACAGTTGAACTTTATATGCAGTATGTTTTGAAAGGAGATCTGTTTCATACTGTTTCTATGGTCTACCACATTTTACCAGTTTCACCTTTCTACCCCTGCTGTGCTTGATGGCAATACAGCACAAAACAGCTGTGCTCAGTAAATTCACAATTTTAGGATATAAAGCAACAGTGAAAAATAGTAAAGTAAAGAATACAGAAAAAGATGACCAAGGCACCCTACCAACACTGCTACTAAGACCCTCTTTAACTTTTCCCATAACTCAAAATAAATACCTAAACATATATATTCTTAAGCAAGAAGTATGGAGACACATTTTAGAATATGTAAATGGGTTACTCAATGCTAGGAAAAAAATCAGATTGAGTTATCTTTCTTTATTCGGGTGTGCTCCATCTTTGGAGGATTATAAACAGTACGTAAATATGATGTAAATATGATCACAATATGGCGGCCGATTTTTTGTTATTTTCGTATCAAAAATGAAGGCAGTCAATGACAAATACGTCTGAATTTTCTGTTTATTTTACAGAAAGCCAGTAAAACAATGTCTTCAACGAGTTTATAATGGTTTTCCAACTTTCTGTCATTACGTTTCTTCCATGAAACTACGGTAAACATCGCAAATTGTGCCCAAGTTGTTGTATGCACATTTCTTCAAAGATAATTGCCGACTGACCGATTCTATTTGAACGAATTAATGTTGATGATCATTAATGACCCATCCGATAAACGGATTACCTATAACAACAGATTATGACACCAGTTGTAACCATTGATTAGCTTGGGGTGGTAAACAAAGTCATAATCTTTTCCCCAGGTAAAATTTAGTAATTAGCGTATCATATCAATACGCAAATTAATATGCAATCGATCTTCAAAAAAGGCAGGGCGCCCAGGAAACTGTAAAAAGGGCACAGGGCGCCACTCGGAAAAGGGCGGGCGCCGCGCCCTCTGAAAACGGCCTAGCTGGAACACTGTTAGTATTTTTATTTCGTTCTCATGCTGTACTGTTACACCACTGTCCCAGGTTAGGGGAGGGTTGGGATCCTACTAACAATGACTAACATGTTTAACCCAGCCACATTCTGTATGTATGTGCCTGTCCCAAGTCAGTGTTTGTCATTTATGTGTTACATATTTGTTTTTCCTTCAGTTTTTGTACCTAAATTAGGCCGTTAGTTTTCTCGTTTGAATTGTTCTTTCTGGGCCTTTTATAGCTGACTATGCAGTATGGGATTTGCTCATTGTTGAAGGCAATCCAGTGATCTATAGTTGTTTACTTCTGTGTCATTTGGTCTCTTGTCGAGAGTTGTCTCATTGGCAATCATACCACATATTCTTTTTTATATTATGTAGAATAATCAAAATACATGTACAGTACATATCAGTGTATTATTTTGTGTTTCCCATACATGTATAAGCAATGATCCTTCAAATTAGGAAACTGTTGAAACAAGAATGTGTCCTCAGTACACGAATGCCCTACTCGCACTATCATTTTCTATGTTCAGTGGACCGTGAAATTGGGGTAAAATCTCTAATTTGGCATTAAAATTAGAAAGATCATATCATAGGGAACATGTGTACCAAGTTTGAAGTCGATTGGACTTCAACTTCATCAAAAACTACCTCGACCAAAAACTTTCACCTGAAGCGGGACAGACGGACGAACGAACGAACGAACGGACGAACGAACGAACGGACGCACAGACCAGAAAACATAATGCCCCTCTACTATCGTAGGTGGGGCATAAAAATGGAAATTGTTTACCCCTACTCTGCTGAGCAACTTGTATCGTATCATTATAATTTTTCTATATATATATATATAAAATAAATTTGAAAGAAGTATTTAACAAATTGAGTAACCTGTCAGCTATCTGATCCAGAGCATCACAATCACAACAACAGGCAAGAATGTGACTTCTCTCTCCATCCAAATTTTCATATTCACAGCAACACAGCCCATCTGTTGCTGACATTTTTTTTTGGTGTTCCACTGCAATTTATACTTGTATTTTATTCCTCTTGTCTTTTCAGTCACTTTTTCATTTTTGTTTACCTATAAAAAGAAAGCATAAATTATAAATGATTTTTCTTCATGTATTTGATGTTGCTGTATTGAGTAATTCATGGTATAAATTCTATTTCATATTTTAAAAGATCATGTTGACTGATGAAATGATAAATTGGGACAATATTCGAAAATCATTTTATTAAGGTGGTACCCAACACTTTCACTAAAATTAATTTGGCTCGTTTAATTTTCTTAACATTTTGTCAAAGTATTTACTTTGATCCTTTAACCAAAATATATAAATTTCTAAAATTTTGAACCAACCATTTTATCAGAAAAATTACACTGGTTATATAGCAGTTTCACAAACACTTATTTTGATCACTGAGAAGCTTAATATTTCCTTAACAACACAACATAATTAAAACGTTTAGCTGATTTTACAGAGTTATTTCCCTGTAGTGTTAGGTACCACCTTAAAGAACAAAAACTCTATATTTTTAGAAGGGGAACCATGTAAATCACTTGAGACAAAAATATAAAAATGCAGGTACATTTATACAACTTTGTGTTCTGCTAAAAATGTCTGCAAGTTTGTTAGAAATCTGCCAAGCGACAGAAGCCATTTCCAAAGAGCTTGCAGATAACAAGATGATATAAGCTTAAATTACTCAATATTTTTGTATACAAGTATGTGCGTGTGGTAAAGGAAACTCCCAAAATTATTCAGATTATAAAATAGCAAACTATAAACTGTATGTTTTTAATTATATGTGCACAGTCATGACAGTTGGTTGAATCCTGTAGAGCAGTTATCAACATGTTCAAGGAATTTAAAGATTTGACACTGACAACAGAAGAAACCCATATAAGTCTCTATCCTTCTTTGTACTCATCAAAAGGGATGTCTAATTACAGGGTTGGGTCAACTGAGACAGACTATGCATATTTATGTTTAAAAATGCAGTCAACTTTTTATGTCTTAAGATATATGTGAAAATAGAAAATCTTAGAACAACACAACACCTTAGCAGTGTTGTTCATGTTGTTATAAGACTTTCTACATTTTAAGCATTTTATCATAACAACCCTGTATACCCTGAGGTCACAGGCACTTGTCTCAGAATTTTTTTTCCCTATATACCTTAATATAACACAAGGTACTTAACTAAATTTTTTGAAAAATGACACCCAGTCCCGAATTCCCGTTATTTTTTGATTTCTCGGTTGTCAAACCTACATTTTATGTACTTAAACTTAATATGACGTAAATCTAAATTGATTTATCTACACAATGGTATATGACACGACTATCATTGTTGTCGGGATCATTAGTAGCAGGTCTCAGTAGTCGGTCAACGGGATTTTATTTTGCATTCGTCTCAAACTTTGGCAACACCCAGCCCGCAGTGATTGAATTATTATAAAAATTATTAAAATAAAAACTGTCAGCTTCCCTCTGACTATAAATTATTATCTTTATTGTAAATTCTTTACAGATTATGTGAAACAAACCCAAATAAGTGTTTTTTGAGGTCTGTCGAATGTGTCAGGAGTTTCTAATTTTAGAACTCAGATTTTCCCATTTTATTGACATCATTCAGACTCTCTCTGGACTTTACATAAGATATTGAGATAACTCAAAAAGGTTTGAAAAGCGAGAAATTTTGAAGTATCATATGGAACTGAATGAAAAGATGTATTTAGCTAATAATGCTATTTGTTCATGGTATGTATATTTCTAATAACATTTTGATATCATTTTGAGTAGGGAAAACAAAACAAAAACATATGTCAATTCCTATTTGAATGGTAAATTGACATTTTTAAAATCCTAAACTTGCAGAACCCCTTGTATTTTTGAAAATATTCATCAATAGTCAATTTTTGTAATAGTTTGTCATTTGAAAAATGACCATCTGCTATACCGGAACAGGAATGGACAGTAATCCCACCTATATTCAAGGAAGCCACTCCCGTTGTTCCTGTGACTGCAACCGTTTTCCCCCCTTTTTTTAGTTCTTGTTTTATAGTACAGACCAAATGGCTCTTCCCCGTTCCACTTTGCCCCAGAAGCAAAAGTTTATGACCATTTTTTACCTCATTGAATGCTATAAGCTGTTTGACATTCATTTTGTTATGAAACACACGTGTACACAATGACACTAATGTAATGAGTTATAAATTGACCAAAATTTCCCACATTTATTTTTAGCCAGACGATTGACCAATGAGAAACCAGTATAAAATTACATGCGGACTGGGTGTTG
Organism: Mytilus galloprovincialis; assembly: GCF_965363235.1. Taxonomy (NCBI): domain Eukaryota; kingdom Metazoa; phylum Mollusca; class Bivalvia; order Mytilida; family Mytilidae; genus Mytilus; species Mytilus galloprovincialis. Next base: position 24,276,919 of record NC_134843.1, read on the forward strand.
CCAAAGTTTGAGACGAATGCAAAATAAAATCCCGTTGACCGACTTCTGAGACCTGCTACTAATGATCCCGACAACAATGATAGTCGTGTCATATACCATTGTGTAGATAAATCAATTTAGATTTACGTCATATTAAGTTTAAGTAGGTTTGACAACCGAGAAATCAAAAAATAACGGGAATTCGGGACTGGGTGTCATTTTTCAAAAAGTTAAGTTAAGTACCTTGTGTTATATTAAGGTATATAGGAAAAAAAATTTCTGAGACAAGTGCCTGTGCCTGAGGTATCCACTTCAGGAACTCTACCTTACTACAGATGTACAAGGCCTTGTTTTACTTTTGTTTGTAATTTTCTGTAAATAATATTGAAAACATAATATGCTATTTACATGTACATTGCACTAACTTTGAACAGCATGATTAATGGATTATAGTAATAAGTGTTCATCCATCATGTTCATAGAAATTTGCACTTCTGTCAACAACAAGCAAAAGCTTTTAACTAATCAACGCTACTACGACCATTATTTGAGTAAGCATGCACAGTTTGAGATTTGGATCATTTTACATATCTCAACATACAGAAAATGGAAACCATTTGTGCAAAGATGATCAACTTTAGGTTTGTAATGAATAACTACCAACAAACATGACAAAAAAGCGTTAAACATCAATACTTAAAACTCTACAGTGGCAAAAAATAGCAAGAGGAGTACTGATGTGAAATTGTGATGTACAGAATAGTACATGTTCTGGTAGCAATACCAATGCTAGACCTGCATTCTACATCATAAGTATATGTATATATACATGTACGTAGCTAGTGAACACACTACTTGATTCCAGAACATTAACATTCTGCATTCTTTCTTTCCCGACAGTTTATTGATGTGGAACAACCTTCAACAACCTTTGTTGGATAGCACCTCACTAGATCCTTTAGAGTAGGGGGTTCTGAGCTGTAGCATTCCACAATCGCAACATCAGATGTCTTTAACATGCACAATAAGTATTTTGTTGCACCTCGGTTGTCACACCCAGCATTGGCAATAGTGCAACAATACTTAATTTTGGTGAAGACTGGACTGTATTAAAAGAAGTGTTTTCTACAGTGAATTGAAAAAAATATAGACCGAATAATCTGTCATTCAAAAGCTTTTTTTTTTTTTGGTTGGTGCTTTTGTGACGTCATTTAAAAGCATTTTTTTTTGGTTGGTGCTTTAATAACATTAGCACCAACCCCCCAAAAAAGCTTTTGAACGACAGATTATTCTGTCTAATGTAAAAAAAAATACACCTTGTCCATGTTGTCCAATATAAAAAGCAAGGAGGTTTGACAGATAGAGAATCATACTACTACTTCTTCTTCTTCTTTAAGGTCAACAAGGCTTCAATACTGAAGAATACTTATGTGGAATTTTATTAAAAGTTTGACTATCAGAGATTAAGTACTTATGATATAAATATGGGCTATAAAGTCACACCCAAATTCCAGTTCTGGATAAATGATTAATCAGTTTCACACCCAGGGTGTAACAGTGTAAACAGGTAAACTGCAACGCAGATGAAGGCTTTCGTGACTTCAGAGCTTTACATTTAATTGTACATGGTCTATACACTAACTTATTAATCGTTGTATCTTCATCACTTTGATACCATAAAAGTAAACATTTAAAGAGTATATTTTGTTACAGACAACAATTTTCTAATTTCAAGGGAGATAATCCATGAAAATTTATAAAATCCTGTTGAAATACGGATCAAACAATTTCCGTACTTTCCATCAAGATATTAAAAAAAAATGGTCATGATTTTTTTGTATATTTCCCTCTCATTCTTTTATATTTAAAAAGTACTATCTAAGAGAATAAATATGGAATACAGATTTTTATTATTTAAGAGACAATTAAAATTACTCGTTTGGTCACCTGGCTGAACTGTTTTTTTAAGTTATAATGCTAAAGATAAACTTATCTCGAAAAACCTCAAGCACTTTTTTGTGTATAATTTTGGTAGTCTTGAAACTCGATTGATGAACGATTGGTTTTTGTAAATAATTGTCATTTTAAAAATGCATTCAAGTTTATAAACTCACATAACCATTGACCTCACCAAAAGACAGTAATTATATAATTACTCAGTAAAAAAAAAGGCAGATGTTATAATTAAGTTCCATAAAATCACACCAGTAGAGCATATTACAATATAAGATACTTAAAAAACAAAATATATATAAGAATGTAGAAGATTGATACAGAATTTTCGAAAGATGGCGTACTGGATTCTTGATAACTCGAGCGAAACGAGGTCAACAAAAATGGTTGCATTGACCAATTTAACTTTAAAACGTTAAAATTATAATATGCATGAGAAACATTATACATTAAAAATTTTGGCGGTAAAGGGTCGTACGCCATCTATGCCGTTCATTGGATCCGTCAGTGACATACTAAATAAGTATTTTCCGGTTTCCGGCTCTATTGGAAGGAGTATCTGATCCGAACAAAATCTAATAAACTAAAAGAATGTAGGCAATACAAAATGAGTATAAACTTCTGTGGTGGTACTCAAATATAATGACATCTTTTTTGTTTTTACAAGAGTTTAAAAGTTTTTGAAAGCCACGTCTCAGCACATGTTCCTAATTATGCAGTGTCAGTATATACTTTTTACTTTAGATAAACCAAAATTATAATATTCATTGACGTGGACTATTATATTAACTTTTTAAAAGTACTATAATATTAATTCCAGTAAGTGATCAGCTGCACTTATCTTTAGTCAAAATGTAATTGTGAATTTTTAATTAATGCACATATACCAGAATATACAATTCCAACCTTTACTTGCTAGACGACAAAGTAAAGGTTCCGATTTAGCTGTAAACTTATATATCATTAAAAGATTACTTATCGGCCTACCATAACAATTTTTTACATATTTTTGATGTCATATATATCAACATAATGATCTACTTAGTTTGACGATGAGTATAGGTTAAGAACTGAACTTTACGACAAAAGAGACGATTCCAGATTTCCAATTGTCAACTTTCGGCTGTTGTTTGCTCTATGGTCGGGTGGTTGTCGCTTTGACATATTCACCATTTCCTTTCTCAATTTTATTTCCATTTTTATGTAGGCAAGCATCATTTCAGCAACGCCAGGATATGGAGTATACCGGTATACCTCACTATGTTTATGGTATTCCCGAGCTTGTGTTTTCTATGTATATGATTTCCTTTAAAGACAGTGCTAATCACACGGAGTCCGAGGGGAAAATCAAGGTTTCGTAATGGTCAAATTGAATTACGATCGTCCATTCATTTAACGAAAACTATATGATTTGGTTGCCCGTCATGGAATGGAGATGACCACGACTCGATTATCACATAATCGAAGGATAAGTTATAACTTACATTGAACATGCCGTTAAAATATATAGTAACACGACAATAACAACGAGGGAAGCAGGATCTTCTTACACCATTTTAGCTTTAGTTAGTAATTTTTTGTATTTTTTTTTTTTTTTCTGTTTTTTTCTGTTTTTTTTTTTAATTTTTTTTTGGATGATGCATGGATTTCGCAGTCATTAGTATTCACTGTAGTGATTTGCGGACTGCTTGTTATCTTTTTAATTTCTAATTTATTTTTTTTGGTCAGAGTACTTAAAGTATTGTCTGCTTTTTGTTATTTTTGATTATTCATTTGATATCATCTGTCTCTTTTTTGCAAAAAAAAAAAATCACAGCTTTTACCTATCTGTGATGAAGCTGTTTGTTTATTGATAAAGACTTTTAAAGTCTAAAAGAATTAAACAAATAAAAGATAAACATTGGTTCCATAACTTGATGGACATTAGTTTGAACTCATAGCTTGATAAACATTGGTTCCATAACTTGATGGACATTAGTTTGAACACATAGCTTGATGAACATTGGTTCCATAGCTTGATGAACACTGGTTTCATAATTTGGTAAACAATGGTTGCATAGCTTGTTACATACATTGCGTCATAGCTAGAAGTACATTGCTGTACATTGGTTTCATAAGTTGATGCACATTGGTTTCATAGCTAGATAAACACGAGTTTGAATTTTTAGCTTGATGAACATTGGTTTCATAAGTTGATGCACATTGGTTTCATAGCTAGATGAACACGAGTTTGAATTTTTAGCTTGATGAACATAGGTTTCATAACTTGTTGAGGTTTTAGTGGCGATCGTAGATCATAGAGTTTATTATTGTTTTGTTTATTTATACTTTGTGTTTTATATTTATCTATATTGTACAGTTATCATAGATCACCCCTTTTTGCACAGTCTTTATTTATGTAGACTGTTGTTTTATCCTTTTGTTGTCTTTCGGTTTTATGTAATGTGGCTCTCAGTTTCTCTTCAACTTTTTTTTTAATATTTTGAATGTACCTTTGGAATCTTCAGACACGGTATGATCTTTAATGTATTCTTTGTTAGCCTACTGTGAAGATAGTTGTTTATGATGAACTCTATCTCTGTCTAAGCCTAGACTCACACAAGCTGATCATTTTATGGTGGGCAAAATCATTTGATTTTGACAAATCCCAAAATACGTACGCGTTTTGCATCTGAAATTAATATGGGAATAAAAGGAAGGCTTAAAATTCATTTATTCATTGAAGCAATGACTATAATCAGACAGTAAGTCCAGTATAGCATGTCACATGCATAATAATGAGATATGATTGACAATGAGACAACTATAAACCAGAGACCAAATGGCGTAGATGTTTGCAGCATTTTACAGTTGTTCGTTTTATTGTTTGACAATCAAAACAAAGAGCGATCTTATAGTGTCCATATGAACCAAGAGATGTCTTGCGATGCCCAAAATGCTTTAATACTTTTATGCAAGGATTTGCATAGTTACACAAATACATTTTTAATGGTTTTATAGGGCCTACGTGATAGTCAGTTGTTGAAATATGAAGTATCGTCTTGACACAAACGCTACTATTAAAGTTCTTATTAAGTGGTTGTCATCAATTATTCTTTCCAACTTCATAATTATTATTGTCTGCATCCTATATATTTGTTAGAAAGTTAAAGGAGGTATAATTTAAGGTCATCCTGTTTAGTTGAGCCATATGAGGAGCCTTTTATTGAATCTTTATATGTGTGCTTATGAAAATAAGTTTTAAGAGGATGTGGTATGATTGCAAATGAGAAAACTCTACATATAAGATAAAACAAATCAGAAATTAACACCGTACAATGAATAAACCCATTATATGTTCCTTTCATTCACGGTATTTTTTTATATGATTTTTTATTTTTAGGTTTGAGTGTTGGTGGATATATAGATCATCGATGTTGTTTTGCAAGATTAATTCACAAACACTGACTATTTTTCGAATCGTGCGATTTAAAGTTTTAGATCAGTTTATTGATAGATATCGCATTTTTACATATTGGTGCGATTTTAAATTGAAGTCATCGATCCTTAGGAAGCACGGACGCCATAACAAATTGGTTGACCTTTAATTAAAGTTTGTTTGTGTCACAGGGCCATGAATAATATGTCGTATACACAATCCCATCATATTTTTTTCGATTGTTAAATCACCGAATTTGTGTATTAGCAACACGATGGGTGCCAAGATGGAGCAGGAGCTGCTAACGGTTTTGACCCACATGAGTTCAAAACCTGGGAATTGGTGGGATGCTTATTTTACTTGAAGTCTAACTCTTTCAAATAAAGTCTTCTATGAAATAATTTATGTTCGTCTTTTCATCGTTTCCTGTTTTTATTTACCATTACATTCTAGCATGGGAAACAGATTTGACCATTGTGATAATTTATTTGATTTGTGAAATACAGTTTAAAACAAACACTCCCATTGTTGAATACATTTTTTCTTATTATCGTTGGGTATACTTTCAAAAAATTATCCTCCCAAATCTGGAACATGCTTACAGCGATCTGAAAAAATGTTTCAACTAATTTTATCCTGACTATAAGATATTTAAAATGTATCCGTGGCCTGATATTTCAAACATTTTAAATAAAGCCTGGCTAGAATTTCAAAATTCGATTTTCTAAGGAATATTTAGGTCAAGTTCATTGCCATTTGTTTTTATCTCATGTTTCAAGCGAAACTGATCGTATCAATCGTTAAAGTATCTAGAATATCGCTAGACGTATCATTTACAACATATGTCACGGCTTTTTACACAACCTTTGAATGAGGGTTTGAATGGGTTTAAATGATTAAAGAATAATGCCCTTAAAATGAAGATTAGAGAATAACGGGCAAAAAAATTGAAGATTAGAGAAAAAAGGGGTTAATTTTTTGAAGATTAGAGAAAAAAGGGGTTAATTTTTTAAAGATTAGAGAAAATTAGGGGTGAAAATTAAATGTTTACAGAATAACAGACCCCCCCCCCCCCCAATTCAGGCCCTCTTCAATGTGTAAGTTCACGCAAGTGCGAACATTTTGTAATCGTAGACATTGAAATAAGGTCGTCGCTTTAATAGAATAAAATACATATTTTGCTAACACTTCATTTTCATAACAGGAAACATGTAATTTATAATTACATCCGACTCAAAAGGCCAGTGCACTGTTAACATTTTAATATATCAATATTATATAATCAAATGAAATATATATATCAATATCAATTATATTTATAATAAGAATATCAGAAATAGTCAAATATTTAAAATTTATGAACTATAAAACTCGCCAATTACTACTTGTAGTGTCATAAAAACAATTAACATTTCGAGTAGTTTTTTAATGAACTTTCTGCTTTATAGTGACAAAAAAATATGATAAACTTTTCAGTACAGTTTCCATAGTTTTTAAAAAAAATTATAATCTACCTATATAATTGATGACCTTTTGCAATAAGTCAAATTTTCCAAACTACCAGCAAGGAAGACCTTTAAAGCACACACATACCCAGACACACACACAGACACAAATAAAAACACATTCATACGAACTATTCAGATTGGTAACAGGGGCGGATCCAGCCATTTTAAAAGGGGGGTTCCTAACCCAGGACAAAAGGGGGGGGGGGTCCAACTACATGTCCCCATTCAAATGCATTGATCGTCCAAAAAAAAAGGGGGGTTCCAACCCCCGGACCCCCCTGGATCCGCCACTGGGTAAACACAACTTGTTCTTGTATTGTGCCTTCACAAACTTGACTTTTCTAAGGGCGGATTGACGCCTCCAGACATGTTTAATATGCCATTCAGGGGCGGATCCAGCCATTTTTAAAAAAGGGGGGTTCCCAACCCCGGACAAAAAGGGGGGGTTCCAACTATATGTCCCCATTCAAATGCATTGATCGTCCAAAAAAAAGGGGGGTTCCAACCCCCTGAACCCTCCTCCTGGATCCGCCGCTGCCATTGACATTCTATACAAGTCTATCCCAAGTCAGGAGCTAAGTGTCTGTCATATTTGTTTAAGGGCAATTGTTTTTTGTACATTTGTTGTACATTTGCATAAAATTAGAATTCTTAACTGAATTATTTATTTTTACTTTGTAACAGGTTTGTGTTATGGCAATACAGAAATAAACGTGTTTTTCAGTCCAGTTATACAAATGCCAAATACAGATAATATAATAAACAATACATAAAAAAACCCAGTCGAACTAAATCAAAGGCATATCCCCGAATAGACGGGATTTTGGAACTTCATAGCGATTATATATAGATAGACGATAAATAGTCCTACATGTTAGGCTATAGTCTTCTATTATCTAGTTTTTATATTTGTTACAAAACCGTCTAGTCAAGTGGACAAGACAGACGAGTCTGCTAGCATCCATTGCAATAATCCCCAGAAGTAACAATGCAAGTATGACGATACCAGTTGACCCTACTGCTACAGCCGACTTCCTACTGTCTGGTGCACTTATCAGCTTTCTTTTGGAGACGGCGGTATTTTTCTTATCTATACTGATATCATTAACAAGTTTATCAATTTTCTGTTGAAGTTCCACTTCAGTAAGTATGTGATTGACCCCCTCTCCAAGAGCTGTACATGGACACTTACACCGACTACAGACTTGTTCACCAGTTGCCCCTTCCGGAGCCACACACATGCTGTCACATATCCACTTTTCTGTGATATCCGGACATGGTCCATTAACGTCTCCTACAAAATAAAATTTGATTAATTACAGCTGCTTAATTAATAGGTATACTGGTCTGTTTAGGTGATAAATGTTGAATGTTGAATTTTCTTTGAAATGTTTGTGAACCATAATTCTTTATCTTTCTGTCTTTTCCTTCTAAACCTAATTTTGACATTTCATTTACAGTTTACGAGTTTGTAACTTTCAGTGACAAACATTACATGCATATCAATTAAAGAACTAGTCCTATAATATATTATCAGATTATTACATGGCATTTTTCATATCGCATGTATTATCAGCCCTAGGTTTAATATCAGACCAAGAGCCGCATGGCTCGAGGGCTGATATTGACCGAGGGCTGATAATACATGCGATATGAAAAATGACATGTTATGATATTTTTATCATATGCTTCAACAATGGAGGAAAATTATAGATAAAATTTACAGATCCTTTTACGTGGTTCTCAAATAGAAGTTCAAAGAGTGGAAAGTTCACGAAGGTCGGACCCCAAATGTAGTAAATTCGATATGAAATCTTTCTAGCATATGCCTCAACAGAAAAGAAAAATAGCAGTATGATATATTTTATTATGGACGATGAAAAAATAATTCAACAATATACACAACGAACACTGTTTGAAAAAGTAAACATGTATAAAATAACTTTTGAAATTCTTTTAAATTATGTTTGATACTTTTAAAAATGCATTTATTTTATTATTTGTTTGTTGTTGTTTTTTGGTGTTTTTTTTTTTTTTTTCATTTTACACAATATACTTTCCACTATCCAAATATTTTTGGTACCCTACTTTGTAATGTATTTCACTGAAAAATTACCATTGAGGTGCATGTATCTTCCGGAATTTGCCGAGTTGGCCGTAATGCCATGTAATAACGTTACAGAAAGCATGTGATAATAATCGAAGCATGTGATAAATTTTTCATATCAGCCCGCTAAACACTATATCGGAAAAATGTGGAATTTATACGTTAATTTAATGCTATTATCATACTGTAAAAATCATATGTTATTTTCTTTAAGTATATGATAATACTTTTTATCGGATATTTTTTTTTTACTATCAATGTTCACGTTTTTTATCGGATATTTTTTTTTACTATCAATGTTCAAACCCAAACATTGATAGTAAAAAAAATATCCCATAAAAAAGGTTGAATATAATGATATCAAACTCCAAAGTCATATATTATAGGACTAGAACATACATGTACCTTGGGTTATGTACTTTTCTTATAACATTTTTACATGTGACATGTGTGGTGTTGATCAAAATTATTTTTCTTTATAAACGGTTTGCTCCAAAATATTTTCCAAAAAAAACCTAGTATAGCCACATGCATGTCATACGTATAATTCAATAAAATGTATAAAATATATGAAATGAATAAGATGTACAAAATGTATAAAAATAAAATGTGTAAAATATGTAAAATGTATAAAATGTATAAAATGTATAAAATGTATAAAATGTATAAAATGTATAAAATGTATAAAAATAAAATGTGTAAAATATATAAAATGTATAAAAATAAAATGTATAAAATGTATAAAATGTATAAAATGTATAAAATGTATAAAATGTATAAAATGTATAAATGTATAAAATGCATAAAATATATAAAATGTATAAAATTACCATATAATTCTACTTCTTGTATTTTGATTGTACCGGATAAAACTTTTTTTGAAATCCGAACGTATCGTCCTTTTAAGCTTTCTTTGCAGAGAGTTAAAGAAAGTATTTTGGAATCCACTCCACATTTTGTGATGTTGATAATGTCTCCGCCTGGTGAAAAATCTTCAAATGTCGTTGTACTGATATCGTCTGTCAGAGAAAAACAATAGAATAACAACACAGAGAATACTTTAAACATTTCTTAAAAGTTTGTGTTGAAGTCAGGAGATGCAAAAGCAATCTAAAAAAGACTGTATGTATGTGCCTGTCCCAAGTCATAAGCCTGTAATTCAGTGGTTGTCATTTGTTTATGTGTTACATATTTGTTTTTCGTTATCTTTTGTACATAAATGAGGATATTAGTTTTCTCGTTTGAATTGTTTTACATTGTCATTTCGGGGTCTTTTACAGCTGACTAGACGGTATTGGGTTTTCTCATTGTTGAAGGCCGTACGGTGACCTAAAGTTGCTATAATTTCTGTGTCATTTTGGTCTCTTGTGAAGAGTTGTCTCATTGGCATTCAGTCAGCTAACAAAATTCAAAAATGGAATCGAGGGGGGATGAAAATTTATATCTTCACTGTAGCTTAAGAAGTTAACATACATTAGAGATAAATATCACAGATCATTTTAAGCTCAAATGAAAAACATATCTCGTTTCGCAGTTGCTGCCATCTATACGCACCTGTTGACTCTCCTGGCAAGAATGAAATTTTAATGGATTCTATTTTGCGTGACATTCCCAAATCCACTTGCCACCAAGGATGGTCAGACTTACAGGAAACAAATGTCTGATTGTGGTCACCATCAACAGCATGACAAGGATGACTTGTGTCGTAACAATTCGCTGTCGTTGGTTTGTAAAGAGCCAAGTTACAATAGTCACACAGTACCAGTATTTCTGTTGAAATTAGAAACAGTGCATATTACAATCAATTACGGATAGCACCAATTAAATAAGACGGCTGTTGTCTGCTCTATGGTCGGGTGGTTCTCTTTTTGACACATTCCCCATTTCCATTCTTAATTATATATATATATTTGTTTTTCAAAGACAAAAAGAATAATGATCCCACAATTCATTAACATTTATGAATATACGCGTCTTTTCTTACATCATTGGAGACTCCAGTTAGTTTAGGCGTTTAATAGATACATGTTTAACATCCAGTTAATAATTGCAAATTAAATGCATATTCAGTACAAGAACATGTAAATGTGCTACAATGTATGTACTCTTTTAACTGACAAGCTCAGAAGGATTTTTAGCTTGTAAGTTCTCTCAGACCCCTGAAGTTTTATACCAGTCAGTTGATTAATACTGAAAAGATATAACCACCACAAAGTCACATACCATTAGTAAAAATCACAACATCATTAACGGAAAACACATTTTATATCATAATAACAGAATCTTATCGATTGATTAAAGGTGTGAAACATTTGCCACTAGCTGAACGTGTGTTTATCATACAACAACAACCATTCAATAAATCTATCAATTAAAATTTACTTGAAATTCAGAAAAAGGAAAGGTCATTCAGAAACTATGTATTTATACCAATTTACTCCTTAAATAATTCATCCGTAGGAGCTAAATACCCCTTTACACTATCCTGATTGTCTTCCCGACTCAAATAGTTTACATTCTGGTTCTGTATGTTCTTAGATACAATAAACTCTTGGAAAGTTCCAAAAGACCATAATCTAAAACATGTGTCTTTAACTACAAATTTAAAGACGAATAACATCTTCTTATTAATTATTGATTGTGGTTTACTGACACGTCCATTGGCAAATATTTCATGCATAATCTAGACTAAAACAAAGTTACAATGAATCAAATTTGTGGGTTCCGCAGATAGGATGCTGGAAATGAAATTTAGATTGACATACAAAAGGGTATACTGTATAGGGTCAGAAATGATACAAAATATAGCTGCTCTGTATACGTTATAACTAATGCAGTTAACGTTGTGAATAGGACTTCTCTATGAAATTTGATTATCATTGATTGAAATACTGTTAACTTGAATAAATGAATTGAATTGCATTAAATGTGATGTGGTTTGATAGCTAATGAGAAAACTATCCACGGTAGTCCAATCATACAACAACAACCATTCAATAAATGTCAATGACAAAAAAAAAACGTATAGTCAGCATTGAGAGACATGACAAAATATGAAACAATTTCAACAAGAAACCCAAAAGGTCTGTTTTCTTTGCACCTAACACTATAAAAAAAATCAACAACAACAACATATATGAAGGACAGCAACCGACGACAATCAACAAGATAATTCCTTTAAAATTCGATGTCCATTTACTCTACTTGATATCAACATTACATGAGTGCTCTTATAACGATAGTCTCTGCATCTCCCTAAAGTGCCAAGAAAATTCTTTCCCCAACTACTGCATGACATCCTTTTCGTCATCATTTTAGTAAATGCCTTCGTGGTAATTTTCAAACTTTTCACTCTATATTCAACCGGTTGTTGTGAGGGTACTCAAGTAGTTCTGACAATCAATATTAGCACTGTGAAATATTTGCATATTCTGTGGTTTAAACTTTGTCAATATTAATCAATCTTAATTTCATAATTTAATACCTTCAATCTATTTTGTAGATAGCATTTATTTTTAGATTAATAATTGGATTGGCTACTTAATGTCCAGTGGCAAATATATCAAGCATATTAAGTAGATAAAATTCGTAACACAGTATCCATTGTTATTTCAACGTTTATTGAACAATTAGCCTGAATTTATGGTTAGACATCAACCATGATTATTTTGAAACTATTTACTTTATATTCTGCCGGTCATTGTGCAGACACTCAGGTCCAATAGTTCTGACGATTAATATTTGCACTGTGCAATTTTTGCTTATTCTATGGTTTAAACTTTATGAACATTTATCAACCTTAATTTCATAATTTAACTCTTTAAACCTATTTTGTAGATAACATTAGATTAATTGGTTGGTTACTAAATGTCCAGTGGCAAATATATGATGCATATTTTGTAAAGCAGTTTTATATAAATAAGGCCGTTAGTTTTCTCGTTTGAATTGTTTTAAATTGTCTTATCGGGGTCTTTTATAGCTGACTATGCGGTATGGGCATTGTTCATTGTTGAAAGCCGTACGGTGACCAATACTTTTTAATGTCTGTGTCATTTTGGTCTCTTGTGGACAGTTGTCTCATTGGCAATCAAACCACATCTTCTTTTTTATATTCATTGGTATTTCAACGTTTTCCATAAACGATGTAAGGAGATACGTACCTGGAATCACAATCAATAACACAGCCTGTACATGAATATACATGCCTATAACGACTGCAAAATTAAAAAGGAAAAGTATTTTAGACTATGTTCAAACATTAACATACTTACTATATTGTTCTTTATAATTGAAAAAAAAACCAATAGAATCTTCCCACATTGGCTATTGCACTTCTGAGAAAGCATGTCTTTCTTTTTTGGTTTTACAGAATTTTACAGACAAAATAAACAAAACAAAAACAAACAGCAGAAACTAAATAAAAAAAAACATTCGCTAAGATCTAGAGTTCCACAGAACTGTGCTGCATGCTGTCGGAGCCGTGATGTAGTAGTTAGTGAATCGGACTACTAACACAATTAAGGTTCCTGGTTCGATACCCGTTCCATAGAGAAAATTTCAGGACCTTAATTTTCGGCTCTCCCTTTACACCATTTGCAAGTATGGTCTTGAGGAAACAATGATAGTCCGTCGTAAGGGAACGGTATAAAATGGCTGACCGGTTAAGAGAGAGTCACATCTCTTGCACGCAAAAGACACCCTTGTAGATTTCGAAAAGAACAGGCTAATGCCGCTACAATGCAGAACCCGCACCCGCAAAGTGGAAAGGAATTAATATTAGTTGCATTAACTTGTTTCTCAAAATGTTTAAACTATAAAAGAGTAAATTGAATGTTGCTTTTCTAACGTAAGTCTCTATATAAGTCACATACAGAATTTTAAAAAGCGCAAAATATGAAACTTTGTTTTATTTGTCATTTCTTGATTTTGAAGATCGGCCTTTATCCAATTTTCATAACAATCCATATGCATGAAGGTTTACAAATTTACATGTCGTACCAATTTAATTCCAGACTGTCAGTCAATATTATGAGCATTATAGACCACCGATGAGAAAAATACTAAAAAGGAAATTCAAATAGTATCTCTAAAATATTAAAACTTATTTTAAAGTTTCATAAAGTTTATGAAAGTTTGACAAAATTATTTATTTCAGACCGAAACTTCTTGTTAACTGCGAAAAAAGTTCATTGCTCAATGAAATACGGGAAATGAAGTAATTTAAAAATATTTTTATAATTTCATTCATTTCTATATAGTGTCTTCTGGTCATAATAAAGCTTCTTTCCATATTCCATGATACTCCATAAAGGTTTGACAAAGTTATTGTGAATTTAAACAATTCAACCATAGACAAAACCTATATATATAAATGCTGACGACGCCGACGCAGACGAATATGGGATCTCTATGCTTGCGCAACATAAATATCAATCCCAATCTCGACAATAAAAATACACAAAAAGCGTTTGCTATATTCACATTAAAAACAATATTTCTCCTATATATGTATCTTGTCGAATTGACTCTCAACGCAATATCCTATTTCGTGGCACGCTGCTCGATGGTTCAAATTATAATTAACAATGTTCTAGTTAGAGAAAGATTTTTTTTAAGAATTCTCAAAGAAGAAAATACGAACATGCAAACAAATACAAAACAATAACAAACCAATACAACAACAATAATAATAGCAAATTGAAAAGAAAAAAAACGAAAACGAAAACAAAACAATTAAGAAAACTCTTAATTCAGAAACTATTCGTTTTGCCCGATGTTTGTGTAATCTCGACTTTTTCTTTGGAAACAAAACAGAATTATGAATCAAAATTAAAAAAAAAAATGTGTTAAACAAACAATTTGTACATGTACTTACAAAAATTCAATTTGAAACTATATTTCAGAAATTACGGCAGCAAATCCTGCATACTATCCGCTTCAGTTGCACGCAAGACCTGGGAATGCATGCGGCTGTAATCTATCATGGGGCATATTGATTAACGTTTATGGTAACTGTAATAGCAATTTCATGGCTTTTAATGTGCAAAATTGTTTTTTGAGATAAAGGTTGATGACTGAAATCATAAATTCTACATGAAGTCACCTTGTGATTAAAACGGTTTTGATGAAGTGGAAAATCAATGGTGATTTCCATGCAGGATGTTGGAAAGTACATCTAGAAAAAAATAAACTAATTACATCAAGGTCTGAGAAGCTGATGTCAAAGTAAAATTTAATGCAATTAAGAGGTGTTTGATAAGTTATATAATATAAAATTACTGTCATCTCTGGGAAATGGATATAGTCAAAGATTTATTAACTCTACGTGGGATGAAGGGGAGGAGCCTCTATATAATTCTTAATTGGGATGCTCTTAGAAGTAGCTAGATTTACGTTCATATACACGTAAACTCAAAAGATTCTCAAATTATCAGATTTAAAAAACAAAACAAAAAAAGACTACATGTATGAATTGACAAGAGTGAACACGCTGGATTGTAGTGGCTTTACTTACATGTATGACTGATTTTTTTGTTGAAAGTCTTAAATCTAAAAGATTGATTTCAATACAAGTATCAAATAAACTTAACATTGATGATCCATGAAAATAGGTTCAAGGTTAGACGAATCATGCCAAATACCTGCACACGTACCTTACATTTATTCCATTAACCAAATATAATCAACTTATTGCTTTTAGTACCATAGAAACAGACCAAACCACAAAAACTTAACATTGACCAATATATCATGAAAATGAGGTCGTCAATGTCATATAAGCCGTGACAGACAGATATGTAAACCTTACAGTCACTTAATTCACCAAGTATCAATTATTTGAACTATTGCTGATAGTATCTGATATGAAAATTTACATCGACCAATTAACCATAAAAGTGAAGTCAAGGTAATCCGAAATTGCCAAACAGAATGTAAATGTTACAATCATTCCATAGACACTAAAAATAGTAGCTTTAAAACACAAAATAAAACGAAAGAATAGATTTATGAAATGAGGCCAAGGTTAGGTGAACCCTTCAAGTCGAATTTGTACACCTGAAATACATTCCATACCCATAATATAATTATCCTTTTGCTGTTATGATATCTGAAATACTGTATTGGCCATGAAAACTTTATCTTGATCACAGATCCATGAAATCTTTGCAATCATTCGATACACCATTTATAGTTGACCAACTGAATGCTTATAGTATTTGAGAGACTGACCCTTGACCTCTGATCCCTGAAATGAGGCCAAGGCCCCGTAATCCTGGCATACAGTCATGCAGACCAAGCTAGGAACCAATACACAAAATAAAGTTATCATATTATTCATGAGTGAGTATTTCACATGACAAAAAACATATTTGTTTTCTCAAGCAATCTCTGAACCAAGAAAACAAGATCAAGGTCAAAGGACACATGACAGGTGGACATAAGGTATCTGTATACAAGTTATGAAGCATCCTGGTATTCTTTTTCCTCTGAAATATTAGGTTAATATATACAAATAGCCAAGGCTGTGGCTGTGGCTGTGGCTGTGGCTGCCAAATGGTCACTATAATCCCTAGGTTTTACATTCTGTGACTGTCATCACAGGAGAGACAAAAATCAAATAGTTTTACACATTTTTTCATTAAACTGTGATTGTTAAAATTACTAATGTAAATTACTTTTAATATTATTATTATTAACAATATTTATATAGCGGATTATCTAATTAAAATTACTCTAAGGGTTTAAAATAAATCAATCAATGCAGTTAAAAAAGGTGTTAAACATTAAAACAATCAATGCAATAAGAATGAAATAAAATTTTGAACACATATAAAAAAAAAAACCAACAGAATAATTAAAACAATAAATAATCATAATAAAAAGGCATGTTATACTACAACGAAAAGAACAAATATAAAAAGTGCTCTCATCAATACATAGATTTATTAAGACTGGTGTAAGTGCCAATAAGACAACGTTCCATTCAAGTGAATATTTATGTCATCTTTTGATTGATTTTCCTTACTTAAAATCCAGAGAAAACTAGTTCATGTTTATTCAGGACTTAAACAAATTCTAGATAATTTTAAGTGGCAGGGTTTTGCATAATTCTGTTCCATACTGCAAAAGGAACCATCCAGTGAACCCTTTAGGTCAAATATTGTTAACATGTAATGAAAGACCTAATCAAAAGCCTTTACAGGAAATAGAGTATGAAACAAAGTAGAGGTCATCTCATTTAAGATACACATATAATAGTATATATATATATATATATTTAACCAATTAACATAGCAAATATTATTGACAGACAAAGGACAGACATGCATGCAGACAGACGTACAGCTGTAGTGCATTTAATGATAAAATGGAAAATCAATCAATGGTGGTTTTCATGTAGGAAGTTGGAAAGTACATTTATGTTACATAAACTAATTACATTAAGTTCTGAAAAGCTATAGTCAAAGTAAAATTATATATAATTAAGTAGTTTGATAACTTGTAATCAAATAGAAAATTCTGTGAACTTTTTTTGTTGTAAAAATCACTCTTTAAAGATATCGAGGCTTTTATTCATTTATGCCAGACATGCGTTTCATCTTTTAAAGACTCATCAGAGAAGCTCGAATGATAAAAATTAAAAGCTAAATAAAATATGAATTTGAGAATTTAAGATACAAGGTTTTGTCAAATAGCTTGGATATTCTATTCCTAGTTGAAAAAAACATACATACATGTTGTGTTTATTAATTTTTGTTTGCTTAATGTCCAGTAGCAACTGTTTCATGCATATTCAAACAAAATAAACTATAACTGAACAGGTAGGTTTTCCATGTTTGTATTCCATACTATAAATGGGATGTCACCTTTTATTATGAGTTTTACTGTAGATGGAGAAATTCAGGTAACTATATTTTACATGTATACTCCAGTGAATCCTTTGGATCAAATATTGTTTATAATGTTTCATGAAAATACTTAATCCTGAAGACTTTACAGGAAACATATTAATATCCTATTAATTATTCAACTGTATCAATATGATTGTGCCAAATTGTGTAACTTGCATTTATTCAATAAAATATAAATATACTAAATGAAGCATAAAATGAGGTAAATGTCATTAGATGTAAATAAAACATATCCCACTTAACCAATCAATTAAAATAGCGAATATTGATGACCCATCGTGTACAACTAATAAAGAGAATACTAAACTTTACCCTTATTTTGTCATTGATGAAAATAAACTCATCATAGATACCAGGATTAAATTTTGTATTAACGCCAGATGTGCTTTTTCTCTACAAAAGACTCATCAGTGAGGCCTGAAACCAAAAAAGTTAAAAAGGCCAAAAAAGGTACAAAGTTGAAGAGCATTGAGAACCAAGATTCCTAAAAGTTTTGCCAAATACAGCTAAGGTAATCTATGCCTGAGGTAGAAAAGCCTTAGTATTTCAAAAATTCAAAATAAAGTTGTCTAATTGGCAATTGTACAAAATCCTCTTATTTCTATACTAATCTGCAAATGATAAGGCCATCATCCCCATTGTTGAAATAATAATTGTTGAGTCTCACTGACTGAAATTTGCAACACTGGTAAGTTTTATTGTTCAATAAAGCAACCAACTTTGGGAAAAACAGACAGCTGAATAACTGATGTCTCTTGTAATCAAACAAATCGTAAAGAGTTCCACAGAACCATGTGTCTCCCCTGCAATTCTACAGGTGTCAGTGTAAAAGTATAATAATCACTGCCAAAAATTAAGAATATTTAGCAGTGAAATATGGGGCAAAATTATTTAAATCATAACTGCCAAAAAAAGCTTTATTACATTTATCAGAAAAATACAGAAAAGTAAATAAAAAAACGATCAAATTTTTTCCTGATACATCTCTAGATCTTGAAAAGCTTCTGTCAACGTTTTGATAAATTTCAAGAAGTTACATGTATTGATAAACAAGAATGTCTATAGCACACAGATGCCCCACTCACACTTTGATTTTCTTTATTAAGTTGACCTTGAAATTGGGGTCAACAATCTAGTTTGGCATTAAATTAGAAAGATCATATCATAGGAAACATATGAACTGAGTTTCAAGTTGAATGCACTTCAACTT
Source organism: Mytilus galloprovincialis (assembly GCF_965363235.1). NCBI lineage: Eukaryota > Metazoa > Mollusca > Bivalvia > Mytilida > Mytilidae > Mytilus > Mytilus galloprovincialis. The sequence continues at coordinate 24,296,006 of NC_134843.1, forward strand.
CATCAAAACCTACCTAGACCTAAAACTTTAACCTGAAGCGGGACAGACAGACAGACAGAGGGACAGACGAACAAATGAATGGACAAACTGACCCTAGGTGGGGCATAGTAAAACAACTTTATACAGACTGAACCTTAATGTTAACAACAGAAATGTATGATTGCTATGCCATGCTTCCATGTGCTTACTAAGAGCAGAAAAAAAATCAAAAACATTTAATGAATAAATTTAAACACAAAATAACAAATGCACCTTTTGATTTAATTTTACCATAAAGATAACATAGTGATTTAATGGCTGTTCTAGCTTCTCAATCAAAGGTGTATTAACCAATTATATTATGTTATCAAGCAGACAAAGTAAAATACAAAATAACATATAATTTGATTTTTATTGATTTTTGCATATTCACAATAATGGTGGAATGTCATGGATTAGATCTTCATATAAAGCAATCATACAGTAGAAAATATTCATAAAATATGCAAAGCACTTTTCCTTTGCTTTGGGTGTTGTTACATGTATGTATTGATTTTTTGTCATGAATTAATTTGCAATATCCTTTTTTTTCACATTTACACTGTAATTTGATGTGAAGAAATTGAAAACAGAAATCAATTTCATACTGTCTGAACTCAACAAATATAAAAGGAAATAAAAAATAAGAAAAATATTCTTACTAATCAATTTCCTATTTTCTTTCATTTTTAAACTATACCACTGTCAAATAAATGTAATACAGACAAAGTAATACAAAGTAATAATTGTTGACTTTTTGTGATTTAATTGGGAATAAACCAAAATTTGGGGCTTAAAATTCACAATTTTTGTCATTGGGCTTGCAAAATCTACTTGAAATATGATATTCATTTAGATATTTTAACATTGATCCTATAGTTGACCCTGACATCCAAAACAATCAATTTTTCACAAATATTAGCACATTGAATTTTATAGTAGAATAGAGATAATACATTAAAAAGGATTGCAGGAAATACCAAAATAACATATGATTTGATTTTTATTGGATCTTGCATATTCAAATTATATATATATATATATATATATACAAAGGTGGAATGTCATGAATTTGATCTTCTTTTAAAGCAATCATACAGTAAATTAGTTCATTTTGAAACTTATTCACTGCCAAAGTACTACTAGTAGTTGACAATTTTGTAATTTAAATAGGAAAATATGAAAAGGAATTCTTCACATAATGGTTAGTAATTTCTCTATTAGAGAAATACAAAAATACAAATAAATGTACAATTTTCTAAATTACAACAGGGCTATTTCCTAACTAATGCTTCACAGGACAAACAATAAAAGCCAGATCAGTGTTAACTGTGTAAATGCAAGGAAAGAGAACAAAATTAAAAGATTTAAAAAAATGTATAACAATTTTCTTACAAAAATGTAAGCGTTGAACTCTATAAATATTGTATTACTCAAATTCAATTTTAGAATTAAGGAATTTTTCTGCTGATATAAGAGATAACATAATTTCTTAAAGTCTAATATCTTTCATATGATAATATGCAAGTCATAGAGTTATGGTCATACAAAGATAGGCTTTTTGCTTATTTTTGATATATTAGAAGGCTGAGCCTGTGGGGAAAATGTCTCTGGGTATTGAACAGACGGAGAGAATTTAAATATTTTTTTTTCAAATTTTCCATAACAAAGAAGATTATATTTCAAATATATCTTTTTTGGTTTTAAAAAGAAAAGTAATAAGACAAATGAAATAAAACTTGTTATATAAAAATACAGAATATATTTTGCAAACAGTCTATGGGAGATAACTCTAATATATTTCAAACTATTTTCAGTCAAACTTTTACTTTTAGAAAAAAACAGATACCACCAACTGATTTGCAAGTCTATCTGAAAAAGAAATACCGGTATTGGTATTGTAGTTTCTGTGCACAATTTTAGTAGTCAATATACTTCATTTATTTCTGAAGCCAAAGTTTGATCGACTGAGTAAGAGATACATCTGTCTATATAGATGCTGTACAATTTTCAGTATGAATGTCATATCTACATGGAGATTCAGATTTTAAATCATGAGTTCTTGTAAATGTAACATTTGATAAAAAAAAAAAAAAAAAAAAAACACACGCTTCTTACTACACAATACACAATATTAAGCATATGTATTCATTTAACCAATATATATTCTTCAACTTAATAAATATGAATATGTTATATCATTTTCCTCATCTTCAAGTATTGGTTATTTATGAATTTAACTTACATTTCAATCTTCAAATCTTTTATGATTTAATTCTACTTTTTGACATTTTAAATTATCGCCATAAAAACTACAAATTTAAATTGATTGAAATATTTTTGATTTCTAGCTAAAGTGTGCTGTAAAAAAAAATGGCAACAAGGGCATTGGAATGGGTTTCGTTGTTTGGGGGGAAGACATTTAAATAAATTAACAAATAAAAAATATCATAAATATCACCAAAAAAACCTTGTGAACTAAGAAAATAATAATATGGCACTGACTAGAGCCATAATCTAAACCTTTTCACATTTTGTTGCTATTGGTTAATGATGTGATGTATTTTTCACAGGTAGAGTGAGTGACCCATATTTGCCACATAATTCGTTCATTTCCACCTAAATTCCACCTACATTTGAATATTATGAACTTTTTATGTAGGTTTCAGAAATTTAACTATATGAAAAAATTGTTTGATAAAGGAATTATCTTCAAAACATTGGTTAATTGTTCTAAAAATGAGGACAAATTCCAGAGGAAATCAAGTTGTTCATGTACCATGGGGGACAAATATTCGCTGCAATGTATGATATGACCATCCTCATTATCCTGGTATATTATATAAACGAATGTTTGTAATTACAAAAATAAGCTTGAGAGATCATTACTATAAAATTTTTCTCACAAAGATTTACTTTAACACTGCGCATGATTGCCATATAAATCTTACATAATAGCCCAAAACTGTTTAAAAACACACTTTGTAAGTGCGAATAACTGTGGAAATGGAGTAAAGAGAAATATCAAGTGTTTCAAACATTACAAACAGCCTTAACCATCTAAATAGACAAGTACTGGTTAAAGGCACACAAATTTTACAGAAAAAATACCAAACAGTGAAAATGTGTCCCATGGCGAATATGTGCCACCCACTGTAATAAACAACAAAATTTACAAAATGAATGACAATCTTCAAAATTACAAAAATAGTTATTAAAACAATTGGAATATCAAATAAAATTGTCTGTCAAATAAAAAAAGAATTATAACCATTTTTATGACAATTATATAAGAAACTGAAACAAAAATTAGAACTTAACTTAACGGAAATAGAAAATCACATGAATGAAAAGACTGTTTCAATGTAAAGGAAACATTTATATAGACCTTAGCTTCTATCTTCTATATTGTATATGTTATGTACAATGAACCTTTTTATGCATGAAACAATCACTGACAGTCTAAACTTTTTGTATCACAAAAAACAAAATAACAAAACCAAAATCACATTGACATATAAATGATGATAGTTTCATACAGCAGTAAGTTTCATTTTGAATAAGAAAAAAAATGTTGTCTCTAAAAGATGTGACAATTAAACAAGTAAACAATAATTTATTTTTGGCATACAACCACTATGAAGGATAAGAAAAAAGCAACCTTACACTGAGATAAAAAATCTATTATTTAAATATAAATATTATTGAATGAATTTTGTACTATTTTTTTAATGGTATTGCTATAAGAATAACATATCTATATTATCTTATTCCACGAAAGTTAATTTCATATAAATGGACCCCTGCAAACTTTTTCAATTTTGAAACAAACTTTCTTGTCAGGACAATCAGTTTTATCTCAAGCAATAGGATAGATGCTATCCAAGATGGTTGTATAACATAAATTGATATAGTAAATTTTGAATTTTATACACATTAAATCAAATATATACAGCTCTTTTAATTACAGATTAAAAAAAATTAAAGATTTTTCTTTAAATCATTGCAATTTTAAACTACTTAGAGTTTGACTATGTCATAGATGCCAACCCCCTTTTGACACAATCAGTAACAAACTATCAAATTTTCCGTATTTTTGAAAAGTTTTCAGTAATCATTCATAAACGTGCATTTACCAATAAAAATTACTGACGAGTGGTTGCAAAGTGATGTACACTAAAATTTGTCATTTAACATGTTGTCTGTAGTATGTATTCCATTCATTGATTGTTCAGATGTTCTCGACTCAAACATTTTTGTTTTGTCAAGGAGAAGTAGAGAAAGGGGGAAAGCTACTTAATAAAATGCAAGTTTGCCTTTTCGGAAGTCAGTTAGTTACCCAACAATAGGTTGATAACTCCCGAGAAACCGGAAGCATTACATTGGCGTTTCCTAAATACTGGACCAGGACGGAAAAGTAATGATAAAAATCCGCGTTTTACAAAATTGAACGTCGATGATTGGGAATCCGTAACTATTCGACTTTGACCGTAATAGCGTAGTTTTTATCACAAAATCGGAAAAACTACGGAAAAATCGTAATGGTTGGCATCTATGCTATGTCAAGTTAACATTCAACATTATACTAAACAAAGAAAAACAGATGCGTAGCAAATGAAATTAAGAGTTGAAAAAAAATACAAAAATAAACATACAATCATGACAAGGATCAGCAGTTTTTAAAATTTGTAATAATTCTAATTATCGCAGCATTTAAGTAATTATGTTGCAGCTTTTTATATTATCTACATGGTATTACATATATAAACAGTATACATACTTAAATAAATAAACTCTGCAATAAATAAATAACTATATATATAATTTCAAAAATAAAGTTTAAATATACATTTGGACGGTTCAATGTATCACAATATACTTTCAATAACAAACAACAATATCATATGTAAAACATATATGAAAAAACAAATGCTGTGAATTTAGAACACTGTTAAATTTTATACATTCTCCATATACATGTACAAGTATCATATTCAAATAGCAATGAGACAATTGTGTCAGTGTTCCAATAATAAACTATAAATAATAATATAGATATAATTACATCCGAACAAAAGAAAAATGGTCATAAACATCCATTACTTAGTAATAGCTATTTATAATAATCTGCAAAAAATAATGGTCAAATAATAACAACTTAAACCAGTGAAATTAGATATTAAGTTTTCTTATGCAAATATCATGTCATAATCACGAAGCAATGAACAATGTTGAAGGGCAATTCATATAAAGAACCTTTATATTTAGTTACCTTTTCATATTACCCCTTATTTAATACAATATTTTAATAACATCTTATTAAAGTTAATTGGTTAACTTCAGTGATTTTTCTCAACAGATTCTGAAATCCTGCATTAGTGTAAATTTTATGGTTCTAAAAATTAATGTTTCTGAAAATATTTCCATTCTGTAAATATACACAAAAGGCTTTGAATTTACCAAAACAAGTCATTCTATTTTTTTATCTAATCTTTCAGCCACTTAAATATCTTTCATTAAAGTCCTGATAATTTATAGTTATAATATCAAACTCATGTAAACCTTTAAAGAAAAATTTACAATACAAAATTAATTGAGTCAAACAGTCTATGGGAGATAACTCTTAATAATTTTCTGCTAAAATATTAATTCAAGTTTAGCCAATTTTTACAAACCAAGAGATTTTAACAATTTTTTACATTTTTGCAAGTACACAAAAATGTATAGCAATACAAAAATTAAGCTACAGTTGACTAATCCATTGTGTTGAAAAAAACCTTCAGAAGATTTTTTTTCTTTTTAAAAAGGATAATTTTACACAAATCCAATGGTTTCTAAAAAGAAAAGTGTCTTTGAACAAAGATTTCAATTTAGTTCTAAAAAAGTCCGATACAAGTATTTCTACATGAAATAACAATAATTGATGTAAAATCTTTTTTCATGGTTATTTCATAATCTGTTTTTGATCTGTCTTCCATCCAATCATCGTCAACCAAAATCAAACACGAGATTAGAAATCTGAGATTCACTATACATAATATCTTGGTGTCATGAACCCATCGACTCCTAAGTCTGAGTACATCTTCTATATGGTTGATTACAATGTGCAGCATTAAATGATTTGTGACTTATGTGTACTAAAACGTAGCACCTTGACTTGACTTTATAACTATGTAGTATCATCTTCTACAAAAAGAAAAACAATTATTAAACAAGAAACTGTAGATAATACAAGAAATATAATTCATTATATTATTCTTTCATGTCATGTCACTCCTGTAATCAGGTGACAAGCACTTTGCAAATAATTGGTTGATTGATTGGTATTTTACGCCACTTTAAACACTATTATGCTATTTTGTGGTGGTCAGTTTTTATTGGTGGAGCAAGCTAAAGTGTCTGTAAAGAACCACAGACCTTTGATAGGCAAACTGACTAATCCCAATCAAGTAAGATTGGAGTCGAGTGCACCTGCACATGTGGGATTCGAACTCACAACCTCAGTGCTGATTGGCTAGTGTTGTGTAAATGCAACATTAGTGTAATATAAACTCTCATGGGTGACTTGAGGCAGTCAAATATTGAATATTATATGGATTGAAGATTTAATATGATTAATTCATTTCTTTTTATTTCATTCTTTTTTAGGTTTGAGATTACTGTAAAGTAAACAATGACAGAGGCCATGACCCAGTCTCTTGGAGACAAAGTCTTAGAAAACACCTGATAAGAAGACTAAAACTATACTGTGGATTCATTTATTTTCGTGGGTATCAATTTTCGTGGATAGAGAAAAAAAGACGTTTCGTGGTATACGTAAATTCGTGGATTGCTGATTACAACACCAAAAAATTAGATACGTAATTCGTGGATTTCCTTTTGATTTAGGAGATCAAATAACCTCCTTGGTTTGATCAATAATAAAACAAAACAAAAAAGAAGGAATTCATTGAATTGTCAAAATCCTCGCTTGGTCATTCTAGGTTAAAGTGCTCATTGATAACTTCGATTACAATAATGGACAGATACAACTAATTAATTGTTTGTTTTACAATTTATAAATTCTTGTCTGAATTCTATAAGGCATTCAAAACTTTATGATTGAAAGCTCATTTCCCTAATCACGATATAATAAACAGTGATATAAGTATAAGGTGTGAAAATAAATGTTCCTGTCATAAACAATATTACCTACGGGCAATATCTCCATACTTAATCCTATTGATTTTTTATCACTGGTAACCCAAACTATGACATGGTAATTAACAACTTGCAGTTTTAATCAATTTTAAAAAGTAAATTATCACTGATATTCGATAAATTTATTATAGATTTAATCAAATACTTGTATCATCTTTCAATAAAAAAACATGTGTTATGTTACAATGTTTATCGCTAGTCAACACTATACTAGAACTGCCTAACATAACCGGAAATAAACATCCGACTCACTACACATTTCTCGGGATTATTCTTCGTTGAATTCTTAAATTCGTTGTTCGCTGTGACCCACGAAACCCACGAAAATTGGTATACCACGAATAAAAATGAATCCACAGTAGATGACTTTTAAGACTATGAAGATTCAATTTTATTTGATAAACCAGAAGAGACTAAAACTAGGTTCCAAGCCTGTTGGAATTGCTCAGAATAAGGGCCCTTCCTTGAGAATGCTGAATTCTTTTAATGTTTTTTTTTCACATCCAATACATTTCAAATGACTAAACTATAATATTTTTGTACAGTTCTTGTAGATCTGGGTTTAAAGGGAGTTTTATTGTATTTTTCTCACAATTTACCTCAATATTTCTGTATAGTCCTGGGTATGATAGGAGTTTTTATTGTATTTTTCACATCGTCTACGCCTCTCTCATACTCATCAACATCGGCCAAGTCTTCATCCAGTGAAGATGTTAACTGCTGGAGTAACAGATCTACTGCCTGGAAAATACAAATTGTTCATAATTTTAAACAAGAAGACATGAGCGTTACTTTTTTTAAAATTTTGATTCATGATGTTAAATAAAATTGCTATTAAAATTGCTAATTAATTTTCACTAAAATTTAACAGTTTTTTTTAATTGATATTTGTGCCTTTTCTTATTGTGCTAGTTAAGGAGTACTTTACTACTTAAAAAAGTTTTTTGTATAAGTCTTAACCATCCTCTTTCTCCTTTTTTGGATAAATGAATAAAGTGTTCATCTTAAATCTTAGGCAGTAACCATTGAATCAACCCATGTTAACTGTCTGCCAGCATTGGATAGTTGTCTCATTGGCAATTATATCACATTTCCTTGTGGTTTACAAATACCCACAAATTCTATGAAAATTGGTATCCCAATAATCATAATGAATCCACAGTATATAAAAGAAGATTCAATACCGCCACATTTGAAACAACTCTTTATATTGCAAAATTCACATGAACAAATACGTCGAAAAAATTAGTTCATTTCTAACATATATGTAATACAGTATGTATGTATGTATATGACTTACTACATCAGTAGTGACTTTTTCATGTAGTTTCCTGAGTGGGTTGTTAGATGAGGTTTAGTATATATGTTTGTATGTATCTGACTTACTACATCAGTAGTGACTTTTTCATGTAGTTTCCTGAGTGGGTTGTTAGATGAGGTTTAGTATATATGTATGTATGTATATGACTTACTACGTCAGTAGTGACTTTTTCATGTAGTTTCCTGAGTGGGTTGTTAGATGAGGTTTAGTATATATGTTTGTATGTATATGACTTACTACGTCAGTAGTGACTTTTTCATGTAGTTTCCTGAGTGGGTTGTTAGATGAGGTTTAGTATATATGTTTGTATGCATATGACTTACTACGTCAGTAGTGACTTTTTCATGTAGTTTCCTGAGTGGGTTATTAGATGAGGTTTAGTATATATGTATGTATGTATATGACTTACTACATCAGTGGTGACTTTTTCATGTAGTTTCCTGAGTGGGTTGTTAGATGAGGTTTAGTATATATGTATGTATGTATATGACTTACTACATCAGTAGTGACTTTTTCATGTAGTTTCCTGAGTGGGTTGTTAGATGAGGTTTAGTATATATGTATGTATGTATATGACTTCCTGAGTGGGTTGTTAGATGAGGTTTAGTATATATGTATGTATGTATATGACTTACTACGTCAGTAGTGACTTTTTCATGTAGTTTCCTGAGTGGGTTATTAGATGAGGTTTAGTATAGATGTTTGTATGTATATGACTTACTACGTCAGTAGTGACTTTTTCATGTAGTTTCCTGAGTGGGTTGTTAGATGAGGTTTAGTATATATGTATGTATGTATATGACTTACTACGTCAGTAGTGACTTTTTCATGTAGTTTCCTGAGTGGGTTGTTAGATGAGGTTTAGTATATATATATGTATGTATGTATATGACTTACTACGTCAGTAGTGACTTTTTCATGTAGTTTCCTGAGTGGGTTGTTAGATGAGGTTTAGTATATATATATATGTATGTATGTATATGACTTACTACGTCAGTAGTGACTTTTTCGTGTAGTTTCCTGAGTGGGTTGTTAGATGAGTTTTAGTATATATGTATGTATGTATATGACCTACTACATCAGTGGTGACTTTTTCATATAGTTTCCTGAGTGGGTTGTTAGATGAGGTTTAGTATATATGTATGTATGTATATGACTTACTACGTCAGTAGTGACTTTTTCATGTAGTTTCCTGAGTGGGTTGTTAGATGAGGTTTAGTATATATGTATGTATGTATATGACTTACTACGTCAGTAGTGACTTTTTCATGTAGTTTCCTGAGTGGATTATTAGATGAGGTTTAGTATATATGTTTGTATGTATCTGACTTACTACGTCAGTAGTGACTTTTTCATGTAGTTTCCTGAGTGGGTTGTTAGATGAGGTTTAGTATATATGTATGTATGTATATGACTTACTACGTCAGTAGTGACTTTTTCATGTAGTTTCCTGAGTGGGTTGTTAGATGAGGTTTAGTATATATGTATGTATGTATATGACTTACTACGTCAGTAGTGACTTTTTCATGTAGTTTCCTGAGTGGGTTATTAGATGAGGTTTAGTATATATGTTTGTATGTATATGACTTACTACGTCAGTAGTGACTTTTTCATGTAGTTTCCTGAGTGGGTTGTTAGATGAGGTTTAGTATATATGTATGTATGTATATGACTTACTACATCAGTAGTGACTTTTTCATGTAGTTTCCTGAGTGGGTTGTTAGATGAGGTTTAGTATATATGTATGTATGTATATGACTTCCTACATCAGTAGTGACTTTTTCATGTAGTTTCCTGAGTGGGTTGTTAGATGAGGTTTAGTATATATGTATGTATGTATATGACTTACTACGTCAGTAGTGACTTTTTCATGTAGTTTCCTGAGTGGGTTGTTAGATGAGGTTTAGTATATATGTTTGTATGTATATGACTTACTACGTCAGTAGTGACTTTTTCATGTAGTTTCCTGAGTGGATTGTTAGGTGAGGTTTAGTATATATGTTTGTATGTATATGACTTACTACGTAAGTAGTGACTTTTTCATGTAGTTTCCTGAGTGGGTTATTAGATGATGTTTAGTATATATGTATGTATGTATATGACTTACTACGTCAGTAGTGACTTTTTCATGTAGTTTCCTGAGTGGGTTGTTAGATGAGGTTTAGTATATATGTATGTATATGACTTACTACGTCAGTAGTGACTTTTTCATGTAGTTTCCTGAGTGGGTTGTTAGATGAGGTTTAGTATATATATATGTATGTATATGACTTACTACGTCAGTAGTGACTTTTTCATGTAGTTTCCTGAGTGGGTTGTTAGATGTGGTTTAGTATATATGTATGTATATGACTTACTACGTCAGTAGTGACTTTTTCATGTAGTTTCCTGAGTGGGTTATTAGATGAGGTTTAGTATATATGTATGTATGTATATGACTTACTACATCAGTATTGACTTTTTCATGTAGTTTCCTGAGTGGGTTATTAGATGAGGTTTAGTATATATGTATGTATGTATATGACTTACTACATCTGTAGTGACTTTTTCATGTAGTTTCCTGAGTGGGTTGTTAGATGAGGTTTAGTATATATGTTTGTATGTATATGACTTACTACGTCAGTAGTGACTTTTTCGTGTAGTTTCCTGAGTGGGTTGTTAGATGAGGTTTAGTATATATGTATGTATGTATATGACTTACTACGTCAGTAGTGACTTTTTCGTGTAGTTTCCTGAGTGGGTTGTTAGATGAGGTTTAGTATATATGTTTGTATGTATATGACTTACTACGTCAGTAGTGACTTTTTCATGTAGTTTCCTGAGTGGGTTATTAGATGAGGTTTAGTATATATGTATGTATGTATATGACTTACTACGTCAGTAGTGACTTTTTCGTGTAGTTTCCTGAGTGGGTTGTTAGATGAGGTTTAGTATATATGTTTGTATGCATATGACTTACTACGCAGTAGTGACTTTTTCATGTAGTTTCCTGAGTGGGTTGTTAGATGAGGTTTAGTATATATGTATGTATGTATATGACTTACTACATCAGTAGTGACTTTTTCATGTAGTTTCCTGAGTGGGTTGTTAGATGAGGTTTAGTATATATGTTTGTATGCATATGACTTACTACATCAGTAGTGACTTTTTCATGTAGTTTCCTGAGTGGGTTATTAGATGAGGTTTAGTATATATGTATGTATGTATATGACTTACTACATCAGTAGTGACTTTTTCATGTAGTTTCCTGAGTGGGTTATTAGATGAGGTTTAGTATATATGTTTGTATGTATATGACTTACTACATCAGTAGTGACTTTTTCATGTAGTTTCCTGAGTGGGTTGTTAGATGAGGTTTTCTCTCTGTGATCTTGTACAGTGTAAAATTGTTCTATCAATAAGTCTAATAATATATCTACAAAGTATAAAAGCAAATATTAGTTCATATTCTTTTGTAGTTGTAATAGTCATAAGATTTTTTTCGTATGAGTACATGAGCTCACAATTTTCCAATATATTTGAAAGTTTCAACTCATTTAAGGGTAGACTTTACACACTATCAATGCTTAAGCTATAATCGTTTTGTTACATTAATCAAGAAAGACAAAAAAAACTAAAAAAACACTTCCATAGTTGTAGTATACAAGGGTTATAGTGAACAAGCTGGCTAAAACAAAAAAAAATACAGTAGCAAGACTAGATCTCAAATGGTCAGTCAGTTCCTTATAGGAGTTAACGCTATTAAATGAGGACTTTTTGTTGAATTTCGTGAAATACAAAAAGCTTCAAATTGTGTCAGGCAGCTAATATTTTACAATACATATGCAGAAAACCCAGTAATTTGTTTATTATGTGTTTATTATCTTTTTCACACTCTTCTGACAGCTGATGAAAGTATCAAGCTTAAAAATTTCTCATCACACATTGTGTAATCACTTTTTCAAAATGTCTCCTTACAATTGTGAAGTTAGTGATAAGTTCTGCTCATGTCATTACACTGTAAAATTATTACAGTGCAACTGAACAAGGTAGCAAAACCAAAGGTAAAGACAATTAATAAAGTTATATCTTACCATCTAAATACTTATTAGCATGATCACTTTGTGACCATACACGTCCCTGACTAGCTACCATAGACAATATATAGTCTAACAGAATAGATTCCTGAAGTTTATCTCCTGCCTGCTTAGCAAGGCCAACCTTAAAAATATGTTTGTTTGCAGTTTACCGACTGTACCTTCAGACTGAAGGGTCGGTAGGTAGGAAAAATATTTTATTTTATCAGCCAAAATACAGTTTAAACAAGCAGTTACACTAAACCAAGTTTCTTGTGAAGAAAAAAAAACATTTTAAAACAACAAACACTGGACATGCTGGAAACCAACATCAAATGAACAGGCATTTTCAGATAAAAAACTTTTTAACCAAAACTGAAACTTTAACATAGTGTCATTATCCAATTTATGACATAAAAATATATGGTATAATTATTAAATACTGGAACACTTCTTATAAACAAGGAATGTCATTATGACTAGAACTGTTTTAAAGAAATATATTCAGACATGTATGCTTCTTGACTAGAATGTTTTCATGAGAAGAGTATTTTCATCAGAAAAATGTAGATATTAAAGATTTATAAGACAATGTATTAAAGAGTGTATTTTTAATAAAAAAAAAAATAACCATTGAATCTTCCTCAATTGAAAAAAAGGCAACTTGAAAAAAAAGTATTAAGACATTCGACTGTTTTCATATTTCTAACAATATTTAATTATATGTGATAAGGTTATATTTTTGCCAGGCTTTAATGAAAACCAAAGAAATCTAAAGTTTGGGGTGAAACCCATAGCACCCCATTAAAAGTAAATGGTCTGTACTGAAATGTTTTTAATGCATAACAAAAATTGTCAGCATAGCTCCTAAGGACATGTTTTAATTGAATTCACACAGGCCACACAGTTTGGGTATATTTAATATATTGTAAGAAAGAGAATAATTGCAATGAGTGGGGCAGCCCCCCTTATCCTAAAGGAGCATACTCATTGCAATCGAAGATAGATTTAATATAGAGAGTATATTTATTTTTCAAGCTAACCATTCATTTTCCCTACATCTTTGTGTAGTTAGGGTTGCTTCTTATTGATTTGGCATGATCTATATCCATTAACATTTCAAATGAGCCCTTCCTCCGTACAAGCGTGTTTACAGATATCCATGAAGATTTAACACAGGGGCTTGTTACAATTGCCGGGTTTACTATCTATACGAACCCCTAAAAAACACGTGTTTTTTAAGGGTTCGTATGGATAGTAAACCCGGCAATTGTAACAAGCCCCTGTGGATTTAAGTCACGGAGGAGTGGTTTCATCTTTGTCGTCTTCACAACGATTTGTAGAAAATATGCCATACTTCAAGCTGCTGTCGAATTATTTAACCACTGAAATTGGTTCCATAAAGTCAGGCTCCACAGATTCTGTACCCGATTTGTTTGAGACAGAATGGTTATCGTGTCAGTTATGAATAACCGCTGCATCATCGTCAATGATATCATCATACATCATTACATGTGCCTGAATCTGTTTAAACAGTTTACTAATAAACTTTTTTGTTTGTTATTTGTCTTAAAATTGACACGAGACGACAGCGTAAAGTACTCCTCCGTGACTTCATGGATACCTGTAAACAATTTCCATGTGCTTTATCATTAAATGGTCACATGAACGCTTGACGGGAAGCTAAGAAAAACCGAACTTGAAATGCATAATTGACCCAGACTTTAAATCATTTCCGGAAAAGACCCAAAGTTCCGGATCGCGTCAATAGAAGTATTAAAAAAAATTTCTTCAAATTTAAAGCAATAAAATTTTCACAGTCGGGAGGATTTTCAAGGGTCGGTCGGTAAACTGCAAACAAACAATATTTTAATTTAAGCCCAACCTGTAACAACACAATCATAGAAATATAGATGCAGTCAATAGCATATAGTATCTTACTGCTTAAAAAATTACTTGATTCTATTTAAAACAAGGAATTCATATAGGCTTCAGTGCCTTCATACAATATGCACAATTTTGATTCATTTTCTATGTTCAGTGGACTGTGAAATTGGGGTAAAAACTCTGATTTGGCATTAAAATTAGAAAGATCATATCATAGGGAACATGTGTACTAAGTTTCAAGTTGATTAGACTTCAGCTTCATCCAAAACTACCTTGACCAAAAACTTTCAACTGAAGTGGGACGAACGGACAGACAAACAGACGGACGAAGGAATGATCAGACGGATGATTGAACGTACCCACAGACCAGAAACCATCGTAGGTGGGACATAAAAATCTATTTTAAAATAAATCTTGTTTTTAGTGTTATTGTACTGGTTATAGTAGACCACACCGTATGGGTTTTTCTCATTGTTGAAGGCTGTATGATTACCTATAATTGCTTACATCCACTTCATTTGAACTTTGGTTGATAAACATCTCACTGGCAATAATACCACATCTACTTATTTTTTATATACATTAAAAAGGCTTATACTTTCAAAATATTTTGTTTATCTCCCTGTTACAAATGATAATATATATCAAAACAAAACAATTGTTCAAAAAGACAAAGCTTTTAACATGCAAAAATATCACAGAAATATCACATCTAAATTTTAAGACTATTCATATTTATTCAACAAAGGAAAACCAAGACTTGAAATCACAACAATTCCTCATTCACAATTGAAACACAAAATAAATCAGTGATTTTTTTACATGTAAATGAAATTTTCACAGTCTAAGGGAAATAACTCTATTTCACATCTATCAATGATTTAATTAGGGACAACATCAAAAGTTCGATGTAGGATAAAATACTTCATTCATATAGTTTTTTCACTGACCCCCCTACCCCCCTCTTAACTTAATTTGGGAAAAATTGATTGACCAAAAAGGATATATATAAAATCGATGTCAATTAATCAAAACTTGCAGCAATTTTTAGCCCCCACCCCCAAACAATTTGAATTAAGTTTTTTATCCTTCATTGATTTTTTGATGTCGTCCCTTATGATACATTATTGAAAGATTTTTAATGAACAAAAAATTGCAAGAACTGTAGGTGTAATTTGTTTAAAAAAAATCATAATCATTATAATGTATTCTTGACTTTAAATTCTTTTCATAAAGGGGAGTACCCAGTACATGCATACATTAGAACGTCAGATAGAGTGGGACAGAATTTGAAACTGGTAAATTTAGGTTTACAA
The DNA here is from genome assembly GCF_965363235.1 of Mytilus galloprovincialis. NCBI lineage: Eukaryota > Metazoa > Mollusca > Bivalvia > Mytilida > Mytilidae > Mytilus > Mytilus galloprovincialis. The sequence continues at coordinate 24,311,803 of NC_134843.1, forward strand.
AAATCAACAAACTTGGAAAGAAAATAGGAGCTATAGACATATAAATATAGATTTTACCACTGCATCAAGCGCATATTTAAAACACAAGGCTCCATATAAGTGCTTAAAGAGTAGAGATCAAACAAACCACAAGTTGATTAAAAAAAAAATTAAACAGGTCAGGAAAAGTATAAATCGAGTAATAATTAGAGAAATATTTCATTGCTGCATTAAACTTCTCCAGCATGTCTTCTTTCTTGTGATTTCATTTGTTTAAATTCTGGATTATTTATATCTTTGCCATAATAAAGATTCAAAATGTGTGTATGATTTACACATTAAGACATTTTCAATATTTTTTAACTTCTTGTATTCCTGTTAATCAACATGGTCTTGAATTGACATTTTTGGAAAAATAAAATTTTTAAAGTATCAAGTTGAACTTAAGAATATTATTACCTCTTTTAATTCTCTCCTTTCTATTTTAGAGTCATACTGACTAAGGACTTCCTCAGCAATCTCAGGTGCTTCCTCATCTACCTCTTGTACAAGTATATCCTCCTCTATAATCTGATCTATCACAGCATCTGTTATAACATCATTAATCTGAAATACACAAGTTTATCTATTATTTTTATAGTTTCATAAGTGCATCAAATATATTCCATTGTTTCGAAATAGTATTTACCTAAAGAGCAAACACTAATCAAATCATAGTCAGTGCGGGGATCTAGACCTATAATATAAGACTTCCAAGGTCCATTTCATTTCAGTTCAATGTGGTTCAACATTAATAGTATTTTTTTCATCTAAGATAAAACAGTGAATGCAAATGATATGGACTAACAAAGTCTTATATTATAGGACTTCTCTGAGTTCCAGCCAATATTGGAGCTAGTCAGAAATATTTTCTTATCTCATTTTGAATATTTTTATACTTTTTTTCATTTTCATGATCTTACTGTAAAATTTTCATTCTCATGCTTAAAGATCAGGAATTACTGAATATTGTTGCAAATTTTCTTGATATTTCAATTTTAGAGAGTACACTGTTTTTTATTAATTTTCTCTTCGAATAAGCATTTTCAATCAGGAGCCTGTTGTTCAGTGTTCGTTGTATGATAGTGTGGTTCGTAAGTGTTTCTCATTATTTTTTATATAGATTCTATCGTTGGTTTTCCTGTTTAAATTGTTTTACACCAGTCATTTTTGGACCCTTTATAGCTTTCTGTTCCGTGTGAGCCATCACCTAAAATGTAACTTGGACAGAGAGTTGTCTCATTGGCACTCATACCACATCTTTTTATCTATATTTTCCAATTTAATTACTTTGACAAGAACTGAAAGAAAAATCTTAAAAAGGTGTAGTATGTATTTTATTGAAGTTTTACTTAATAATTTTTCGGAAAAGGCTTTGAAAATGCTTTTTTCAACAACAACAAAAATAAAAATAGTTTATTTTTAGATGAAATTGGTGTTCATTCTTCATGTAGAAAAATTACAATTCCTGTCTTAAAACATAAAAAAAATAATTAAATCATTCACTTATGACATAATTAACAGAAAGATTTTATGCAGCAGTGTGTGGATCAAAAGATATTATAAGTATATATATGATTGAGGTTAAGAACTGTGTATTAAGTTAACACTGTTCATTTATGTAACACAAAAATATCAACTCTGGTCATGTAAGATTTGATTAGAGTGTAGGTAATTCAAGTTAATCCAAACTAGTGCAATTGTTTGTAAGTCATGACAGTCAATCATACTGGTATTGTTTATGTGCTCTTACTTGCCTCTGGTATGTACTGGAAAAATAAGCATTTATAAAAAGTGTGGGAATTAACTTTGATATCAATTCACAACTTGCACCGAATTTTATTCAACTTCTTTTTGGTAAATTCAGAAGTTGTTGTGAAATTTTCAATTAATGGAAATAATAGATTTTATGAATATTGCAATAACAAGATCTTGCATCATGATTTGTGATGTATATATCTGTATGCAGCTTTTCCTGCAATTGCAATAATAGATCTCGCATTTGTGTCCATTCTTAAAAAGATTATGAATTTGCAGTATTTGCTTAATCATAAAATACTTTCAAAATGTTCACCTTTTAATTTTTTATTCATTAATGGTAATATATTATAAAGTTTAATTACATAGAAACATTATGCAAGTGTATATTCAAAATGTTGTAGCTCGTGTTAAATCAAGGCCAAGTAACATTGTCAAAAGATGGCAGTAGTTGATTAAAATGGTTAAAAAAAGTCATAAAACACATAATTAGATTCCTAATGTGTATTCTATCAGAATACTGTGATATCCTAAAATTTGGAGTGATACAATCTGCAATACACATCAGGAAAATGTAAAATAATTAAATGTATATGCAATAATTTGTAGTGATTGTGTTTTCATTCTTGATATCATTTCTTTCATGGGTGCCACTTTATTTTTTCTCTTTTTCTCTTTTGTTTATTGAAATTTCTATACCGTCTATTTCAATATTTTCTGCCTTATTCACAACTGTCCTGTTTAGCTAATTTACTTATGTTGATATATCCAGATGTTTGAATGATTATTTTACTTCTGTAGCATGCAGTAAGATTACAGAGTTTCCCATAATACTTTTGTTGTCATTTGTAACTAATGCTACATTTCCTAATTAGCGTTAATCTTGAAAAATCTGTTTCTATCAACAACATTGATTAAAGGTTTAATTAATTTCAAATTCAATAAAGTTTTATATACCAATTCTTGTTGAATTTCTTCAATATGATCCTGGATTAAATCGTCTAATACTGTATTAAATGACTCTGAGACATCCTCTTGTCCAACTGGGGCAGCACCGGCTACTAACTCATTAACTCTATCTGCAGTTGGTCTCTGCTGGGAAAATCCCATGTAGCTAATAAAGAAAAGAAAAACATTTCAATCTATACAACTTTATGTATGTTCAAAATACAGCAGTATGCAAAACCAAATGATAGTTTGAGTAAAAACAAATAAAATTAGACTTGCATTTTGTTTACATGTACCTTTAAAATATCTAAATTCTACTTTGGGCAGAATGAAGACAAATGAACTGTCTTAGATATATGAAGAATACAAGAGTTTTTGAAATGTAATTAATTAAATTACAATTACTTTACTAAAGTAATTAATTAAATTACAATTACTTTACTAAAGTAATTAATTAAATTACACATTACATTTCATCATGATATTTTTTAACAATATTATAGATGTATATATGTTAGACTCAGATCGACGTCCGGCCTCTAATCGACGTCCGTTCCCCAAATCGACGTCCGTTTCACAAATCGACGTCCAAATCTGACTTCACATTCTCAAATCGACGTCCAATTGTTTGATACTCTAATCGACGTCTGATTGATTGTAGTCGTCTTTAATCGATGACCAATATCAATTATTAATAAATTACTGGACTTAATTTACTCGATACATGTACATGTTTTGTAGGGTTCTTTTGGTAACTAAATTTTCAAACATTTTTACATTTTTTTAACCCGAAATAGGTAACACGCATATTAATTTTTATCTTTTTTGACAGAAAGTTAATCCAATCGATCTAGATAATAGTGTGTCATTTCTATGCATATTCATAATGAGAAAACAACCAAACGACAAATAAAACCAAACGACTTATAGGAGCATTATTCAGTCTTACAATAGACAAAATAAAGAAGTACACTGAGCCAATTGTTTTATGAGTATTAAATTTCGGTCTCTGTAAGATATTTTTCACCTGGAGTGAAACGTATACGCAAAAAAAAAAAAAATGCGTTATGTTTTTATGATGTGCTGTTACACCACTGTTAAGTGCTCAAACTCATGTCGAACCCGACAAATTCTTTAAGGGCCTGTAGTGTAGTGGTTTTCGATGGTTTATGTCTGTCATATTTGTTTTTCGGAACAGTTTTTTTTTTATAAATAAGATCGTTATTTTTTTTATTTTAATTCTAATATGTAATATATATATTTTTTATAGATCTTATTTGTCACACATAATATGTTTGAAGGTCTAAAGATTTCAACTGTTGGTTAAACGGACGTAGATTAGAGAAGCTAAAAATTGGACGTCGATTAGAGAAGCCAAAATATGGACATCGGTTAGATAGGCATAACATTGGCCGTCGATTTGGAATGTTATTTTATTGTTACGTCAGATTTAGACGTCGATTAGAGGAAAAGACGTCGATTAGAGACCGGACGTCGATCTGAGTCTTACATATATATTAAATGCATCTGTAAAATATTCATGTAAGCATAGTTTAAGCGTTGCATTTGATATCATTAGTTATTTTAAAATATTTTTTGGTCATTTAGTCTGAATCTCTCTGGTCTGAACACTTTGATAGCAATTCTAAATAGTCTTTCGACAGGAGCTAATGTGGCAGATATTGTTTAATCAGAACATGGAAGTTCCATGATTAGAAGATCATCATATTGATAGGAGAGGGAATTTGTTCCTATTAGCTTGCCAATACATCAAGGGGTATTTTGACTTCTCAGAAATTAAATTAAACATAATAAAAATAAAGAAATTATACATGTTAATGAATTAAAAATATTTTTGCTACTTTAAAAATATTAAAAAGTGTACTTGTCACAATATTAAAAATAATTTTTAGTACACTGTACAAACAATGTATATAAAGTCTAAATATTAGCAATATTTTGCTAATTAGATAAAATACATGTAATAGTTGCATTGCCCTGGACATTTCAATCTGATTAATTGCTGTTTGTTTTTACAGCTGTTAAATTTTATTTCTATAATCCTTTGGTGTATACTAATTTGACAAAATGATTGTGTGCAGTGATTTTAAATTCTAAATGAACTGTCTAAGAAAGATTTTTTCACAGTGACACATTTTTTTGTTTTTGTTTAAGAAGGTGATTAATTACTTATCAATCTATTAAGTTAAATGATCTTTCTTAAAAACTGAACAACACTAATATATGATTCTCACATTTTTTTAAATTAAAAGACTATTAAAAAAAAAATCTGTAGATCAAATAAATGATATAAAAACTTCAGAATAAATACAGACTTCATATATATTAAACAAGAGGCTCTCAAGAGCCTGAATCGCTCACCTTAATTTTTTTGGTTAAATCTCTCATCAATGATTATTTTGGCTTTTCAATTTATTTAAATGTTCTTTGAATCGTCCTATTTTCTTCAAAAGCAAAAAAAAAATCATTTTCTCCTATATTCTATTTTAGCCATAGGAGCTATGTTTCTGACATACAAGGAAATGAAATATAAAATTTATACTAGATACTCTGAAACTCATTTAGCCTAAGTTTGGCTGAAATTGATACAGCAGTTTCAAAGGAGAAGATTTTTTAAAGTAAGTCAACATGATGAACAAATTGTGAAAAAAGTCTTTAAAGGGCAATAACTCCTTAAGGGGTCAATTGACAATTTTGGTCAAATTGACTTATTTGTAGATCTTACTTTGCTTAACATTTTTGCTATTAACAGTTTATCTGTATCTATAATAATATTCAAGATAATAACCAAAAACTGCAAAATTTCTTTAAAATCATCAATTCAGGGGCATTATACCTGAAAAACCAGTTACCCAATTCGGCTGAAAATTTCAGGACAGGTAGACCTTGACCTAATAAATACTTTAACTTCTGTCTTATTTGCTCTAAATGCTGGAGTTTTTGAGATATAAGCCAAAAACTGCATTTTACCCTGTGTTCTATTTTTAGCCATGACGGCCATGTTTTTTGACGAAATAAAAAATAAAGCACAAACTTTATTTTATACACCCTACTGATCATTCAGTTGAAGTTTGGTTGAATTTGGTTAAGTAGTTTTAGAGGAGAAGATTTTTTAAAGTTAGCAAATATGATGAACAAATTGTGAAAAATTGTCATTAAAGGACAATAACCCCTTAAGGGGTCAATTGACAATTTTGGTCATATTAACTTATTTGTAGATCTTACTTTGCTGATCATTGTTGCTGTTTACAGTTTATCTTTATCTATAATAATATTCAAGATAATGACCAAAAACTGCAAAATTTCCTTAAAATTACCAATTAAGTGGCAGCAACCCAACAATGGTTTGTTTGATTCATCTGAAAATTTCAGGGCTGATAGATCTTGACCTAATGAACATTTTTACCCCATGTCAGATTTGCTCTAAATGCTTTCGTTTTTGAGATATAAGCCAAAAACTGCATTTGACCCCTATGTTCTATTTTAAGTAACAGCGGCCATGTTTTTAGACGGATCAAAAATCGAAGCACACACTTTGTGCAGGATAATCTAAGGAACAATCATGCTGAGTTTCATCCAAATCCATTCAGTAGTTTCAGAGGAGAAGATTTTTTAAAGTTAGCAAATGTGATGAACAAATTGTGAAAAATTGTCATTAAAGGACAATAACCCCTTAAGGGGTCAATTGACAATTTTGGTCATATTAACTTATTTGTAGATCTTACTTTGCTGATCATTTTTGCTGTTTACAGTTTATCTTTATCTATAATAATATTCAAGATAATGACCAAAAACTGCAAAATTTCCTTAAAATTACCAATTAAGTGGCAGCAACCCAACAATGGTTTGTTTGATTCATCTGAAAATTTCAGGGCTGATAGATCTTGACCTAATGAACATTTTTACCCCCATGTCAGATTTGCTCTAAATGCTTTCGTTTTTGAGATATAAGCCAAAAACTGCATTTGACCCCTATGTTCTATTTTAAGTAACGGCGGCCATGTTTTTAGACGGATCAAAAATCGAAGCACACACTTTGTGCAGGATAATCTAAGGAACAATCATGCTGAGTTTCATCCAAATCCATTCAGTAGTTTCAGAGGAGAAGATTTTTTAAAGTTAGCAAATGTGATGAACAAATTGTGAAAAATTGTCATTAAAGGACAATAACCCCTTAAGGGGTCAATTGACAATTTTGGTCATATTAACTTATTTGTAGATCTTACTTTGCTGATCATTTTTGCTGTTTACAGTTTATCTTTATCTATAATAATATTCAAGATAATGACCAAAAACTGCAAAATTTCCTTAAAATTACCAATTAAGTGGCAGCAACCCAACAATGGTTTGTTTGATTCATCTGAAAATTTCAGGGCTGATAGATCTTGACCTAATGAACATTTTTACCCCATGTCAGATTTGCTCTAAATGCTTTCGTTTTTGAGATATAAGCCAAAAACTGCATTTGACCCCTATGTTCTATTTTAAGTAACGGCGGCCATGTTTTTTGACGGATCAAAAATCGAAGCACACACTTTGTGCAGGATAATCTAAGGAACAATCATGCTAAGTTTCATTCAAATCCATTCAGTAGTTTCAGAGGAGAAGATGTTTGAAAAATTGTTAACGACGACAGACGACGAGGACGACGACGTCGACGACGACGACGACGGACGCCAAGTGATGAGAAAAGCTCACATGGCCTTTTAGGCCAGGTGAGCTAAAAAGTATGTGATATCAATATTTGAAAGATAAATATAATGTTACAATTTATATTATTAAACACAAATCCTTATCTTTAACACCATAAAATTACATGTAATTGAAATGTAATTCAAAAGTAATTGAGCATTACATGCTTTTTTCAATGTAATTAATTAAATTACCATTACATGTAATTAAAAAAATGCTCAATTACACATTACATTCAATTACATGGAAAATTGTAATGCATTACACTTAATTACCATTACATTTTCAATTACCCCATCCCTGGCTACTACTACCATCAGGTTGTAATATATTGATGGGCAAATTGACGATGAACAATTGTGTAAAATATGACTTAGATATTTTTATTTTAAGTTTCATGTAGGCAAGAATAGAGACCCTCAGTGTAACATATGACTAGAGATATGATCATCAGTTGTAGATAGTATATGTAAATCTAAGATTGCTCAAGTAATTTGTGGCCTGTGATACAATTACACACATAAATAAGATAACCTGAATGAAAGATTGATATTACAATAGATTAAGGATGTATTCTTCTGACTTTTCAGTCTCGTTCAGTCTCGTTGAAATTTCGTTCTTGAATGTTTTCCAAAAAATGTGATACAAGTGGAAAATATCAATGAATTTTAAAAATATTATAATCAAAAATAACTCTGTGAAAAAATTGTGTATTTACAATGAACATGATGAACGATTTGTGAGTAATCCAGTTTTCAAATTTTACAACCAATCAAGTCAGTATTTTTAGCCAAAATTTTGAGAAAATGGGTGAGGGATACAAAATATGATTTAACAAGAATCATGTACATCCCATATCATTTTGGTCTTTTCAAATTCCTTAGATATGTATGTTTTCAATCATTTATAACAAAAAAGTTGAAATAATATGCATTTTGTTCTTAAAACTGAGAAAAATCACAAAAATAGAAAGTTGACAGCATGGTAAATTTTACACAAAAAAAGCGTCAAAGTATGATAAAACTTTCTTATAATAACACCTACCTATAGTTTTTTTAAGTAAAATTTATTCAGATTGGTTCACTTCATCTTTATAGAAAGTATGAAAAAAAGTTTAATTGTGGAACTGTGATTTTTTTAATGATAATAGCCCAAAAATAGGTAAAAGTCAATGAAAAATGGGAAAATCATCAAAATTGGGCATTTTCAAAGGGCCGTAGCAAAAAAAGAAGTGCACCACCATATGATTTTTTCTTCACCAATTATTTTGTTACAGTCTTTTAAACCCAAAAATCAGGTTAAGAAAAAAAGTTTTATTCTAGAAATTTTTGGCTCCTCAGAGGTGTACATCCTTAAATTCAACTTATCAGTAATCACAACTAGTTTAACAAACCCCAACTCAAAAATCTACTGTAAAATGTCTGTTCTAATGGCTAGTATGACAAATCCATACAATGTAGGAGTGATAATATCTGGTTTTAATGACAGTAAGTTTTACAGGCCAACCAGTCGTGTCTGCCTCCCTCAGCTTTTTTTAATCAAATATAAAACAGACTATTTTAAAGTTTCTCATTTGAATTGTTTTACATTTGTCATTTTATGACCTTTTACAGCTGACTATGCTGTATGTGTTTTACTCATTGTTGAAGGCAATACGGTGACCTGTAGTTGTACATTTCTGTGTCATTTAGTCTCTTGTGGGGAGTTGTCTCATTGGCAATCATTCCACATCTTCATTTTTTAATACCATACTCATCATTAATTTGGAGAACCTAACATGTATTAACAGCAACTTACTCTCCAACCAATTCACTCATGGCTTGTCTGACGGCTTCATGTGTCACGTCTGGTAAGACTTCTTCTAGTATCTGATTACATATTATCTGTGCTTTGTCATAATATGGATGATTTCTGGGCTAAAATGATAATGTCATCTCTATTACGCATCGTCTTAAAAATGTGTGCAAAATGAAATTGCTTCATAATATTGACTTGTTAAAGTTGGCTATCCTTAGCTTTTTATATAAAGACAGCTAAAGTTGGCTATCCTTAGCTTTTTATATAAAGACAAAGTATAATAATCAGGCTTGTACTAATTTAGCAAATGATTCAAAAACAAGTTTTTTTATACTTTAAACTAAATTCTTACAAAAATTAGCATCCTGTAGTAAATATGTTGAGGAGTCTAAGTTAAATTCCAGGCCCTTAATATTTCTGAAACAACATAACACGATTTATGTAATTGTGAAAAAATTGATAGAATAACAATATTTAAAACTTATTTTTTCGTATGTATAATTGAACATTCAAATATATCAAACCAATAACTTTGTTTGAAAATATTATTTTTTTTGCATGTTGATTGCACATTTTTTTGAAAGTGGGTTTTATAACTTTATAATCTTCTACAGACTTCTACCAACAGCTAATTTTCTCAAATCAATGATAAATCTATGGTGTCAACCAAAAAACCCAGTCTGTGGTGGAATACTATCAACTTATTTTCTAGCAGTACAATTCAAAAATAAAACTGTGAAAACAAAAAGTTCAAACTTATATGTGGCAGCTAGCTATATCTAAAAATCTACTTGTGAAACAGAACTTTGTTAAATAAAATATCATCTTAGAATTTTTAATGTACATGTTCTCTTATTAAATATCGATAAATTCTATTTAACAAAGTATTTATTTGTAAATAAATATACATTCCTCTATATTCTTAAATGTGCTTTGGGAAAGCCATTACCCTGGTGATCCTCTCATGACTGTCTACTACTTATCTATTTTGTGCTTTTGTTTATTACTGTGAAACAGTATTTTGCAGAAATTTAAACCATTCATTTTTGCGCCTGTCCCAAGTCAGGAGCCTCTGGCCTTTGTTAGTCTTGTATTATTTTAATTTTAGTTTCTTGTGTACAATTTGGAAATTAGTATGGCGTTCATTATCACTGAACTAGAATATATTTGTTTAGGGGCCAGCTGAAGGACGCCTCTGGGTGCGGGAACTTCTCGCTACATTGAAGACCTGTTGGTGACCTTCTGCTGTTGTTTTTTTCAATGGTTGGGTTGTTGTCTCTTTGGCACATTCCCCATTTCCATTCTCAATTTTATTAGAGTTTTTTTTAAGCTTGACATATATACTTACTTATACATTGAGTATATACATGTAGTCACAAATGAAGATTTACATGAACACTGACCTTCATTTTTAGTGGATATTGACAACACAATGTCTCTTTACCTTTACAATTTCATTTTTGTTTTACAATAATTTTACATGTTCACTTGATGTTGTTTTTTTTTATTGTAAACTAACTATTTTAGGAAATACATGTTAATTATGCACAGGTTTATAATGTACATGTAACCTGTATAAAAAGTAATTTTAAAGCCAGCATACAAAATTCATACTCAAAAGCTATCAACAGTATCATATGACAGGCTATTATTTGAACTTGGAATTATTTCAATTATGGAAGTTGCATAATTTTTGGTGCTTAATATTTTTAATAAATTCCATGTTTATTCTGAACTTTGATGTTCTGTGCTGCGACCAACACTTTCTATTACAAAGAAGAAAGTATGTTTTCAATAGAATGTACTGTGCCCCCACAACACTATCTAAATAAAAATACATTGTACGGCAAGTGTTATGAACCTCCAAACATTATAATACCAAATAAACATGGAATTTTTTTAAAATTTCAAGAAAACATGCAAATTCCATAATTAAAAATAATTTTAAGTTCAAATGAAAGCCTGTTCATATATTTAGTGTTTATATATGTATTATTGATGTTAATGTAATTCAAATAGGTACCTATAGTTTATACAGACTTTTGTAATAAAAGATACATCATTAAATATGTGTATATTATACATATACCAATAATATGTCTACAAGAAAATAAAAAGCAGACAGATGTGTGTATGTGAGAGAAGTAGTAGTACCATGCACACACAGAGTGGTTAGTAAGAGGGAGGATATGTTAGCTACAAACCAGTTTATTTAGATCGTTAAGTGTCTCTATTAGCAGATCAGGAATTATCTCTTCCAAACAGTCGTTAATAAACCAATTAACAAACCCCTCCGCAAACAGAGGGTGGTCATTGTAGTAAAATAAAGAAAGCAATTCCTGTCAAAAACAATGTCATAATAACAGAAAAACAACAATTAGCAAAACAATGGACAGCAATTAATTTCAATAACAATGTTACAACAAGGTAAAAATAAAATTAGCATAGCTGTCTATTAGAAATAATTCTTAGTTCTTGATTTCAATTTTGATTATCATTTTCATCAAAAATTTGCAACATTTCTTTAAGATTACTTAATTTTTCTTGAGCAGTAAGAATTCAAACTTCAAAAACAATCGTTGCATCATTAACATGCAATGACCACAATTTTGTATAGATCTTATTTACAAGAGTCCAAAAGAAAGGTATTTTGACATTTAAATTATTATTTCATGGTCCCTCATCATATACCAGTGAGACAACTGAACTAAGAATTATTTTTGTATAGCTTCTTTCATCATAATGTCTAGCAACCAAATTTAAACTGAAGATTAATCCTTGTATTATAGCAATTAGCTCTAACATTTTCTGTTAAGATAAGCAAATTTTCTATTTTTTTATGATTCTTATTCATTTAAAAGCCTTTCTTTTGTATGTATATACTATAAAGACAACATGGATATTTTCACAAAATCTTTAACAAAATGTCAATGACCAAAATGGCCAAGAATATATGCAAATAAATACAAAAAGTTTCAAATATACAAACAGAATTTATCTTTTAAGTTCAGAATTAAAGCAAATGAATGTTAAAGAAGAATCGATTACCAAAGAATCATTAATTAATTAATAATTATTTAATATATGTATTCTAGATTCCTGTAATGTTTTTAGAATGCATTCTAAAGAGAGATTCTGATAATAATCTTAAAAAGAAATACATTCTAGTATCTTGACATCAGATTAGAGAAAACAAGAAGTTAAGACAAATGAACACATTTAAGCCATGCATATCATGCAGAATTCTGTTTGTGATTTTGGAGATCAGTTCTTGATTTCTTGAGAAATAAATTGAAGTCAATACTTTAGATTTATATTTTTGTCCTTTAGTCTCAATAGATAGTTGTCTCATTGGCATTCACACCACATCTCCTTAGTTCTACATTAACAATTAGCGGTTAGTTTAAATTTATACAGATTAATTTCATGACTTTTTTGTGTATACTTTAACTCGGGTTCTAGTCCTTTCCAGTAGACTTGATTTGCTGTGATTTATTTTCCAAACTTTCTAATTAACTTGATGTACAAAAAATAAAAAAAGACCCAAGTTTACATATTAACATTTGTGTTTTTTTTTCTACTGCTGAGATTCATAAACATTAATTTATTGCAAAAAATATTTTAGTTTACAATCTATCAATCACTGCTAGTTTTTTTCAATTAATGTTTGACCTATTTGTAAACATGCGATTCACAAAATCAAATTCCATTTCCGAGACCATTTTCACATTTCTAAAAGAAATTTTTGCTTCAAGAATATTCTATAGCTTTTGTACATATCCTGTAGCAAAACTCTTGTTAATTGAAATACAATACTGAAGCTAGTATTCTTCAAGAAATCAAGAACTGATTATGAGTGGCACATCTTTAAGAAAAACGAAATACAATCATTGCCCCTGTAATCAATTCTGAATAGAGAATACACAAGAATTAATCCTGTAAATGAAGTCCCATAAATTCAGAAATTATTTGGCTTTTTAATTCAGGAAAGAATGTTAAGAGGTCTTACAAGGTATTAAAAAAAATCTTTTAAATAAGAACGATACAAATTTTCTATTACAACATGAGGGACAAATTTGTCCCCCAGAGAATTTACCATCACAAATGTTTTGTTGGCAGTTCCAAATCATTTAATTTTGTTCAGACAGGTTAAAAAAATATTTCAAAAGCAGATGCCTTTATTTTGTATCCAGGTATGAAAATTTGTTGAAAGAATTGGAAATTTTATTAACTGATCTATTAATCATGAATTGTTTTCACAGATTCCCTATATTAATACAGTCGATTCCACTTAATTGCATACCGCTTAATAGCATAATTCGGTTAATTGCATAGTTTTCTCCTGCACAAAACCATTTCCCATTCATCTAATGTTAAATTGTCCGGTTATATGCATAGCTCTACAAGTGGCCTTTCGGTTTATTGCATAGAAAATTATTGCCGTCTAGATATGCTAGATAAACTGACGAGAATTTTGACCGGAAACGGTCATTTGGTAAGTATATTTTTCTTGAATGCATCCTTATTTTCGTTATTATTTCATATTTACTTTTTTGTTATTGAAATAAAGTTTTAAAACAGTTTCTTTCGTGTTTATATTATGGAATTTGATTTAAAAATAAACCTCGATGTCTACACAGGTAAAGTTTCCCATGTTCTATTTTAAGCCTCGAGGTCATAAAAATGTCAAACAGATAATTGTTGTAAAAACACTGACCATTCTACTTCAAAGGGTGTTAATAATTGATTGGATTTTAAACAATTGTCCATAGATTACATTTGGGGTTAATTTTTAAAACAAAAAGTCCTGCTAATTATCGATCATAACCAATGTGAACTCTATTGGGCTTGGGGTGATCTGTATTAATGTTAATATTATAGGGCATTTACATATGATAAAAGAATTTTATACATCAATCATTTGTTTTTTTTATTTTATGAAAAGAGCATTTACTTTTAATTATTATATTTTCTCACTTTCAACACTTGTGTCCAGCGATTAACCCGTACAGGGCCCCACCATTACTGCTTTGCATATACGAAACTAACAAGTTGTTACTTTAGTGCCCAACTGCATATCAACAGCAATTCATTACACATCTATTGTTAAAATAATTATAAACTGTGAAGTATTGTTTAAAAGTTTATTTTAATCAAAGCCTAACAATGTACATTGTACATATGGGTCATAGAAACAAATCTATTTTTAGAACAGTTTATTTTCGTATCCCAGGTAAAGGAAAGTCTGAATGCAAATAAACTAGAACTAAATGTGTTTATAATCTTTATTTAAAGAAACAAAATAAAATAACACATATGACACTAGAGTAGACATATAATTTTTATTAAAATAAATCAACATTCAGTATATTGTATGTGGATTACAGACGTTCATCTTTCTTCAGGGATTTCTTTTACTGATCTGTTCTATCGATGTTATTTGACTCTGTCATTTGGCATTTCGGATATAAGCATACTCCGCTTTATTGCATAATTTTGTCTGACAAATAGGCTATGCAAATAACCGGAATCTACTGTATACACCCAAAATTTCTGAATTTACAGCTTTCACTAAATATCGAGTTGACTATGTGATAATACATACCGGTTCATCTTTGTATCGTTTGGCCACCATGTCATCAATATTCTCTGGTGTGTATGGCGATGGTTGTGTTTCTATATACTAAAAATACATTATTTGACATATATAATTTCAACGTTTTTACATTATTGCAATACTTGTGATAATATGCATTGAAGACAAAATTTAATGAATATTCTTTAAATTATATGAAAATCACATTTATCATTTCTTATGCTTGGTATGACAAGACTTTTTTCCTATATAAAGAGAGACAACTCCTAATAATCTAAGCCAAACCATGATAACTTTTTTACTAATAAACTGTTAACACAGAGATATGTCTCGCCTATTTGTTATTTTGATAATGCAAATGTTGAAATTAAAATAGCAATACTTTAACATGTAAGTTATGCAAATTTCAAATTCAATGAAGAATGACTGAAGATACAGGGCTAAACAATCTCCATGGAAATAAGATGTGCCAATGCTAATACAACTGCAAACCAAATACCATTGACTTTTCATATGTTGTTCCCTTTAAACAAACCTAAACACAACCATCAACTTGTAAATGAACCATAATTAGGGGTTGGGGTTTATTTTTTTTTTACGTTATATATTCTCCATGGAAATAAAACTTGCAAAACAAATATCATTGACTTAACATTAGTGGTTCATCTTAAACTGACCTAATCACAAACTAATACATGTAAACTAAGCAAAAGTTTCAAAGTCAACAGACCATGACTGAGGGGGCAGGGTCAAACAATCTCCCTTAAAATGAGATATACCAATGCTTATACAACTGCATACCAAATACCATTGACCTACCACTAGTGGTAGGCCATAAACTGACCTAATCACAAACTAATACATTTAAACTAAGCAAAGTTTCAAAGTCAAAAGACCTTGACTGAGGGAGTGGGGTCAAATAATCTCCATGGTAATGAGATGTGCTAAGACAACTGCATACCAAATTCACTGTTCACCATGAACTAGACCTAATCACAAACTAATACATTGTTGATGCCGTCGCT
Organism: Mytilus galloprovincialis; assembly: GCF_965363235.1. Lineage (NCBI taxonomy): Eukaryota > Metazoa > Mollusca > Bivalvia > Mytilida > Mytilidae > Mytilus > Mytilus galloprovincialis. The sequence continues at coordinate 24,327,658 of NC_134843.1, forward strand.
GACACCGGAAACAGCATACCCATGTCTTTCTTTTTGACTCCGTCAAAGCAAGACAAAAACTATAATTCCCTTTTTAGATTCATTTTGATTGAAAATGATAAATGCATACAATAAACTGACTTAACCAGTAGCTGATATCAAACTTTTACTGTCTTTCATAGATAGATTTAGTATAAAATTATTGATTTTGATATCTCCACAACATTCTGTAAATTCTTATATTTTCATTGAATGGTACCAGTTTGATTTTGTTAGCCAGTTTTACATTGTATGATGTAGCAACTTATTTTATTTGTGTTTTATTGGGCATATTTCACAATCTACTCAAATCAACAGACATGATCTTATTTTTTTCAACAACAACTGTCTTTATATGCACCTTTACTCAGTTGCTTTAAGTTGTATTTAAAAAGAATTGGGTTCTAGAAAATATTTCTGGCATCAAAAGCTTTTTCATCTACATTTGTACCTTATACTTTTTAAGAACATCATTTCTATCTGTATCAAACACTTCATCTCTCCGTCTAGTATGATGAGGTTCCTGACCATAGCCATTGTAAACAGGAAGAGAGTGATTTACTCTGGGACTTTTCTGATACCTTGACTGTCTCCCACCATGAGGTTGTGAGTGATGGACATTTGGCTGTGTTTCCTGGGCCCTCTTCGCTCTCTTGTCACGAGCCTTTTTACTTTTGTACCCATGTTGAGGTGGTGGGGGATAGTATATTTGGAATGGAGCTCCCCACACTACTTGAGGGGGTGGTGCATGATGTCCTTGAGGGGGTCCATGATGTCCCTGGGGATGCTGATATGCTGGGTATCCATAGGCAGGGTAAGGGTATTGCTGAGGCATGACATACTGCTGTTCTTCACCAGAGTCATCATCTGTATCTTCTCCCCAACTGTCATAATCTGGTGTTCTGAGATATAAAGTATTGAGTTGTTACTGAATACAAAATATGTTATCTGTATCTTCTCCCCAACTGTCATAGTCTGGTGTTCTGAGATTTAAAGCACTAAATGGTTACTTTATATAAAATACAGCATTGTAAATCAAATAATACTGTCACCCTTTTGGAGTAAAACTTCTGTGTGAACAATGTCAGCAAATATTGCATGCTAATTTTTGGTACAATTTTCAAGAATAATATATAAAATTTCAAATGCTTACACCCTTTATTTTTTCTAACTGTTCACAGATGTACATTCTAATGTGTGTTTTTCTTCTCTTTGCATGACTGTGTGTCTGACTCCAAAAAAAGTATTGATTAAGATTGATTAAACCAAAAATCAAATGAATATGATTGATTTCAGTAGCTGTAAGGATTCATTGAAATGTTACAGTTGAAAATGTATATCAGTAGTTCTTTTTTATTGTTTTCTATGTACTAATGTTCATGTTATCTATAAAACTGTGATTATCAGGTATGGTGCTGTTACTGTACTTGTAGCATATTCCTATTATTGTACCTGTGTAAGTTCACTGACTGATAGAGATTAAAAGGGGAAGATCTAAGGTCTTTAAAACTTGTTTAACCCTGCTGAAATACTCATATGCATGTTAAAAGTCACCCTCCTTGTCAGTAAATCAGAATTTTTTTTTAAGTTGAAACTGTAAAATTTATTAAATAATATACAATTTTGTGGTTTTGAAACCTACTATTTTAATTAATTAATTTATATTTGAATGTGTGTTGATTTACAACATACATCAGAACTCATTTTTTTAGATAACTAGTATTCCAGCAATAACATGAATCCATATTTAATAATTTCCCTTTTTAGTACACTTACTGGTGACTACGTCTGTGAACAGGGGGAACAACTCCATATTTACTTCCTCTTAAGTTGCCCTTGTTTCTTACTTTATCACGCTCATGAGGAGTTTCGATTCTGAAAATATCATAAACATGTGTAATTATGAAACAATATAAATATAGTTTCTTACTCGAGATAAAAAGAACAATTAAAAATAATATTTACGGTTAATTAATAACAATAATTTATTGGCACTCCAAAAAAAATTAATGCCTTTTTTTTACACTTTACAATGCCCATAAATGATATAAAGAATAATTCTATTTTTCTTGTTTGATGGTATCAACCTATTCTGTTTAACCAAATCTGTTCTGATTGGAAATGAGACAGTTTGATAAATGTATACATGGTATATGAAGCAAGTTTCAAGTTTCACCTTCAAATATGTTTCTATTGATATTATCCTGACCTGACATTTTAGCATCTACATGTATCATGACTAATCTTGTACTTTGAAGACACTTAATGAACACATGTACATGACATATATAATTCTAAATCTGCCTTTAATCTATATTAAAGTATATACATTGTACATGTAATCAACAAACTCATCAGCAAAAGCATGTTCAGTCTGGCTAGTTTCCATCAGTCAAAGTACCCTTTTTAAAGTATATTTCTAAATACCTGTTTAAATATGCAGGTGAGGTAGGTTTTCTATATTTGCCATAAGGTGAATGTGACCTCCTTCCTCCTTCCTGTGGAGATCTATTGTACCTTCCTGGAGGTGTTCCTCTTTGTGGTGAGTATCTATTTGGAGGTGTATGTCCGTCACTTACTCGTGACTGGATTCTTCTCAAACTGAAAATAAATATATATAAACATACATGACATACTTGGTAATGTTAATATATCATTATATTCTTCCAATTTATTCTTAAAAATGAAAATAAAAAATTATAAAAAATAAAAATAATAACACTGCATAAAAGAACATAAGATTTTCCTTCTAATTACATTGTTTATGTTTACTTTCTTCAAACATCAGTTTCTGAGGTATTCGGGACACACTGCTTTTCTTATGCAATCAAACAACTCAGATAACTTTCTATTTAAAAGATTACAGTTGGTGTAGGGTAAAAGATTTAATAAAATGCTTAGCTGAGTGAGCCTGATACGACCGCAGAGGTTGAACCCTAAACAGTAGGGGCATATTCGGACATTATATTCAAGCATGATAACTGTCTGAATTTCATGAATTTGAATTGTGATAAAATTTTTGACATAATATAGGTTTCTGACACAAAATAAATGTTGTCAAAGATCTTATTAATCTATTGCACAATACTGTGCAACTGAAGCTTTCATCTTGAAACATTTCAAAAATTCAAAATTTTGCGAAATTTTTGAGAAAAATTATGACCCCCCCCCAACTTTTGGAAACCACCTTAGAGCAATTACCCCAAAACTCAATCCCAGCCTTTCCTTTGATATATGGAACCTTGTAGTACAATTTCAGAGAAATCCATTTTCTTTAAACTCTGGAAACTAGAAAGATGCTTGTTTTTGGCCCCTTTTATGACCATTAATTCCTTAACTGTTGGCCCCATAACCCCTAAAATGAATCCCAACCTTCTTCTTGTGATATCAAATATAGTGGTACACAAGTTATTAACCTGAAAATAGAAAAATGCTTGTTTTTTGGCCCCTTTTGGCCCCTAATTCCTAAACAGTTGGGACCATCCTCCCCAAAATCAATCCCTACCTTTTTTTTGTAGTATTGATCCTTCTTAAAAAATTTCATAGATATCAATTCACTTAAACTAAAGTTATTGTCCGGAAATCAATGTGTCTTCGGACAACAACGCAGACAAGGCTGACGGCGACGCATAATACCAATATACGATCCCGAAATATTTTTTTGGGTTGTAAAAAAACCTGATCATTACCTTGTTATATGTATATGAACTTTATTGGGCAGCAAATGTAGGATCATGTAATAAGAGGCTGATTTTTATGAGGGTAGGTAGGCAAAATATAACAATCTAGATTTTGTTTGGGTCTTCTCTTCTTTTAAATGTGTTGATCTAGGTTTCCTTTGAGCATATTGAGCAGATATAACATTTCTTGGTTTTCTAAATTGGAAGTATAGTTTGGCATGTTTGGTGTTCAATGGTATTGTAGTCTGTAACATGATAAATTTGCACCTATTTGACAGTTTTTGTCGATTAAATTTACATTGTCATTTTGGGGCCTTTTATAGCTGAATATGCGGTATGGGCATTGCTCATTGTTGAAGGCCGTACGATGACCCATAGTTGTTAATTTCTGTGTCATTTTAGTCTCTTGTGGAGAGTTGTCTCATTGGCAATCATACCACATCTTTTTTTTTATATCATTCATGTATATGTTCGTTTATTTTTAATCCATACAAAAGTTTGCATTCTGTGTTTATTTTGTAGACTGTAGATGTATCCTTACTTACCATATAGTTCCACCAATTTATTTTGAATCCATTTTGAATCATAGAAAAATGGGCTTGAACCCACCTCCAAAAGATCCATGATTCTGTAATGGGGAGTACCTAAATTTCATCCATTCTTAAATTCACATCATTAGAATTTGAATTTAATAGATGTTTTGCTTAATTTCTTCAAACTTTTTGAACAATTTAACATTAGTCCATGCTTACTATAAGTCTATTTATTTTTTTAAGAATGAATTCTCGCAACATATATTATTTGCTCATTTTTAAAATGAGAAGAAAAAATACAAATTGTTTTGTCCCTAAGAAAATTAAACATGTAAGATTTTCGCTGCTATTTTTGCTGAAGAGGTACAATTTGGGTACTGTGACGTTAACTATCATTTCATTATCTTATACTGTTGAATGCCAGGTGTGTTTTCTGATGTCTTGATCCCAAGATTGTATTTGCGCAGTTGAAGTCCCTATTCAGTATGATACCAGTGTTTTACTAGCAGTGAATTTAGAATTTGTATGGTGATTTGGAAAGATTTTTCTAGTTCATCTAGGCATTTCATGTTTACATGTGTAACGCGAGGGTACCCAAATTACACCTACTTTGACAGTTTTTTAACCTACATTTATTTATGCTTCAGACAAAAGTTTTCATTTTGTGTTCATTTTGTAGATGTATCATTATTTACTATATGGTTTCACCAATTTAATTTTGAATCCATATGAAATCATAGAAAGTCTGAACTGACCTCCAAACCATCAACGATTCTGTAATGAGTAGTACCCAAATTGCATCCATGCTTATTGTTTACTCTTGGAAATCTAGTAAGATATCCGCTGCTCTTTTTGCATTTAAGGTGCAATTTGGGTACTCAATTATGAAATTTGGGTACCGTGATGTTATATACATATTTAGAATAACCCGTTGTTTTTTTGTCGTAAATGTGTGCAATTTCAGAACTTTTAATGATTGGACTAAAAGCAGTAAGGTATATAGCGTATATGGGACCCCTTATCATGTAGAAGAAGGCCCAAAACTGGGACGAATTTGTCCCTGCCCCCACACGATCAATCATAACTTAAAAGCAGATAAAAGATCAACAGAAAAGTTTTGTCAACCTGTCTTTGTGTTCCTCCCAAACAACTTTTCTATTCTGGGCCGACAAAGACATGTTTTGGGTGCATTTTCTTGGAGTTTTATCACAAATTCTTCATGTTGTTTACACCTGTTGATTAGTTGCAAACCGGATATTAAAACTGGTTACCGACATACGATACCAGTTTACGGTCCCACTAATTAGAGTCAAGTTGATTTTTAAGGACAAGAAGCGATACGAAGCGTCAAGAAGCAAAAATGTTTAAATACTATCATGGAAGTATTATATTGACAGGAACTACTACGACCCGACTTCAAACGTTTCATCTGCGATGCCGCTCGCAATTTAATGACATGTTAATTAGCTTGAAACATGGCACGTTATTTACATACCAGCGTGTGGTGCCCTACAATATTGTCATTCTCGGTTGCTTTCGGGATTACGGAAATAAACGAAGAAATCGAAAGTTGTGATAAATTCTTAGGAAACAGCAATCGGCAAACCTCGGCAGATTCCGTTACCTTACATTTGCATATGTGTGCCGATTGAGTGATTGGTGGATTAATGCGAGTCATCATTAATTCTATAGAAAAACACATTGACGATGGAAATTTGTACCAAATTTATTGAATAAATGCCCCATTTTATTGATTTATTTTTCGGTAGAAATTGCACTTTGTGTAATATATATCGCAAGTTGTGATTATATAATAACTACTGTTTACTCCACTGAGTGGCACACATTTCCTGCATATTTAAGACGATTGTAAATGATCGTTCTGAAAAAATCAAAAGATCAAAGAGATTTTAGATAAATGTAGAAATCATTAAGCTTCTCTCTAAATCCAGGGAAAGATCATTGGTTGGTATATACGAATGTTCAGCTAAACCCCGATGTGTTGAAATTGTTTTTTAATACTGCGACTCAAGGATTTGTATAGTGACATTATACAAATTCTTGTGCGACTGTTCAAAAATATTTACCAGTATCATTTCCAAGGACGGTTTCATTTGGTCGGATAGTGATAACATATTTTAGGGGACAGAAATGTATTATATAAATAGCTATAAATAGCTATATAAGGTAGTTAGATCTCTGGTTTCTCTGCTGTATTTTGTTGATTGGTACTTGCTCGATTAATTTTCGTATTGTAAACTGGAAATTTCTACTTTCCAGGATTATCCAGTAACTTAACCATATATATTACTCTAAACTTCACAGTTTTAATATTTATGAAATATATTTATTGTTAACCGGCGGTAACCGGAACACACCTTAAGCGCGATTTAAACTTCACCCACAAACTAATAAAATAATGTCACTCACTATTTCAAATCGTTGTAAAATAATTAATTCTGGGCCGATTTTCATTTTTGATGCATCAGGCGATTTCTTTAAATAAGTTGTTCACGAATAAAGGTCTACTGACGCGATTGAAATAAGTAAAGGTGTTTTCCGACAGGTAATATTGATAAGCTGTCTCGATTAAAACCACGTGATTGATAAGAAGTATCTCTGGTTAATTTATGACCGCGGCATCGCAGATAGTCACAAAAGAAATTAACGACAGCGTACTAATTGGACAGTTTCCATATCTTTTCTACAGGGCTACCCGGGTTATAAATAAATGCTAATTAATCGTTGTAGTTCCTGTCAATATAATACTTTCATGATACTATCAAAACACAAAAATATAGAAAAAGTCAATTAGTTATTTAGTAACTGTTGATAATTTGTTGTTTCAGTGGTGGCTCCAGAACTTTTCTTAAGGAGGGGTCCCACTTACTGAAATATAGGTCTTTTTGTTTTTTTTGTTTTTGTTTTTTTTGGGGGGGGGGGGATGGATTGTCATTCATTAATTCTTATAATACCCTATATATAGTAACAAACATTTCGCACAAAAGTCCCCCTGATCCCACCAGATCTGCCTATGTGTTGTATAAAGTTTCAATCTACGTTAGATTTAGTACCACTAGTATAAATATCGATAGTCTTGTAAAAAATGTTTAGCAAATATAATTTTATATATGTATGTTTATAAAAGTCATTTGTTGACTGTTTCTTATTGTATTTGAAAAATAAAATAAACTTGACCCGCGACCCAGTGTGTAACACATTCAAAGTCAATTTGTATTTTTTCGGAAAGGGTGGGGTGGGGGATTACGGACATGTGCCTAAAAAACATGTGTGGTCCGCCTTGTTGAAATTGTGGATTTATCCTAAACATGAGTTAATATCCTTTACAGACGATGTTTACTTATCTTTTTTTGCAGAAACCATAATAGTTAGATGGAATTTGTAAGATCATATAACGCCGGGGCCACTTGAAAATTTTGGTCTCATTTGACTTATAAGTTATAAGTTATAAGTCAAATGAGACCAAAATTTCCAAGTGGCCCATTATAAGCGCAAAACGTCTTTTGCCTTTTATTTCATCTAAAAAATTACAACAGATAGCTAGAAATTATAAACATGAAATCAGCAATACAAGGGCAACATAAACGCAAAAAAAAAAAGAAAAAAAGACGTACATAACTTGATGACTCCCTATTATCTCGAAAATTTGGTTGGAAGAACACAGCAACCGTTTTAACAACAAAATTTTGACAGGTGACCGAGTCAGGCTTTCATAGGAGCCTCTAATTTCTTTTCTGATGGAATTTCATAAAAGCTATCTGTTCACATTCCATTTAAATGTATATTAAAAAAAAATGGTTCTCTTTCTAGTCAAATAACTTTCACATATATAATCCGTACCGAATCTAAGAAACTTCATGACTTTTCACGTTTGCCTGTACTTGTTTAAGTTGTTTTTGAATGTAACAGGATATAAACTCGAGACTACATTTTTTCAGGCATTTAAAATTACTTTTTGAACTATGGAAATTATAACATAAGCAACACGATGGGTGTCACATGTGAAGCAGGATTAATTACCCTTCCGGAGCACCTGAGATCACCACCATTTTTTGGTAGGGTACGTGTTACTTAGTCTAGTTTTCTATGTTGTGTCTTGTGCACTATTATTTGTCTATTTGTCTTTTTCTTTTTTGCCATGGTTTTATCAGTTTATTTTCGATCTATGAGTTTGACTGTCCCTTTGAAATCTTTCGCCCCTCCTTTACACTAATTAGCAGAGAATAAGGAAATAAACTTGGACTGAGTTTCTTGTATAACTAACATGAATGTTTATCAAGTTAATAAGAACCACAAATTAAAGCATGCCAAGCAAACCACGTATAGACTTTGTTTGCATTTCATTCTATGCATGGTCGTTGATATAAAAAAAATTTCACTACAAACGAAATTCTTCAAGGTTTGACTAATACTAATGATATAAAAAAAAAGAAGATGTGGTATGCTTGCCAATGAGACAACTATCCAACAATATGATAGTCATAGGACAAAGTTGAAAACAACTAAACAGTACTTAAAGTCCCCGTACATCATTCAATAATGAGCAAACCCAATAAATTATGATAATTCATAAAAGGCATTGCATGGGACAAGCAAATTTGAACAATACAAAAGAGAAAACCAACGACCAGCTGTTACCAATTGCAACAATACAGTGCAATACCTGCTATTGCCTTAGACAGAAACAACAAGAATGTATATGTGGTGAGCACGCTTTATCGTCATCATCGAGGCGGCTAATATAACACGAATTAGACAAAAGAACTATAAGTATCGATGGTAAGTATCTTCTTAGGCGTTCGAATTTATTCCCATTACATGTTAATGTCTTTAATATACCAAATAAAGAGGTCGACGCCACTAAAAAATCAAAACATGCCAAAACAGAAAACTGTCATGACTGTAAAATTTATTATGAACAAAATCATGATTAGCTCAAAGCATTCTATAACAGATATGATATACTAGTATATGGTTTTCTAGTTCAAAACTAGCAATATCTTTGATGCTAGTATACAGTCAAGTTGACTAAGTTCTTTTATTGCGCCGCTTTATTGACAGGTTCTTGTTACTAGCATTATTTTTTGTTTTTCTTTTCTTTTCATTCGGTCTAATTATAGAGGAAGTTACTGGTATCTTTTTTGAAGAATCACAATTTGGCTTGACTGACTCGATTTGCACATTATCGACAGTTTTCTGTACTTCTGAAACGTTGGTGCAACTTTCCGTATTTAATTTAGTAGTTGAATCATTTTGATCATCAGAGAGAGGCGCATTTATTGAAACAGTCCGTTTCTTCTTGTTTCTATGGTTGTGTTTTAAGTGTTGTTGCAAGGAACTAGCTACAATAAATTCCTTTGGACATAATTTACATCTGAATGGCATATCTCCCGTATGTATTCTCTTATGAACGCTTAGGTAGCCGTGATATTTGAATTCTTTTCCACACACGTCACATTTATATGGCGTATCACCAGTGTGTATGCGCTCATGTTGTATAACAGCTCTCTCAGCCGTAAAAGATTTCTCACATATAGAACATTTATATGTCTTCCCAGAATGAGTTTCTAGATGATACCCTAAGTGATGCTTACGTGAGAATGTTTTATCACACATGTCACATTTGTAAGGCTTCACACCAGAGTGAAGTCGCTCATGAGTACGCATGTGTGTGTTTTGAGTAAAAGTTTGTCCACATGTGGCACACGTGTACGGTCGCTCATGTGTATGAGAACGCAAATGAACCAGTAATGACTGTTTGTGCCTAAATGGCTTAGAACAAAGTTCACAGACATAGGGTCTATATTCTGAGTGAACCTTTTTATGAGTTGTAAGGTTACTAGACTGAGTAAACCGCTTATGACAGACGTCGCACTCGAATGGTTTGTCCAACGTATGCAGTCTCTCGTGCGCAGCCAAACTGGATGTACTGCATAGCGACTTATCACAATAACGACATTTATAAAACGTTTTGTCGTCAGTATGCGTACGCATGTGTCTTTTTAAATAGCTTGGTAGACCGTATCGTTTGTTGCATACACTGCAAGAATATTCTCCTTCGTGATTACACTTGTGTTTTCGCAGTGTGTATGTATGTTTGAACCAGTTGCCACATACATCACACTGAAATTTCTTACTGCTATCTTTGCTATCAGTTGTAGTATGTTTACACTGGATACTTTTGTAACACATTGAACATTTGCTGTCGCTAACTGCTTGTCCATTTGCCTCCGTGTCTTGTGATGAATCTTTTGCTATACCATTGGTCTTCCTGTCTTTGGTTTCACCTTTATTAGGAGCTTTTGAATGAGACGCCATCTTTTTGTGTTCTAGCATCCGAGACTTTTTGGCCACATTACCGGAGGAAGGTTTTTGAACGTTTGGATTTATGTTGCATCTGTCATCTATCAAAGTATTAGTTTTTGCAGTTTCGACGCTCGGTGTAAAACAATTTATTTCCTTAGTTTCCATGGTAAAATTACTTTCCTTGTTTTTAATGTCTTCTATCTCATTAGTAAAGGATGACAGATGTTCTTTTGTACCAGTACTACGTGTTTCCTGTTCGTCGTCTGCGACAACATTTCCACCGATGATAGACGATTCTGTTTGATATTCAGACACGTTTTCAGAAAGATCATGATTCCTTTCAACCTTAATAGAATTATGATCACGTTGTAAATCGTTGTGTTCAAGTTCATCACAATCAACACTAGTTTCTGACTTGATCTCCATTTTGTTTTCTGGCATTCTTTTTATGTCAGATTAGACCATCACTGGAAGAAAAGGAAAAATGTGGTTTTAAATAACATAGACAAATTCATAACAAAATAATCCCCTTATAATATCTATAAATTATGTTAATTCGAAGAAAACTTCTTTTCCAATAAGTCTTGTGTTTTAGTAAAATAACGATTTTATTTATGAGCACATGCATATATTGTTACATTAAGTATTATACTAACAATGATCTGTTTATTCTAACTTCACAATTCCAGACTTCTACTTATTGATTGACGGTCAGACATCTGTATTAAAATCACCACTTATTATAATGTGTGCTCATTAAGATCCCCGATGATTACCAATGGTGTATTAGATAACAGCATCGATTCCTGGAGATGATTGTAACAATGCTGCACACACTTCAATCAATATTACTATGTGTGTAGAACTGTTAATCTCTAGATCATTGATCGTGGAAATATATTCTTCATTTACAATACACATTCAGTAGCAACATTGCAATTATACACACAAATATCTTTAACTGCACTAGAACAAATACAAAAAAGCCAAATCTTATCTTAAAAACGTATTTCTAAGTAGTTTCAGACATGGAAAACATTTTATAGGGATATAATGTAATTGGAAATGAAAATCCAAAACATTGAAAGCGAGAAGTATTAAGTTTTACATGCAACCAAGACGGTATGATAAATAAACAAAACTTTACCTTTATTTCTAAAGTAGACGCTGCAAAAATCACAATGCCGGCCATAACGTTATGGAAACCATTTTTATTCCAACTGATAAATCCTGAGTATTGATTCCAGTATCTTCTGTCAAAGGTTTAACTATCATACGGCTGCTATTTATAGAAAAAGCTTCTCGCACCGAACTGACGTATCAGACTGGCAGAACAGATTTCATGCTACTAAAGTCATGCTGAATGCTAGTTAGAGAAATGAATATATATCGAGATCAATTGATTAATATATGGATTGCTCTTAATAAATTTTACGGGGTATTTATATTCAGGTCTCCAGTCACAATTCTTTGAGTTTTGATATTTATTACTAAGCACATAATCATTGATATATAACTATAGAAAAAGAATAAAAGATTAAGAAACGAAAAATAACGGATAACAATTGAACTCTACAATGAAATTCGCCTGCGTCTCATATAAAATTCTTATGACTAAAATTGATCATAATCATACTGAAATGTTTAAGAATTTTTATTCTTAAACGCAGGTCTGGTAATAATTTTGCTAACTATAAAAAATACTAATATAACCAAAAGACAGGAGTGGATTTTATTGGGAGGGATGCGAGCCTTCCATAAATACGAAGATAAAGAAATATGAATGTTATTCAAATTTTACTAAAATCGCCAAAAATATTTCGTCTAGCAATGCCCGGTGATAGTTTTTGATTAGTGGGCACCTCTCAGATCAGTTCCTTAAAAGCCTATTCCACTTACATTCTAAAAATATAAAACCAAATGATATAGTTTGTATATCAACATTATAAATTTCATACAAAAGTATTATTGTTTGTGGTTTTTTTCACGTTAAAAGAAAATTAAAAAACTATGTACCACATCATATAATAAAATACTAACAAAATCCGTGTAGAGGGTCTCTCAAACATTATCATTTTGTTTCAAAGATTTTGCTTCGTAGTTTAATAGATACAATTTGCCAATTAGAGGAGAAATTGACTCTGGTGACCATATTTTTTTAATCGATTTACACAAAATGCGGATTTTTACTTCTTTTTTTGGGAACAAAGGTATATCACACCTAACTTATTCATGCCGAGTCGATTCGATTTGGCCCAGTAGTCTCGGTGGAGAAAGTGAAAATATTAACAATTAACGAGCGACAATTGACTTACTTATGATGCCAAGTGATAGAAAAGGCATACAGACATTTCTATCAGGTTTCATGTTGAAGAAATACTCTAGTTATAGTTATAGACGGTTTGACTACCCCTTTTATATCCCATTTTAGTTTCAAGCTGCCATACGGACCACTGATTGTTCAACGTTCAGTGGCAAATATTTCATGTATATTCGTGAAGAAGTTGAATATCATATTTCAATTACTTGTAACAGAAATATTATCAAACGATAACTGCAACAATAACTAAATTTTTGTAAAGGCTTCCTTAATTTGTTTTTGTAAATTTAAGGAAAGTACCTATTTTCCCAGAACCTCGCCATGAATGGTTGTCTAATGTCTTATGTCATATCTAAATTTTTATTGATATTTCGAGAATGAGGTATTAATTGCAGATCTTTGATAATCTTTGTGTGTTTGTTTGTTTATTTACGACTTTTTGTAGACTATATGGTATTTAGAGTTTGAAATGTTAAATATAATTTGTTAAGACCAAAGCTATACTGACGGAAATGCAACACATTTTTTTTTTACCAAATCATGATTGATCATCATAGAACTACTATTCATGCTTACCATACTTCTATATGTTTAGAAAAATTCGACACCTGACTTACTTGAGGTTATTGAACATACAGGATTATTGATGTCGCACAAATTTCTTTACGCGAAATTTGAAACCCATTTTCGATTTTAAGCAGATTTTTTTTTCGTGAAACAATTCTTTTAAATCCATACCCACACTTGAATCATTAAAAATATGTTGCATCTCTATATTGCCGAGACTGAACAATGAAAATCTGAATCAAACCATCAGAATATTGCAGGCATGCAGGAACATTCTGTTTCCAGACAATTTCACGTCAAAAACTCGTCTTACTGTCCTTACAACAACAGTACAGGCAGACGGGATGTGTTGATGACCATCCATGACCAGATCAACATGTCTGAGAGTCAACTCCACGTCAATGAAATTGGATAATCCAACGTCATTTGCGAGACATGTTTACGGCTGCAACGTTAACTGCTAATCTAGTCGCCGAATGCAATGGCAGACAGCTTCATGACAAAAATGTTTCCCAAATACTAAATTAAAAATGCCAAAGAATCGTCTGCAGAAAAACATTTAAAGCCCTAAAGTTTAAACCGCTTTATTGTTAAAACGCACTGTAATGCATGGGACAGAGGAAAAACAGAAGGTACAAAACAGAACTCAAAACATGCCCAAAAGACTTGGTTGACCTTTCTGGTAATCATTTTGGAGTTGGTTACAGGCAGTCATTGGCTTTGACGGCGAACAATCTACTGATAAGGGGAAAACCATAAGTGCATACCATATGATTTAAACATTAAAAATGACGTCATCAATTCAACTTTCGACCTGCAAACTGTTTTGAATGAAATTGATGTTTATTTATTTATTTTACAAAAATTACATGTTTGAAAATTGTAATAAAAAAGAATAACCTAGTGTTGCGTTTTTTAAGTCCGTCAGTATAGGACGACTGCATGTATGTTTACCTCTAGATGTGTTTTGTTTTGGTCCTAAGTCAGGAAGTTCGCCAGTTGTTGTCTTTTGCTACAGCTTTGTGCTTTTGTTTTCGATTATTTTTTAATCCAAGTCTGTGATAGTCTGTGTTAACCATCTTCATGATTTTGTTTTAAACTATTGGGGATTCAACGCTTGATATGTTGTGTAGCCACCTTTTTAAGACCGTGTCTTGACCCCTAGAAGTTATTTGATCTTTTGTGTCGTCGGGTTGCTGTCATATGACATTTATCCCCACTTTTTCTTTATTCATAATAAGGGGAAATACATGCACACAATCTGTAGTCATTCGATTTTGAAGCGTTAGGCTTGAGCAGAGGTAGTTTTAAAGATTTGATTTATCGCCCATTGAACGGTAAAGTTGACAAAATTACATTTAGGAAAGTTAAAAGTGTTTGACGTTAAGAAAATGGTTGAAACGATTGCAATTATGTTAATGGAAAGTGTAGCTTAATTGATCAAACTTTGAATATGTACACGCAAATAGATTTCTTTAATATACGACAGAGCGCGTGTTCTTATTTTGATTTCATCTATATTTTAAAATTTTACTGAAAGTTTGTCATATGATATGTTCATGTATGCATGCTTCTCAATTTTGTCTAACTTTTAATATGATATGAATTCCCATTTTTTTTAATATTGCTACGTTTGTTTTCTGGCGTAGTGTTGATATTGACTTCGTGTTTACTTTCGTTACATCGTAAAATTGTTGCTTTGCATAGTCACTAAGCAGCCTGGCAGGCTATATTAGAAATAATTTTGAAGATGAGGATTATGTAATAAAATAAATATAAATGAATAACAATGTTTATTTCCATAAGTACTGAAAATGTAATATAGTTTTTAGTTATTATCTGTGTTAAGTGTTAATTTCGATCATCGTCTTTCTTTATCAAAATTACCATGAGTATTAAAATTAAGCAACTAGTATTGATTTTCGCTTTAGTCTTTGTATTTGTGCTATTGTAAAAAGGTTTTCTATTAATATAACGTCAGGGTTAGAAAAAAAACCAGTTATGAGAATAAGGTGAACATCTTATAATAACTTTAGTGAATGCTACCCAATTAATAATTAGAATTGGTGTTTACTGTACACTACGAATAAAAAAATGTTTTCCAACAACAAACAACGCCACTTGCATGCATCATCGTGTACGGTCAACAATCCTCACTGCAGAATGAAATGTAAATATCTTTCTTATGCATCATACGAAAGAAAAGTATGACACCATCGTGCAAATAACATGTTGGTAAACAAGTGGCGGAAGACACCAAGGGGAACTTCAAAACTCACAAGTCGAAGAGAAACTTGACAACGCCATTACAAAAAAATGAAAAAAGAGCGAAAAGAAAAGACCACAATGTCCACAAAACATTTACATGGAAAAATCAGAATTGAACAACACCTACCCAACTACATATACATTAGTAGATATACAGTTGCTGATATCTTTATTACATGTATTTATATGCTGTTTGAATCGAAGAAATCTGTACAAAGTAAAATAAAATATTGTATTGTAATAGAAAATAATATGTTACTGCGAGCAACTAATCCTATTTCTGTGTTTTTCTTGTTTAAAGCCTACTGAATTTAGAGTAGAAATACTTAAAACTCGGACGAGCAGGGCGAGGGAGAATTTAAAGACCTAATGTTGCACTCATCATGTTGTTCAGATACACATACAAATCTGGATTATCTCCCGTTTGCAAGAAAAATCTAAAGCAAGTAATCCTGGTTAATGCCAAACATTCTGACGTTCTTTATATTGAGAATTTGATGTTGGTTCTAGTTATTTGTTTATTTCTGTTTAAAATATTATCAACTTTTTATAACTTTGGACAATTGACATCACTTTTATTAAGAGACATTCACGCTCATCCGTAATGATTCTACTTCAAGATAATTGAAAAGGGATTTTTTTTTACTGTACAGAAATTAAAAAAAAGGTTATAAGGGAACAGTTACGTCATTACTGTAAAACAATGAGTGCATACAACCTATACACTGTGGAACTTTTTACGCCGTGCACACTCCACTCGAAACAAACTATGGCAATGGAATGGAAAATTCGGGAAATAATTAATTGTGTATTAAATCATGATCCTCAAGATTTAAAAAAAAGTTTTGCTTTAATTTGTTGGGTTGCTGTCTCCTTGATGCATTTCATACAGGTCCTTTAATTGATAGACAAATTATCAAATTAAGTTGTACTAGTGATTGCTGTCTCATATTTATAGCCCCTTTCTCCACACATATTTTTATCCACAATAATAAGCTGGTCTACTTTGAAGGGTAAAGATGGATCAAAGTAATTCCAAATCACATATTTCCATTTGAGTCATAAAGTTGTTCCAGATATTCTACATGCAATCGATAATAAGATTTAAGATTTTTATTCAGTTTTCTTATTCTGACATTTAAGCATGCATAGGATTAAATGATTATGCTTATGAATAATTCACATTTTATCCAAGCAATTATATAGAATTGTCAGTGTACTTTTGGTTAACCAGTTTTCTATGAAACCGTTGTTTAGGGCAATTAAATCATACTTCACGGAAGAACCAACAACACCCTGGCCAAAAACAGAGAAAATGAATAAGAAAAGGCAAGAACCAAAGTCAGATTATATCATTTTTTTTCGGAAACTTTTTTGCAAGGAAGTAAGGTATATATAATAATATATCCTTTTTGATTAATAATACGTTGGCTCTTAAAGTCATAATAAAACATTATCGAGATCTTGATAATAGTTTTGTATGGTCAAATTCAACACGAAATGCCTTCTTCTCCTCTGAAATCTAAAGTTTAGATACCAGACAGCTAACTTTCCTTTTGGGTTTGGACATTTAAAATGGATTAAGTAGCCATACTATTCTTAATTTGTACCTTTAAAAAAAAAAAATAAAAAAAAAAATAAAAAAATGGCACATTTTTAAGCAAACTAACCCGTGGTGCACAAAATTATCCAATAACTATCTTAGTATGCAAACTGCATATAAAGTTGATAAGTACAAATTCGTAGGATATTTGTTTTGAAATCTTTCAAAAAGTAAAAAAAGTGGTTTGCAACGTTTTATGGCCTGTATTAAAAATAAACTAATATGACTATATGTAATAAGTTCATTACTATAACTATTCCATAGTTTCAAACAAATATTAATCGATTGGGTGTGGTCTAAAACTATTCGGGAGCCAACGGTTATCCATGATATCTCCTTCATAAGTGTAACATTTACTGCCACAAATGTCCAGTAAGTGAATGGTCACTTTCCCCATAAAACAAGGTAACTTCATTCTCTTGCAATAAATAAAAAGGAATTCCTTATCAAGGTCAAGACTTTCACTACAACTAATTATTTTGTCTGTTTCTATTGAAACTGCGCTTGCTTACTCTATGATGATATAAACAGAGCATCTTTCAATTACGTAGCTGTTTAAAACACTCAGATCTAATAAAAATGCCCATGTTATATAGACAAAATATTTGAGAGAAAGGGAATACGGTTAACCGAAACAAAGCTTGGCGTTTGTTGGAATGGTTGATAAGTGTTTCTCGTTTTTCATATAGCTTAGAACGTTGGTTTTCCTGTTTGAATTCATTTACACTGGTCATTTTGGGGCACTTTATAGCTTGCTGTCATGGGTGAGCCGAGGCTCCGTGTTGGAAGATGTACTTTAAGCTATAATTGTTTACTTTTTATACATTGTGATTTGGATGGAGTGTTGTTTCATTGACACTCATACCACATCTTCTTATTTATATGTTGTCCTTATTCCTTTTTTATGCAATTGTATTAATTTTCCGCTCGGATAATTCGCCTACACCTTAGATGAAATAGCTATAATTATTGCCTCCGTTTATAGCAGTGTGATGAAAATAGTACCTATACCAAAAACAAACATGTGCACATGACACTATGTCATTTAAGCAAAGCTTTTGCAGCCATGATGTTAATGATTTCGGGGTTGTGTCTATACTTATGACTACTTACAGGGCCGTAACTAGCCTCTTCTTAAAGTGAGGCAACATATATTCGCCGAGCGGAGCGAGGCGAAAATATTTTGACGATGGGTTTGTGGAGAAAAATTTTGTAGAGAAAAATTACGAAAAATCGTGCATTCTGAAAGTTTCCCGGACTCTTTCTGACATTAAAACGCAATTAATTGTTTGCTATTTTCCGACAATAATCTGGTCTCAAAGCAAGAACATAGATTCATTGTGATTTAAGACTTTTAGGTTTTATGGAGACCGATATGTAGGATAAAGCAAAAATCGTAATTCTCATAATCATTAATACAGGATCTGTCTGTCTGTTTTTGTCTTAATTGTATTGTGCTTAGACTATTCTAACATGAGGCATTTGCCTCATTTGCCTCAATGTAGTTACGGCCCTGACTTAATCAGAGAGTATACATTATTTAGTCACCATTCATTCAGACGTTTAAAGCAAGTATCAGTCTACCACATTTAGCATGGTTAACCAGCTTATTAATGAACAATAATAGCAGCTGGGATCCTAAAAATAAAACATCAAAACGGTTACTACTACGGAGTGTCTACCCATGAGAATCTCGGACTAACATATGTGAATGATTATTTAATGTGAACGGATTTGTACGAGAAGGAGTGTTTAAAGACATTGTCTACCAACAAGAATCTCGCAGTAAAATATGTGAATGATTATTAAATGTGAACGGATTTGTACGAGACGGTTATCTAACTAGAGAATGAACTTTGGATTATAGAGCAAAGATTATTATAATGGTATCCGAACGAAGAACACAAAAGTGGCTCATGGTATCAAGGGTTGACTTGTATCTTCTCTAAAATGCTTACCTTTTCTTATTTGCTTAAAGCCCCAGTCCCACTAGACCACGATCGCACCACGCTCACCGCGATCTAAAATAAATTTAGATCGTGGTGAGGTCGCGGTATGAGCGGCATGAAAATGTAAATTTTCGTTGCTTTCACGATGCTACTACGTTTTCTCTACGCTTCTACAAAGACCCCGCTACGATTATACCACGTTCTCACCGCGATTATTCTGCGACCTCACTACGCTTATTAAGATCTTTCTACGCTTTCACGTTCTCACTACGACCATACCACGAGTTATCCGATTGCAACACGATCTTACTGCGATTATTACACGTTCTTACCACGATTATACTACGTTCATAGCGCGATCTTACTACGTTCTCAGCAATAACATCAACATCGTGTTCCATATCAATACAGTTCAATTCCTTCTATTTCTGATTAAATCGTAGATTTCTCGGAAACAATAGTCATGCCACCAAAATCTACCAGAACACGTGGGCATGGTGGTAGGAGTTGATGTAGAGGCAGAGGGAGCAAGGTAACGAATCCTGATCAAGCAGAGATGTCGGACCGACCAATCCAACCTAAATTACAACCTATTGCTGGTCCATGAAGCTCAATGACGATATTTTAGTGAACGATAGCAGAGATGACATAGATGTATCAATATATATATATATATAGGAAGATGTGGAATGAGTGCCAATGAGACAACTCTCCATCCAAGTAACAATTTATAAAAGTAAACCGTTATAGGCCAAGGTACGGCCTTCAACACGGAGCCTTGGCTCACATCAATCAGCACGTTATAAAGGACCCAAAATATTACTAGTGTTAAACCATTTAAACGGGAAAACCAACGGTCTAATCTATATAAAAACGAGAAGCATGGTTGAGCCGTTAGAGCAAATGGATAATTACATTCAAACAAACAAAATCTAGGGAGCTTTTTTTATATATTTTTATGTGAAAATGACAATGAGAATGATGGTCGTACGGGGCGCCGAATGGGACTCTTGTGGTTTTGTACTCAAAATTCAATTTTGTACGGACAAAAGTGACTTTTGTTCAGCAAAAATGAATTCAATTTAACAAAATTTGTATCATACTACAAATTTAAAATTTTGTCATACAAAATTATCTATCAACGGACAAAAGTCACTTTTGTCATCACAAAATTCATTTTTGTTGCACAGACTTGACTTTTGTTACCTAATTTGAAAATTGGGCGACAAAAGTCAATTTTGTATTCAAATTAGTTTAGTTTGGTTTCTGTGAACTTATTTGCATACAAAATCGACTTTTGTTACACAAACTTGACTTTTGTGAGACAAAATTGACAAAATTGACTTTTGTCTCAACAAAATTGACTTTTGTGAGACAAAATTGACCAATGTGAGACAAAAATGACTTTTGTCTCAACAAAATTGACAAAATTGAATTTTGTCTCAACAAAATTGACAAAATTGAATTTTGTCTCAACAAAATTGACAAAATTGAATTTCGTCTCAACAAAATTGACAAAATTGAATTTCGTCTCAACAAAATTGACAAAATTGAATTTCGTCTCAACAAAATTGATTTTTGTCTCACGAAAGTCAATTTTGTCTCATAAAAGTCAATTTTGTTGTTACAAAATTGAATTTTGTCGTCACAAAAATGAATTTTGTCGTCACAAAAATGAATTTTGTCGTCACAAAATTGACTTTTGTCTCAACAAAATTGACAAAATTGACTTTTGTCTCAACAAAATTAACAAAATTGACTTTTGTCTCAACAAAATTGACAAAATTGATTTTTGTCTCAACAAAATTGACAAAATTGACTTTTGTCTCAACAAAATTAACAAAATTGACTTTTGTCTCAACAAAATTGACAAAATTGAATTTTGTCTCACAAAATTGAGTTTTGTCTCACAAAAGTCAATTTTGTCTCACAAAAGTTTTAAAATTTTGTCTCACAAAAGTTAATTTGGTCTCACAAAGGTCAATTTTGTCTCACAAAAGTCAATTTTGTCTCACAAAATTGAATCTTACCTCACACAATTGACTTTTGTGATTTAATTTCCATATCAGGTAACAAAAGTCAATTTTGTATGCAAATAAGTTTATATTTGCATACCTTTTTGACAAAATTGACTTTTGTCATGACAAAATTGACTTTTGTCATGACAAAAATGAATTTTGTCTACAAAAATGAATTTTGTAATGACAAAATCGAATTTTGTCTACAAAAATGAATTTTGTCATCACAAAATTGAAGTTTTCATAAAACAAGTCTGTATCACATAGTTTTGTAAGACAAAAATGATTTTGTTATGACAGAATTGAATTTTGAACAAAATCACAAGAGTCCCATTCGGCGCCCCGTAGGTCGTAGTGTGAACGTAGTCAGGTCGTAAGAAGAGCGTGACGAGGACGGCAAGGGCGTGCTAGACTCGTACTAAGGTCGTGAACAGCGTGGTATAGTCGTAGTGGAAGCGTAGTTGGGTCGCAGTGAGAACGTGATGGTCGTAGTGAGGTCGTGATAACGTCGCTGTACGATCGTAGCGCAGTCTCTCCGAATAGAATCACGCTTTCGCTACGCTCTCGCTACGATTGTACAGCGACCTTTGCGATCTTACTACGATCTTAGTGCGCTCTCACTACGCTTCTACTACGACCTGATTTCGCCACGACCGCACCACGATTGTTTTGAACATGTTCAAAGTTGGCCACGCTCTTCACGATCTTGCAGACCTCACCACGACCGTGATACGACCTTACTGCGATCTACACGATCGCACTACGATCATCAAAATTTGCATTTTTTTCACAGATCGTAGTGCGATCGTGGCCTAGTTGGACTAGGGTATTAATAGCAAATTAACCATTAAGTTTAACGTTGAATATCTATATATGCACCTGTCCTAAGTCAGGAGCCTGTTGTTCAGTGGTTATCGTTTGTTGGTGTGGTTCATATGTGTTTCTCGTTTTTCATATATATATTAGACCGTTGGTTTTTCTGTTTGAATTGTTTTACACTAGTCATTTTTGGGCCCTTTATAGCTTAATGTTCGATGTGTTGAATGCCACATTTTCTAATTTATATTAATTTGGGGAACGATTCTAACGAAGAAGAAATCTGCCTGTTTAAAAGTCGCTGTTAAGTTTATTATTCAAAATTTTGTTAGACATTAATTGATTTGGAGCTTAAAAAAGTGTACATCCTTCTTTGTATTGGTGAAGATCGTGTGTTGACCTCTAAAGGTCTTTTGGTTTTTTTATTGTTGGGTTGCTTGTGCTGTCTTATTTACGTACACACAACCACTCATTTTATCTATAGATATCATAGATAGTTTTCACTGATATTTTTGTTTGTCTCGGACACCATTGCTCATTTTCAATATATGCTGCTTTATCCATTTAAGGGATTACTGTAAATACAGAAATTATTGCAAGGTCTTTATTAATGCGAATAATGCGACTGGGTGAGTATCGCAATAATAAAAACTTGGATTCTGAATTCGATACATATTTCTGTATGCAGATATTCCTAAAATCGCAATAATTTATCTCGCATATCGACCATTCTTAAAACATCGCAATAATATATGCATGCAATAATTTCTGAATTTACAATATTGTGAATAGTTTTCTATTTTCGAGGTTAGAATATGAAATTTATTGTTCGAAGGTTGTTACTTTATTACTAATAACTTTTAGATATTCACAGAAATAAAATAAAAATTCTTATCAGTTTCATTGAACTTACTCAATTTTAATAAAGCAGTTTTAAATTTTACTGTTTAATTTGTAATCATCTATGTCTTTATTATAGAGCTATTAAGAGTCTGAGTAAACAAAATATACGGTTTAGAAGTATATTGGAAGCATTTATGCGTTTGCGTACTACAAATGTAGTTAAAGGGTAATTACTAGGTTCCAATTCGAATTCACTACCTACGAATAGACTGAAAATCTTTAATCTTATTTTTTATATACTAAAATATTTATTAGAATTACAAAAGCTCTATTCAAACATTAAACAATTAATGCATTAAATCGTGATAAAGTATCTGCATTTCTTACGTATTTTAGGATACGACGTCATCTAAATCATCATCGATATGTCTTCAGAAAACTGTGGATGATTATGTGATTTATTGAATGAATGTGCTAAATCCATTTCCTGCCAAAGAGTCAGATTAAAGGTTCCATGCAAACTGACTCAAATGAAGTCGAATTTTTGTCTTACAAAACAATAATATATAAGCGATATTTTGAGTTTTTTTTCCCAACAAAATTGAACCCAGCCACTTTTATTAATGTTTGAAACACATATTAATCATACTATTATGATTGTCGAAATCTCAGCTAATGCCCTTTAAATAATCATATTATGGAATATTATATCAGATATGGAGTGCATGTCTAAGTTTACGCCGTCACCGTGGCAAGCGTAGCCACCGCCGCCGGATACACATATCTGGCACTCCGGACGTTCGTAGCAAGCGAGAAAAGATACCCACTCTTGAGGATAATGCGAAGCAAGGATTTGTGTAGTGTCACTATACAAGTCCTTGTGCGAAGTGATTATAACAAATTGAATTGATGTCACTTTTAGACATAAAAGTTGCTCCTATATTTTTATGCCCCACGATAGTAGAGGGGCATTATGTTTTCTGGTCTGTGCGTCCGTTCGTCCGTTCGTTCGTCCGTCCGTCCGTCCGTCCGTCCGTCCGTCCGTCCGTCCGTCCGTCCATCCGTCTGTCCCGCTTCAGGTTAAAGTTTTTGGTCAAGGTAGTTTTTGATGAAATTGAAGTCCAATCGGCTTCAAACTTAGTAAACATGTTCCCTATGATATGATCTTTCTAATTTTAATGCCAAATTAGAGTTTTTACCCCAATGTCACGGTCCACTGAACATCGAAAATGATAGTGCGAGTGGGGCATTCTTGTTTATTTCTAAAAGTCGCTCCTGTTTTTTTTTTTATTTATAAAAGTTGCTCTTGTTTTTTTTTATTTCTCTAAGTGGCTCTTTTTTAAAGTAATGTATTTCGAAGAGTTACTTCTGGTTTTTTTCATTTCTAAAAGTTGCTCCTGTTTTTATTTTATTTCTAAAAGTTGCTCCTGTTTTTGTTTTTATTTCCAAAAGTTGCTCCTGTGTTTTTTATTTCTAAAAGTTGCTCCTGTTTATGTTTTTATTTCCAAAAGTTGCTCCTGTGTTTTTTACTTCTAAAAGTTGCTCCTGGTTTTTTTTTATTTTTAAAAGTTTCAAACTCCTGTGTTTCTTATTTCTAAATGTTGCTCTTGTTATTTTTTTTTTTTTTTAATTT
Source organism: Mytilus galloprovincialis (assembly GCF_965363235.1). Taxonomy (NCBI): domain Eukaryota; kingdom Metazoa; phylum Mollusca; class Bivalvia; order Mytilida; family Mytilidae; genus Mytilus; species Mytilus galloprovincialis. The sequence goes on from NC_134843.1 coordinate 24,352,233, forward strand.
GTAGTCTTTCGACATGCAACAGATAGTAACATTCAAGTTTTATTCAGAGCTAAATTTGAAGTTTTTATTATGTGACATTTAAGCATACGTTGGATGAAACTTTTAAGATTATGAATAATTTTCATTTGATCAGAGTAAGTAGAATCACTAAATTGTCTGTTAACAAGTTGATGTATAACAATGAATTAAGAAAATATCAATGGGTAATAAAAAGTTATACGTCACGGAAGAACAGATAATGCTCTGTCTAAATAAAAAAAAGATGAAAAGACAAAAAAAAAAAAAAAACCAGTAAAACCATATAATTTTTCTATGATCCTGTTGTAGGAAGAACATTCAATAAACCAACTTTCCAATCGGTTCAATTGTACACCAAACAAACAAAGCGTTTTGACAGGAATTGGTTCATAGGTCTTTTTCTTTCTCTCTGTTTGGTCTTCATCCTTTTGTTGCCTTTTACTTTCTTTCTGAAATGTACTTTAAAATTTATAAGAAAACTCCATTGTGCAGTATAAAACACTGAGCATAGAAAACAGGCTTATATATTTTTTTTATGACAGACGCGTGTTTCGTCAAAAAAAGACTTATCAGTGACGCTCGATTAAAAAAAGTTAAAAGGCCAAATTAAGTACGAAGTTTAAGAGCATAGAGGACCCACAATCCTACGGAAGCCGTAAGTGGACACACAAAAAATTAGAAAATATTTTTTTTAATTCGAGATCACGATAAAACATTACCGTTTTACGGAGATCTCGATAAAAAATATATCGTTATCTCGATAAAACGAAATTGTTACATCGAGATCTCGGATAATTATATCGTTATCTCGATTTATTATATCGAGATCTTGGATTGTTATATCGTTATCTCGATAAAACGAAACTGTTATATCGAGATCTCGGATTATTATATTGTATCTCGATTTAGTAAAACGAGATCTCGGATTATTAAATCGTTATCTCGGTTGAATATATCGAGATGTCGATAAAAATATATCGTTATCTCGATAAAACGAAACTGTATTTCTCAATTCGTCATTTTGATGTTATCTAACAAATATTCAAATTAATATCTGAAAAAAAAATTCAAAGCACTCTTTAAATTTTTTAACTTAATTCATTCATTATTTAGTTTCGGAGAATAAACTAGTGAATTTCCCTAACTATTTTTAACAGAAATTCCTTGGTTCAATGTATGGACGACCTGAATACCAAAACATATATATAAATATTAAAATACTCAACGTTATCTTTTTTTTTTATTTTCACGTTACCTTTGCTGTTCTTCATCCCATATTTATAGATATAACATGTCCATTGTGCCGAAATGACCATTAGAGGGATTACGGAGGTCTGACCTTAATGCCAAAATATGCGTGAAAATAATGAAAATAACCAATTTTGAATAATGGAATGGATATTTGGAATAATGGAATAGATTGCTGCGACCCTTCAGCCCCTAATTACAGATATACATTATACCTCATTCGAAAGCCTATTAATAGAGAAACAAAAGGTATGTAGCCAATATGTCCCGCAACGTATATTAGAATAGTACCGAAGGACTTAAAATAGAAATACGGGTGACCATTATGAAATAGCTTATTTTGAATAATGGAATGAACTTAATTAACCTAATTAAGGAAAACTTTATACCCCATATAAAAACTTATTGATAGAGGAACAAAATGGTTATAAATTATATGTGCCGCAATGACCATTAGAGGGGTTACGGAGGACCCTTCAGCCCCTTATTACATACATACCTTATACCTCATTCGAAAGCTTATTTATATAAAAACAAAAGACATATAGTCAATATGTTCCGCAACGACTATTAGAGGAGAAACACAGACTCTTCGGCCTCTTTATACACTACTTAAAAGCTTATAGAAAGGTGATAAAATGGTAAATTAATAAGCTTTCGAATGAGGTATAATGTATATCTGTAATTAGGGCTGAAGGGTCGCGGCAGCCCATTCCATTATTCCAAATATCCATTCCATTATTCAAAATTGGCTATTTTCATAATTTTCACGCGTATTTTGTTCTTTTTGAGTTATTAATGATGAGAAGGATGTAGTTCAAAGTGACGTCAACATAATACCCTTTGGAAACATAGAAATTGCTGTATTAAATTGTGGCGCAGTTAGAGATGCATTAGTCCGTCTGAATATTAATCTGATAATGAATGAGTTTTAGTGTGTTAAAAAATGTAAGCATTTGTTGACCTTGACATCGGATTTTCAAATCAATCTCCAATCAGAAAAAAAACCCAATTGACAGCATTATAACAAATCAACCTATATAAGCAAAGGCTGCGTTTTTAAACCAAAGAAGTTGTTATCGTTTCCGCTGTGTTTTCAATCACATTATATTTAAAAATAAGTTGCATTATCAAACTATCTGAGACATTTCCGAATTGGACACGGAGAAAACGCCACCGATGAGTCTTGCATACCAAATTCCGTACAATTCTGGTATCCTTGATGATTTTTTACAACCGGTGAGTGGATACCCCTACTGGTGAGCGTTTCGTCCCCGAGAATAACGCCAGCGCCGACGTTAGAACTTTTGTGTTCACATGATCTATCATTGTTATGTTCATATCCTCTAAATATACCTTTTATAAGATGTTATATTTGTTCAAAACACTAATGGTTTTCTATCCCCAGGCATATATTGCCTTAGCCATATTTAAAAAGATGTTTGGGAATTTTCAGTTTTAATGCTCCTCAACATAGTTTTTGATTTGGTCTTCTAACAGTTTCGATTTCATCGCTACTGATTGGTTTTATGTAAACGAAACGGGCATCTGCTGTAACAAATTATAAGCTTGGTAACTTTGATTAGTTTTTTACATAGGTTACTTAGATGACAACACTTGAAGTGGATCGGGAAAGTGGAGTTTTGATACATTTTGTTGTTTCTATTCAGATCTCAGTGCAGTTTATAGTATTTAGACATATACATTGTTGTATTTATTTCCTTTTATAGTTTATATAAATCATCGTTCGTGTTCTTTAACCACACACATGCTTCAACTAGTATAGAAACTGCATATACCAACTATGGATTTGTATTCTTTAGTTTTATCATTTTATTGTCATAGTATAACGGCGTTGAGGATTGCAAACGGGACATATATACGCGATTTCGCAGTTTCGAATTCGAAATAAACAGTATAAAATATCAAAAATGTATTCTTTTATTAATTATGTTGATGTTTTTTTCGATAATTTTGAGTAAACTTAACATTTCACAGGCTTATTCAATCAAGCAGTATAGAAATAAAAAAAAAAGAAAAATGCAACATAACCTTCCTTGTGCCATATGACAACAGCGGGGCATGGTCGTATCCATCGGGTTTCAACCTAAAGGAAGCTTGGTTGTACCATGTGGTAACTATCAACTTTGAAGTTGGAATACAAGATAGAACGCTTTCCTTTTAATTTAATTCTGGATACTTGCTATGGATCCCATAGTCACAATTTTGTGCATTTTGATTTCCTCCACAAAACTTTGAACTTCAGAAAAAATAGAGACTTGACACAGTTATTTGCAGATCTATTTCGTATATATGAAACTATGTTTGTACAAATAGTGAAGTTGATAAGTCCAACCCCAACCCTCAATAAGTTTGTTACTGAAGTTATTATAAAATGGTAAATTGTGAGGAGGAAAGAGTATTTGACCAAATTAAGATAACACACTGTCGTCATTTTGCTTTTGCTGCCCTATAAAATGACATTTAAGGTAGATTAACTGTATACCGCCATCTTGGATTTTAAAAAAGCAGTACACAATCAGTCTAGTTCTTTCTTTAGTCTGCAAATTTTGAGACAGATTGGCAATGTACCGTCTGTTTATTTTAATGAAGAAAAATAAGTGATTTATGTCATTATTCAGACTGTTTTATCAAATACCAAATATTTGTGTTTGTTTGAATCAAATTTTTAACTTAGTCATTTAAGGGGAGATAACTTAAATATTTATGTTTATGTAGGAATGTTAAAGAAATTGTCCTTTTTTACTTGTAGCAAGAAAAAAAGTTCGGTGACACCATTTTTTTTTAGTTTTTAAAGCATATTATAAAACCTATCTTCTCATATTTTATTTCAATATTCTCAAAGATTCCTTTTTATTCACAAAAGATTGTTTTCTCATGAATAATCTTTTCAAATTTAGACAATTTTGCACAACTTCTAGCTTGAAAAATAACACGGTGACCCATACTTTTTATTATATTTCTGAAAAAAGCCTGGTAAAATCTACAATTTGGTATTAGAAAACTATAAGAAAATTCTATCTGAGGAAACTTATACCGATAATCCACCTTAAGCTCTTAATTTTATTTTGGCCTCTGGCATCACTGAAGCGGCATTTACACTTTGCAGTATTGATCGTGGTAAGTGTAGATCAGAGTGGCGTAGATATACATTCCGTATATCCAAACCTAAATTATGTTTACAGATGAGTTAGCAATCCTTTAGTCACTTGTTGGGAAATGATGTTGAGACGGTACAAGAAAATAAAAGCTTTGACTTTATTTCATCAAAGTGACAAGAGTGATGGCTTGAAAAGTATTGTAGTTGCATTTTTTCAACGATCTTAAACTGTTCAATGCATATTACTTTTGAGGTACTATTGAATCATTTAAGTTTGTTCACACAACTCAAAGTACAACAGTCTCTTATGAAATTTTAAATTGTTAGCTTGTACAATATTGCGTGCATTTTAAATCCTTAAGCAGTAGTAACTCAATGTTACTGTTTTCACGAACAATTAAGCATTTAAGTATACAGATAAATCTGATTTGAAGGTGAATTATTTTTTCATTGAGAGATAAGCAGGACAGTATAAAAAAGATTTGGACTTGTAGAATATACGTTATAGATAATGCATATTTTAATGTTTTTCTTGATGTATAACACACCGAGGGCCAAGCAGATGACTAAAAGCAATATTCTGAATCCAGATTTCCCTCATACCTAAAGTGTTAAATTGTGATAAAAAAAATAATTTGATTGATAGCGTTGAAAATAAATTTCTGACTCGTACAAAACACCATACCCCCCATTCCCCTCTTCTGGAGGTAGATGGTTGCTCACTAAGCACGCTGCTGCAGCCTTCGTTTTTTATTGCGTAATCGAGACATCTTTAGTACCTTTAAAGAACTGCAAATCGTCAAAATGGCTTTCATAACTGCTAGACAAGTTGTCCAAGAAATTTGTATTCGATTCTATGTAATAACATTTAAATGACATATAGTTTACAAGTGTGAACAAATCTCATGTACAGGTAATTAAACCAGGTGTATAGATGTGAACTAATTAAATGTGAAACCAGTGTACATTACATTAAACTAATTGTAAACATCATGTTTAATGTACATGACGTTTGGTGTGAACACGGCCTTAGTTTATGAAATGGAGATGCTGTTATATGTTTTCTTTTTTTATGACAATTATATGGCTGAAAAGCAGATTCTTTTTTCAACAGTTTTTTAACGAACGATTCAGAATAATTGTTTTCTCACTTTTGTCTGGCAATATATTGTTTTTAAACTGAGAATCAGGATTAAATATTATAAACCACCATATTATAAAGTACGTGGCTATTATTCTATAGAAAATAAGATTATTTGGTCATTTGATAGAGTAAAAAGTGTAAATAAAGATGTCAAAAGGTGAGAACTGGCACGAAGAAAGCGCAAAATCGTGATACATGTACAGGTATGTAACACGAAAAACGAATATCCATAGGTAAAAGTATGATTTAGAATCAAGCGCGAATCAATATGATATTCAAAATCCTACACACGATTGTGTTAAATCTGGCTTGTTTTTAAAAGTATTATCAAAATTTTGCATTATTAAATTCATTTCACATAATGTCCCTTTATTGTAGCGATAAATTAAGAAAACTTCACATTATTTGTTTCGAAAGTTCAAATGTGCGTCAACGACGATATTTGGTATTTCAGTCTAATGAACAGAGTAAAGGATTGTTTCTGCCTTAAACGTATCAAAAATAGAAAATTCAAAAGTAAACCAACTTTTTTTCGCGGATACTTTATTTCGCGTTTATCCCTTTCTAGTCCACTTCGCGGCAATTAAATTTGGCGATTTTCTTTTTCCCTTGATGTAGTTAGATAAAGGAAGATCTAAGTTTTTATATTTTCGCGACGATTTATATTCGCGCTATTTTTCTACTTGCGAAATTCGCGAAAATAAGTTTCTCGCGAATATTGGTTGTTTTACAGTATTAGTTAAAGAAGGATGTAGTTCAATGTGACTTCAAAATAATGCCCTTCGGAAAATTTAGAAATTGCTGTAGTATTCAATAGCGAGGTAGTTTGATCCGTTAGTCTGTTTGAATATTAATTTTATATTGTAGGGTAGTGTATAACAAATATATACTTTTACGAATCATTGGAATTATTAATATTTTATAAATCTATTAGACTTATCAGGAAGCATTTCATGACCTTGACTTTGGATTTTCGAATCAATCTTAAAACATAATTACAATAAATCAACCTATATAGACAGATGTTGCGTGTTTAAATCAAAAAAGTTATTATCGTTTTCCGCTGACATGAGGGTGTTTTTAATCACATTTTATTTAGAAAAAATGTAAATTAGAAGTTGCATGATCAAACTGTCTGAGACATTCCCTAATCAGACTTGGAGTTCTTTACAACCACTGGGCCGATACCACTGCTAGTGAACCTTTCGTCCCCGAAAATATCAGTGCAAAAGGCAGTACTTTTTGTTGTTGACGTGAACTTTCATTGATATTTTCATTTTCTGTATATTTACTGTTTATACAATCTTGAAATGTTCGAAACACTAAGGGTTTTCTAACCCCATGCATATATTGCCTTAGCCATATTTGGCAAGACGTGTTGAAATATTTGTTTTTAATGCTTTTCAAAGTCGTCTTTGATTTGGTCTTCCAACTGTTTTGATTCCATCGCTACTGATGGGTTATATATAGATGAAACGGGTGTCTGTCGTACCAAATTATAAGCCTGTATCTTTGATGATTTTTACGTTGGTTATTGTGATGACAACTCTTGAAGTGGGAAAATGTTGGTTTAAAACATTTTGTATTTTTTATTCAAATCTCAGTAAAGTTTATAGTATGTAGACATATATTTGTTTCCTTTTATAATTTATACAAACCATCTTTCGTGTTCTGTAACACCAAACATGCTTCAATTTCAGTCTAAAAAACGCATATACCATCTATGGATTTTTTGTCCTTAGTTTTGTTCATTTTATTCTCATAATATATCGCCGTTGAGGATTGCAAAAGGGACATACATACATGCTTTCACAGTTCGAAATAAACAGTAAAAATATCAGAACTGTACTCTATCATTAATTATGTTGATGTTTTTTCTACAATTTTCAGTAAACTAAAACATTTCACAGCCCATTTCATTCAAAAAGGATAGAAATGAAAAAAGGCATAATAACCTTCATAGTGCCTCATGCCAACAGTGGGGCATGGTTGTATCCGTCCGGCTTTAACCTAAATAAGGATCAGTTGTACAGTGTGTTTACTCTCAAGTTTTGGACACTTGGAATGGATTCCGTAGTCACAATTTTCTGAATTTTTATTTTCCTGACACAACTTTGAACTTAAAAAAAGAGGAACTTGGCGCAATAAGATGCAGATTTATTTTGTAAATATGAATTTGAATAAACTCATCATAGATACCAGGATTGTAATTTTATATTTACGCCAGATGTACGTTTTGTCTACAAAAGACCCATCAGTGACGCTCGAATAAAAATATATTAAAAAGGCCAAATAAAATACGAAGTTGAAGACCATTGAGAATCCAAAATTTCTAAAAGTTTTGCGAAATACATCTAAGATAATCTATTCCTGAGGTAGAAAAGCCTTAGTATTTCAAAAATTCAAAGTTTTGTTAACAGTTAATTTATAATTATAAACATATCAATGATAACTCAAGTCACCACAGAAGTGCTGAATACTGGGCTGGTGATACCATCGGGGAAATAAATCTCCACCAGCAGTGGCATCGACCCAGTGGTTGTAAATAAACTCATCATAGATACCAGGATTGAAATTTTATATTTACGCAAGATGCGCGTTTCGTCTACAAAAGACTCATCAGTGACGCTCGAATCAAATTTAATCGAATTTAAGTTAAAGTTTCTACAAATAGTTAAGTTATTAAGTTCAAATCCCCTTCAATTAGTTTGTAAATGAATAAATTGTAAAATGGAACACTGGGAGGAGGAATAGAGCTTTTAACTAGCGCAAAAGAACAGAATATCGTCATTTTTCTTTTGTAGCATACAAAAACAGCTGAATTGAAGGGGTTTTCATTTTTCATAGATGACAGCCATTCAAAAAACATTTGGACTTTCACTGGAAGAAAACCGATACACAAGAAAAAAATGGCCTGCATAACCTCTAAAAACATCCTTTTAGTATCTAGAAATATTGGATGGAGCTATAGTATGAATTTTAAGGGTACATCTCTTAACATATCGTGTTAAATGTCGACTGGTATTATGTTTATGGTTGTTTAAATCGCTAAACTATCAATGTGTTTGCTAAAACTAACTAATGGTAAAATGGTAAAATCTTCAAACTCATCACATTTCATTGATTTACGAAACACAAGTCCTTGTTTGTTAAAATTTAAATTTGGAAAACGAAATTGACTTGTATTATTTTTTCTTAAGAAATGGGTTGAATTTGCATTTTTACAAGGACACAATTTTATTGCAATGTGATTTATCGTGAAAAATGGAAGGGTCGATTTCTCCTGAATTTATTTTACACAAGATTTGTTTTCAAACAGTCTTTTAAAAATAAATTCATAGTATCACAGTCATATGTGTGTACTTTAATGTTCTTACAATATTATGCTTTATTAAAACATAGTTAGCCAGATCAAAGACACATGACGATAGCACAAAACCGCGCTTTGAGACAGATTTTGGGCAGATTGTGAGTATTTGTCCCAATAATATATAGGAAGGACATCGTTAAAGAAAACCAAAATTCTGTTTGAAATAGAGCTATGGATAATTTTCTTTCGCATAAACATTATTTCATTATGTTTAGCGACGTCTTTCATAGTAACATTTGAGAAAAACTTATAAAATTAGCAATTTTCAAAAAGCCTACAACATCAACATATAGCGCTGATAGACCAGCGGTAGAATCAAAAAAATTTTTTTTTAATGCACCCACTGAACACACGGCTAAATTATATATCATTGAAAAGATAAAATTGTTAACTTTAATATTAATGATGCCGTAAGCATGAGAAGTGGTCGGAATTTTGCATAATTGAGGTCAAAGGTCAACAATTGAATATTACAAAATTTTGTCGTTACTGTCTATTTTGGGCTAAACTTAGGAACATACAACATATTAAACAATCAGGGGACAATATTTCATTCAGGATATATGGAGCCTGTTGGGAATACCATTTTTTTTCTAAATACGTCATTGTTAACGTTAAAATTGACGTTTTTCGTTACATGATACATTTTGTTTATTTATGACTTCATTTAGTTTCCATACAAGGATGACCTTGAACTTTGGTAATATTTTTCCCCCATAAAATGAAGTCTGAAGACGACTTGCTACTGTACAAAAGTTTAAAGTCAGTTAAAGAGGGATAAAAGTTAATTTCATTGATTTCAGTTTCAATGGTCATGATGGTTATTTCTGTCAATTTTTGACATTTTTTTGCAGACAAAAGCTTTCATTAATATTTTTGTTGTACGATCAAAATGTATTCATATAAGGTTTATGAAATATGTTAGCATCATATCAACGTTTTTTGACGTTTTTTAACATTAGGAATGCCCGATCGTCCTATCATAGTAAACGGAAATAGCTTCAGTGTCAAAGTAAACTAAACGTATATTAAATCGACAGAAAAAGAGGACAACAACTAAAAGCAAGACAAGTTATATATGAATTAGCATTATAAGACGTAAATAGGTCAGGTAATCATCATCATCTATATCTGCCAGGTGTGTATTGATGTTTTTACAAAGGTCTGATGCTTGACATTGACAAAGTTCAGTACAGGACAAATACTGTTCAAAACACACACAACTTTTACTGCAAACTGATTTTCCTTTGCATGTGCACACCAAAAAAGAAGTCAGATGACATTTGACCTTCAAACAAGACAGGTTCAAGACCACACTTTCCTTCTTTCCAACCAAACTGTAGAAGCGATCCAATAGCAGACTTGGCGATATGTGCAGTCATCCAGATTTTGGTTTGGAAAGAAGACCTAAGAACGTGCTGTTTGAAAGATGCTTCACAAGGAGGGAGTCGAACCAAGGTTGAATCTTTACATGTGGCTAATTTCACCCGGAAACTGTTCAGATTATTATGGCAGCGTTTGGACTTTCCTTTAGGATCATAAAGCCTAGTTACGAGTTTCCGACTGACGGCTACCGAATCTTCTATATCTAATAAAGATATCTGGGACAAGTCATTGAAATGAACAGGCGTTTCTTTTAGTGCCTTTAGCATGGATTTCTTGCCTATGCCAAATAAAGACGATGTAGTATCACATCCTGTAATAGCATGTGCAGCTGGTAGGATTTTACACAAAACTGAATTTAACGACCCACAGCTCATGAACAGGAATGTAACGCCACAATCCTTAATGCTGGTGATCATTCCTGTTTGAAACCACAATTCAGATATATGAGTCATCTGTGGGAAATAATGTATTAAAAGTACTAGCACGTCCGTATCTGGAGACTTTACAATAATGCGACCGTTTATACCGTTTTCCCTGTACTGTTTTTCAGCATTCAATGCATGCAGAATAATACGTGTATCTGCCTCTTCTTGTGTACTTGACAATTCACTGCAATCTGATATACCTTTGGGACTAATTATTTTCACTATTTCTGGATTGGGAAATGATCCAGCAAGGTACAGTTTTTGTCCATCCTTTTGACAACTATTTTCTTTCATATATTGCAAAGTGAATTCACCAAGAAACTTTATAAGTGACTGCTTGTTTTCACCTGAACTAAGAAATTTTTTCCAGTCTGGAATGATTCTTCCTTCGATTACTTGAAACACTTTTGGATTGAAAAATGACTTTGATCGACATTCCCGTGCAGAGCTTTTAATGGAATTTTGAATGTCATACCTATCAAAAATGTCAGCAACCACTGAAGCATATTGAAAGCAAGCAACCTGATTGCGGACAAAATCTAAAGCCAATTCACCAAATGTTTCAAACCCTTTTGCATTGATAGATTGCAATAATGCCATGCCATCCCTTATATGGGTGGTTCGGGATATATCGAATATTGGAAGGATTCGACAGACTACTACATCCTGTTCCAGTATGTGAGCTAAATCTGCCTTGCAAGTCTTGCGCATTGTACCATCGTCATGGAACATGGATGTTGGGATCGGGCCAATTGGATAGGACAGAACTTTTTCAACTGTTACATCCTCTCGACAATTTGCCAAAGCCAAGGCACGCCTAGAAATTAACTCTGGGTTGATATGCACATAAACTGTGTCACCAGAACGACACTTTAGTTTAGTTTATTTCGTCATATCCTCGAAAGACTAGTTTAGATCTTGATATCGGGTTATAGAAACTTCGAGACTGCATGCCCATTCGACAAAGAACCATCAACAAAGGAATTAACCCTTTGTGTGCCCTCATTAATAGAATTCAATAAAGAATCTTGAACTTCTTTAGATGCGTGCATCCCAGTTGAAATGTTTATGAGAGGAACTGGATGTAAGGTAACATCAAAAGGATCTGTCATTTTGTTGATGATATGATCTATCAAATCACTAACCTGTTGGTTATCTCGTGTCATTGCTGCTGGTTTCATTTCCTCGTGAGATAAATCACTCTCTATGGACAAACCAGCTCTATCACGCTTTTCTGAACCGAAATGACCGAGAACATGTCTCGTTAATGTCCATCTAATCAAAGCAGATTTTTTATTAAGATAGATTCTGCTTACTGGTGTAAGATTTACAACAAGATCTATGGTATTTAACATCAATATTTTCCGAAAATAATTGATTAATAGAAGACAACTCTTCTACAATCTTCTAATAGATCTCATCTTTTCGTAGTTTAGTAGCTTCAATAAAACTAACTTTGCCCTTGTCAGTGAAAATATATAATTTTTCCGGGCTTTTAATCTGACAAATATGCATTCCTGCCAATCTAAGGAAGACTTCCCTCTCTTGGCACTTGTTGGGGTAAGTTTAAAGGACTACCGAACTGTGACATTATCCGGAAAATTTTCACAACAGATCCGGAAAAATTTTTAAGCAATTACTTAACACAATGTAAACAATGATTAAAAAAAAAACACCAGTATATTACCACTCTGGCTATTCAAAATAACAAAAAAACAATGAAATCAACAACAAAGCAAATATAAAACTAGTGTAAAGACAAATATAGACCCTAAAACTGATATTAATTAAACAATTTCATTGTGAAGTGCTAATAGACATTTGGTTTGTACAGTGATGGAACTGAACTGAGTGAGGACTAAACAAAAATAAACGTCCCGGACCGTAATTCCGGATTTATATTAAATGTGTAACAGAGTGATGTGTTCTATTCAAATTAAAAATTTCTTGTAAATCGAATAAGAAATGTTACATACGAAAGTTGTTTTGTATAAAGTAAATATCGAAGTGTATATTTATGCCAAATAAACACAAATGAAGTGTTTTATAAGTATCCTGTTATTAACGGAAACCGGTGAAAATCGTGTTAATCACAACTACTGAAGTAAAACGGTTTTTAAAATGTTGATTGTAAATATTTTTAAAACAATTATTGACTATTTTTATCGTCAGTGATATATTCTTACATTATTAAATTAAAAAATAGCCGTAATATTGTGATTCGTAATAATAATTAACATTTTAGTGTATCAGTGAATTTTTTTTATACACTACATAACGCTCTAAAAAGCCATTTTTACGGAAATTCGACCATACGATTTTCTTACGGCATGTTTAAAATATAAGTTTAACATGTATTCTTTCACTTAAAAAAAAAATTCAGGTGTGTGTTCTTTGGGTGCATTAAACTCCTTAACTAAGCGTCTTTTCAGATTTCGCCGCTGCACTATGATTAGCATTTTTATTTCAAGGAAAAATTTAAACTAATATTTTATAATATTATATAAACTCTTTAATATTTATTTCAAGCATGATTAAGTAGCTTTTATATTTTGACCATATAGGTGAAACAAATACAGGGGAATTGCTCTTTTTATAGGGTTGCTTTGTATGTATTTTTGATTTAACCAGTGATTAGAAGGACGTAGATCAATGTTTCTACATATTGCCATTCGGAAACCATAGAAATTGCTGTATTGAATTGTGGGAAAGTTTGATTCACAAGTATGTCTTAATATTATTTATAATATAGTGTAGTGTGTTAAATATGTGCACCTTTAAGAATCATAGGAAAAATTATAACTAATTTATAAATCTATTCGACTTATCCTGAAGCATTTGTTGACTTTGACATTGCACTTTCGAATTTATCCTTTATCATGAACACGATTGACAAAAGCATTATTACAATTCAACCTATGTACGCAAATGTTGCGTGTTTAAATAAAAAAAAAAGTTGTGATGGTTTCCGCTGAAATAAGAGCGTTTTTAATCACATCGTATTTAGAAATGAGAAGTTGCATGATCAAACTGTCTGAGAATTCCCGAATCTGATATGGAGTTCACACCACTGATGAGTCTAGCGTACTATTCTAATGATACTTTTAACAACCACTGGGTTAATGTCACTGCTGGTGAACGTTTCGTTCACGAGAATATCACCAGAGCAGAAGTCAACAGATTTGTGTTGACACGAACTATCATTGATAAGTTCATTTTCTGTAAATTTACTGTTTATAAAATGTTTAATTGGTCCAAAAACTAAGGTTTGTATTTTGTTTTTCTTTTTTACTCAAAGCCAATTTATTGCCGTAGCCATATTTGTCAAGACATTTCGGTATTTTGGTTTTTAATGCTTTTTAACTTCATTGTTGATTTGATCTTCCATCTCTTTTGATTTAGTCGCTACTTATGATTGATTGATTGCTAGTTGCATAACGTGCAGTGGAAAATATTTCATGCATATTCATGATAAGAACAAATTAACAATAAATATAATATGTAGGTCCTGTATAGGAGACCGTCCGGGATAAAGGTCGCGGAAATTTAGACTGCCACAGGAAAATGAGGCTATATTGGATAGGGACATAAATTTAGCCTTGCGAAAGGCCACTTTCGGACCCCTCAAAGAGTTGAAACATTGGTTCTTAACGATCAGAGGCGTGTCACTCTTTCTATACTTTTACTTTTTCTTTAACGTCCTAATTCTGAACTGACGTGACTGGTTACTTTGACATACTGCACAGCTAAACGGACGCCCCACGAAGGCAAGGATTTTTTTTCTTGAACAGAAGACATGTAGTGATCATATTTCTATCCCCCGTCACCCTTGGGGGTCGCTTATTATGGGTTGTTTGTACACGAAACGGGCGTCAGTTGTGACAAATTATTCCTGTTATTCCTTTGATAAGTATTTTCATTGGTAATTATGATGACAACACTTGAAGTGGCATCGGGAAAGTGGTGGTTTGAAGATTATGTACTTATAATGTCAAAAAAAAAAAAACCAGCAAAAACACAAACATTACATTTATTAATGTGACAAGAATGATCATAACGTGATATGTACTTTTGTTGCAATATTGAACGAGCTTAAATGCTTGTAATAATGAACTAAAAATACAAATACTATTTTCAAAGTACAATCGAGAATCAGTAAAGTTTGTTCGCAACACATCAATAAAAGTTACATCAGTGTTGTCGCTTGTGTACTTTAAAGTCACCAGCTTGTACAATTTCACGCACATACTGATTCGGTCTATTCATAACATGAGCTATTAGTCCCCAAGGGTATCATCAGCTCAGTAGTCAGTATGTAATTCGATACTGACATGATTTATAACAATCCTTTCTTAAATTGTCCATTTAAAACATTTTGAAATCATAAAAAAAAAATATATGGTTACAACATCCTCAGGCAAAGTTGACCTAGATAGATTTGGCTTTTTATGTCCTTTTTTGTTTATATAGCTCTTCAATTGTTTCGGTTCTTATACATCCTTGGCTTACACATATTTGGCTTAGCGTTCCCGATGAAGGTAAATCCAGAAAAGCGCTTCGGACGCATGGAATTCATAACGTGTTGTGTTAATGTTTTACTATTTATTAAATGTTGAAACTTTAAAGTTTTTATAATCCGAGGCTTTTAAGCCTTTGCAATATTTGGCAAGATGTTTTTGAATTATTTTTTGAGAAAGAGAGAGAGGGAGAGGGAGAGAGAGATAGGACTACATCTTTGAAAATATAATGTTGGTTTTTGTACAACGCATTTTTATTCATATTTAACAACCTCAAATTCATATAACGTTTGAGGTATACTATCGATTATTCGAGATGGCTGTAAAACTAAGATTTGTTGGCAGTATTGGCCACAGCCTTTTTATTATTATTAATTTAAATATTTACACACAGATAGATTCAAAGATACATATTGTTCAACTAGATAGGTTCAAAGATATATATTGTTCAACTAGATAGATTCGAAGATATAAATTGTTCAACTAGATAGATTCATAGATAACTCATTTTTTGCTTAGACCATTTTTTGATTACCTGTGGCAACCTACAGATAACTAGATAAATAGAAATACATAGATAGAAAGATGTATGATCCTGGGATACAGCGATCAACTAACTTAGCTGTAGGATCCTGGGATACAGCAATCCACAAAATGTACTTCATCCCTAAAATATAGACCAACTGTAACTGTATTTTATCACACGCAGCGAAGTTGCCAAACACATTTTTTTTTAAATTTTCATGAACATAGTTTTATAAATCCAACGTCTAACTGCTGACTTCTGCAATTATTGGGAGCAAATGGTTAATCATCAATGGAGAAGAATTTTTGCAAACTGGAGCTCACTTATTAGTATATACATGTACCTGAAAATATAAATAACAAAAAGAGCAATACCTAAAACGAAATACAGGTTTCAACTATGTTTACCTAGTGGAGGGAGAATGGGTATTTTAAAAATACTTCTCTCTCTAATTATTTTACGTCTTGTCTCTTGCTGCTAAAAGTTAAAAAGGACGTTGACGTCAAATTTGACGTCATAACTATACATCCGAATAACTATATAAAAAGACAAATAAAGCACTGCAACGGACGAGATTTAAACTTTCACTAGAATAACCGAATCTATGTATAATACATAAATTCCATTGGGCAGATTTTTTTTCATAACACCCAAACAAAAACTACAACAGTCTATGCACTTGTATGCATTGCAGTTATCAGCTTGTTAAATATTCCGAATGTACTGATCTGGTGCATTGTAACCCATCAAGCAATAATAACTCATTGTAAATATTTTCATGAAAAAAAAAAAAATATACGAATAAGAATTTCTCCTGATTTTAGGAGGCATGCTTTTCTCTAATTAAGAAAACAATAATGATTGGCGATTTCTCAATGTTACAACTGGCAATATTACATGAATTTTTAGAATGAGATAATCTGCAAAGTCTTATATAAGTATTAACAAAAATACCGAACTCCAAGGTAAATAAAGAAATGGGAGAAGTTCATAAAAACTGTCAACATCAACCGTTCGACTATATCAACTAACGGACCGAATGGAAAACAGGTGTTATAGTCCAGACTTTGTACAGACATTTTCCAAAGAAATTGGTGGGTAAAACCTTGTTTTATAGATAACTAAATAAAGGTAACAGTAGTATACCGCTGTTCAAAAGTCATAAATCGATTAAGCGAAAACAAATCCGGGTCACAAACCAAAACCGAGGGAAACACATCAACTATAAGAGGAAAACAACGGAACAACAGCAACACTAAACTGCTACAAAAACAAACGCCAACAACCATAGAAACGGACTATTTGATTACAACTGCTATATTTCTGACTTGGTAACTAAACCTCCCAATTGTATGAGTTGTGTATAGTTCCGTTATATTTACAAAGTTAAGCGAGCAATCCAAACAGACATACAAGGATTAGAACTACAAATGGTTTCTGTTAAAGCGAACTAATGTCCCTTTGTTCTAAACCATTAATTTGCATTGCTTAATTTAAAAAATAAACCCCAAAAAAATCCTGAATTCAAAAATCTGCAATGATAAAAAAACTAAGTTGTTTTTCGAAAGACGTGGGTTGAATTTTCTCTAAGATTTCAGGAATATAATAGTCTTGCCAATTACCGATTGGATTCTATTAGTACACTATTTTAAACACAACTTGTTTCCATTTGTCAATTAAAGACTGGTTCTATACGTTATCAAATGAGCGACTGTTTTTCCTTCAAAGAATGATAAGATTAAAGTAATAAATTGGCGTTTAAACCAATTTAAAATAAAACATGACTATTTTAATGTATTAAAAAAGATATGAAAAAAAAAATAAAGAATGCTCACACACCACACTTAAAATGTGCTCTCTCCGCTAAATCTCAATTATCAATGAAAGTTTATGACCGTTACCGTATTAACAGAAACAACTCACAAAATTGATCTCCGTATACAGGGTAAAAATCGGAATTGGAAAATTTACTACTCTCTATAAATATGGAATGTATCGTGAAAATTAAGCTAGCTTTAGAGGTCCGATGTGATTAAGTAAGTAATGAAAAAATGAATGTCAATGTTGTGCCTACATAATGCTCTTCGAAAACAGAGAAATTGTTTTTTAGGATTAGTTTGCTCCATAAGTCTGTCTGCTTACGTGACTTGTCGTGTGCTAAACAATAAATACCTTTCTAAATCAATAAGGAAGTTATCAAACATTTATAAATTTATAGACCTCATCATATATAATTTTTTGACCCTCACATTGAATTTTCGTAATAATCTTAAGTTACGAAAAGAATGTACAGATCGTCCTTATAAATCAACCTATATAAACATAGGTTGCGTGTTTAAATCAAATAAGTGATCATTATTTACTCTGAAAGTAGAGTGTTTTTGTTTACATGGTATATATAAAAAAAAACAGTTAATGTGAAGTTGCAAAATCAAACTGTCTGAGACAATTCTGAATTCCACATGCAGTTTATATAGGTTATTGTGGAGACAAAGCTTTTTGTAGCACCAGTAAAGGGGTGGTATGAAATATTTTGTTGTTTTAACTTATATGTCAGTGTAATTTATAGTTTTTAGAAAATATATTTGTTTTCTTTTTGAGAAGAATATTTCGTATTCCATGAATTACGAAGAAACTAAGGTTCCACAGTTCATTTTAAAGTGCTATTTTCAATCATCTGAAAATTTTAATTAAAAAATATAACTGTAACGTTGATTTTTGATGCAGTTTTACAAATTTGACATGTTTTGTAAAATGCATCATTGATGTGTACTTGTGACTCTTACCAACATAAATAATTTGTATAATAATAATATATAATTTTTAGCTTTACTTCCAATATATTGTTTTGGTTAGGTTAGCAATTTCTTTCTTATTATTATTTCTTTTTGGAACAAATGCGTCAAATGTGCCAACATCTATCAAAATTGCATTGATTGCCTACCTTAATGCATTTATGTTGAAAAGTCATAGTAGTGTTGCATGTATATCCTCGAAGAACAAAGTTTACCATGCGTTCGGAAAATGCCAAGCACTAGTCTTTTAAATGTGCTATCGTCCTACATGTGACTGCACCAATAAGCATATATACCGCGTTAGAAATAAAAAGCCACTTTTTAAAGACTATGGGGAGATTAAAATCTGTATCATTAATTTCCTTCAGAAATTGGGATCACTAGAGTAAACAGTACGATAGTACTTTGATATTTCATTTTGTAATTGTTATTCCGTCATTTATTTTTCTCTATTCTAGTTTTTAGGTTTCTCCTTAGTCACACAAAAGATCAGACTCAGACTTTTTAGAGCCATCTAAGCCTAGAGCACATTTATTATCATTGGTATGTGACATTACTCTACGTAACAAACAAATCAAGTCAATCGTTTTCACTATACAGGTGGGGAAAGTATCGCATTTGCACGATATCTTCCCCTTCGAGGCATTTTCTGTTGCAGTTAGATAAATACCCAGGCTACCAGCGGGCCCGTTCATATCAATAATAGTTTGAGGGAGGCGACAAATACCAAGAGAATATTCAAACTCATAGGTCAAAAACAAACTGACAATACCATATCAAAAAAATGAAAAATGACCAAAGACAAACAACAGTATCAAAACAAATCATAAAAACCAATGAACGATTAAAAAAAAGGGGGGGGGGTGTATTAAGGATTTCGGGCATGTTCATTTACCTATTGTGGTCTGCATTTTCATATGTTCTTTACCCATCCCTATCTATTTCTACATCGTACTGATTATCTACAGTCGTTAATTATTTTATTATTCAATTTTTTTGGAATTCGAAATATGGCTTCCATAAATAGATCTATTGAACCCGTACAAAAGCAGTCATTATTATGAAATACGAGAGTACAAAATTGCCATTAATATCTTGAAATATTGCACCGACTTAAATAAACTAATCTTTCCACAGGATTATTAAGTAAATTTGATACTTGATTTATTGCTCTTAGTCTTCTGTCGATATAAGGCGTGATAATTTTTCGTCCATAATTGATTGAAGGCAATTGCAATGCCAATGAATTGCATACGTTTTTGTCCATTTGTTTTAAAAAAGACAAGATTTAAACATGTTAAACACAAGAAGAAAACTGTTCCCGATAAGGGTTATTACCCACGCCAGAACTTAAGTGAAAAGTTGTTTTATCAAACTGTCTGACAAATTCCTGAATCCGACAGGATGTTGACGCAACTGATGAAGTTGGCATACCTTATTTTGCATAATACCGATATTTCTGATGATTTCTTTACAACCACTGGGTCAATGCCAATCCTGGTGGACGTTTCGTCTCCGAAAATATCACCAGCGTAGGAGTACATCTCAGACGAGTGTGTGTATCGAAGTAAATTATTGACAATGTTAAAATAATTTGTATTGAAAGACAATACTGGCAATTATGTGACCTAAAGTAAGAATGCGTTAAAGATCAAGTACTTTTAGTTTTAATAGTGAAATAATGAACTATAATCGTTGTTAAAGAGGGTGTGAATGGAGGGTCCCTCAGTTCTGTATTCATTTGTTTAAGCCGTTTTTCTTAATTCTTAATATTTGGTCCATTTATTCTCTATTCTGTATATTTTGACCCGTTATTCTCTAGTTTTTATTTCTATGGCTTCTTTTCTCTATTTTGTATTTTGTTTCCCTAAATTTTGCCCTTTTGCCCTTTTTGCCCACTATTCTCTTATTATTTAAACCCCGTCAAGACCCCCATGAACGTGACAAGAGTGATTATGACTTGATTTGTATACTTGTTGCAATATTGAACGAGTTCACACGCTTGAAATTGTGAAATTTTAAAACGAATTTTATTTTCGTAGTTCATTCGAGAATCAGGTAAGTTTGTTCACAACACACAAACAAAAGCTACACCAGTGTTATCGCTTGTGTGCTTTAAAATTACAAACTTGTGCACAATCACGCATGTACTGATCTTTTTTTTTTAACCTTTTAAGCAATAATAATTAAATGTAAATATTATATATCAGGACGAGGAAAATATACAGATAAATATAATAGTCTCTCCCATTTCCTTAACTTAAAAGTTGAATGTTTGGTGGTTTTGTAATGTCCCACGGGAAATACAAAACTGAAAGCGACGATAAGAAAAACAATAGGTGAACAAAATATTACGTAGAAAAAATAAAGCCTGAGAAACAAGAACACAAATATAAACTATTGACACAGAGATATGTCTCGCATTTTGTAATTTTGTCTGGTGGAGGATTCAAGAAAAGATTTTTTATTTAATGTATGATGCACAAATTAAACTGATTATTGGTGCTGGATTTGGAATTTCATTACTCATAACTAGTGGAGGTGTGCCTTTATTGACAGATACAGACACAGATAGAGAGAGTATAATGCAACTTTATTTTGGAACTAATATGCCAACATTTAAATCACTCAAGATCAGTGAACCATTACTGAAGGTTCAGAGCCAAATAACCTCCTTGGAAAGAGATATACCAGGTTTATACAACTGCATACCAAATATCACTGACGCATCATTCCCTTTAAAAAAAGCTAAACACAAACAAGTAAAATTGCAAAGTCAATGGACCATAACGAGGGGATTGGGCTATGCATTATGTCCATTGAAATTAGACTTGCAAATACCAGTACATCTGCATACCGAATAGCATTGACTTAACATTAATGGTTCATCTTAAGCTGATCTGATCACAAACTCTAACAGATAAAATATTCAAATATTCAAAGTAATATCACAAACTAATACATTTAAACGAGCATGACTGAAGGAAATGGACCAAAATAAAAGCCATGGAAATGAGATGTACCCATGCTAATACAACTGCATACCAAATATCATTGACCTACCATTATTGGTTCCCCATAAACTGGCATAACCACCAACCATAATATTTTTGTTTACGACAAATGGAAAATTCCAGTGGACAACTGGGACACAAACAAACGTTCGAAGGGCTAAATACATCTTTACCACTTGAAACCCTTCTTACAATAGCTTCGTTGCAATCATCAACCCTTTATTATCAAAATCATGATAGGTAACGCAAGTTCTTAAATATCGTTTCATTAGGCGCTGTTGGAAAATTGTTTCAGAAATGCAAAGTTCCCAATTGCTTCTTTTCATTCGTCTTAAACAAAGTTGGACTAATTCTTTCAATTTGTCTTTAAGTGTAGAAAGGCAGAGAAGTCAAATGCTTTCATACTATTGTAAAAGGAAAAAGACTAAGATTATATGTACTCGTATCTTCATCGACTGGTTTGTATGATAATGATTATTTTGATTATAAAAATACCAATGGTTTTGTTTGTACTAACTATAAATAGTCCTTTCTTCGACACTTACCCATTTGATTGGTCCAGTTTTCGAAACCGAAATTGGATTGTAAAAACTTAAATGTTAAAATGAAAATTGACTTAAAGATGTGGGCAAATTTTTCACTTATACAAGGAAGTAACTATATGACAATTGTATTTATCGTTTTAATTTATCTTGCTCTGTATGTCATTTCTGATTTAAAAATGACAAGAAAGATGTATGTTTATACCCACGTGGCGTCCCTATATTGCCCATCGGATACATTTCTGTATGAAATTGTGGTATAGTTTACTACATTACTCTGTCGAAACAGTATAACACTAAAATTACCTGTCGTGCATTTAACAATAGATTGTTATTAATAATATATAATTCTATTAAATCTATCATACATCTTTTCTTGACTTTGACATTGAATTTTCGTATTAATTTTAAATCATGGAAAGAATGGATAAAACTCTTATACAAATCAACCTAGACAATTATCGCGTGTTTAAATCAAACAAGTTATTATATATTCCTCTTAAATTGTAGTGTTTTCATTCTAATTATATTAAGAAAAATCAGTTAATGAGGAAATCAAACTGATGAGACATTCACGATTCTAAGATGGAGTCTACATCGTGCATGATAATTACAAAGCTTGTAGTGGCATCGGCAAATTTCTGTTTGAAACATTTTAATGAGTTAAATGAAGACATGTTTCCTTTCATAAACCATTTATGGTGTTCATGAAGACTTTGCGATTTTCTAGTAAGTTTTCATTCAACATTTGAACGTCAGAAAGAGAGAGAGAAAGAGTTTGCACAGAGGTAAATCTTTGAAAAAACAATAAAAAAAGATTGTATCGGAAGAACAATATATAAATTTAAATCCTATATAATTTTGGTTTTGGTAAACAAAATTCTTTTTACACATTTTGTAAATACTTCCCAATCAAATAAATCAAATGCTCTTTTTGGATCCCTCTGAGAATTAATACTGAGATTAGAATTTAACTCAGGTAAACATGATATAATTTTAATTTAGGCGAAGATGAAACCTCACAACTGTCATTCCTGTGACCTTAAGTAAGAATGTTATCAAATTCATGCATTAGTAATAGTGAAATAATAAAACATAAAGTACATTATTAAAGTGACAAGAGGGAAGACCAGATAAGTATTCACGAGCTCAGATTAATATAACTTTCAGAAATATTATACAGAAGTTATATTAGTTTGTTCATAACACCCAAACAAAACCTTAAACAGTCGTGTCGCTTTTGTGCATTACAGTTGTCAGCTTGTACAATATTACGCATACACTGATCTGGTGCATTTTAATCCCCTATACACAAATAACGCAATGTAAATATTTTCATGAACAAATAAATATGCGAATAAAGATAAGAATTACTCCTGATTATAGGAGGCATCAATTTTCTCTAATTTAAAAAACCATAATGATTGACAATTCTTTAATGTGGCAAAATCAACCGATCGACTTTATCAACTAACGAAACGGATGGAAAACAGCTGTTTTATTGGTTTAAATTGGCGTTTAAACCAATTTAAAAAAAAAATCTATTGATGTCAAAATGATTGAGCTTAACAAAAGATTAAATGTAGTAAAAAAGATTTGAAAAAAATAAAGAATACCTTCTGTATTGACTTGAGTTATCAATGATATGTTCATAATTATAAATTAACTGTTAACAAAAACTTTAAAATTTTGAAAAAAGAATAAGGATTTTCTACCTCAGGAATAGATTACCTTAGCTGTATTTGGCACAACTTTTAGGAATTTTTTGTCCCCAATGCTCTTCAACTCCGTGCTTTATTTGGCCCTATAAACATTTTTTTGATTCGAAAGTCACTGATGAGTCTTTTGGAGACGAAACGCGCGTCTGGCGTAAATATAAAATTTTAATCCTGATATCTATGATGAGTTTATTTATATATTACACACTAAAAATGTTGCTCTCTCCGCTAAATATTAATTATCAATGAAAGTTTATGTCTGTATTGAGGGACACAACTCACAAAATTGATCTCAATATACAGGGTCAAAAACAGAATTGGATAATAGACTATTCTATAACTATGGAATGTTTCGTGATAATTTGATACTTAAGCTAACATTAGAGGTCCAGTGTGAATGATAAAAATGATGTGTGTCAATGTCGTGCCTACATAATGCTATTCAGGTCAAATGTCGTGCCTACATAATGCTCTTCGGAAACATAGATTTTTTTTAGGAAGAGTTTACTCCATAAGTCTGTCTGCATAGCGACTTGTCGTGTGCGTGCAGAACAATACATACTTTTCTAAATCGGTAAGGAAATTATCAAACATTTATGAATCTATAAACCTCACCATATATCATTTGTTGACCCTGACATTGGATTTTCGTAATAATCTTAAATCATGAAAAGAATGGACAATTTCCTTATAAATCAACCTATATGAGTGTTTAAATCAAATAAGTGGTTATTATTTACTCTGAAAGTAGTTTTTTTTTGTTCACATGGTATTTAGAAGTTAATGTAAAGTTGCAAAATTAAACTCCATGAGACAATCCTGAATCCCACATGCAGTTTACATACTAGGTTATTGTGGAGACAAAGCTTTTTGTAGCACCAATAAAGAGGTGGTATGAAATATTTTGTCGTTTTAACTTATATGTCAGTGTAGTTTATAGTTTTGGGAAATATATTCGGTGTATTTTGCGAAGATTTTTTCGTATTCCATGAATTACGAAGAAACTAAGGTTCCACAATTTATTTAAAAGTGCTATTTTCATTCATCTGCCAATTTTAATTAAAAAAAAAATAACTGTAACGTTCTAATTCGATGCAGTTATACAAAGTTGACATGTTTTGTAAATGCATCACTGATGTGGAATGGTGAATTTAATCAAAATAAAGTAATTTGTATCTGAAAGAACACATTTAACATAACTTATATATTTTTTAAGTAAGGTTAGCAATTTTCTTTTTAGTATTATTCCTTTTTGGAATAAATACGTCAAATTTGCCAACATCTATAAAATTGCAGTGATTGCCTACTTTAATGCATTTATTTTGAAAAGTCATAGTATTGTTACATCTTCGAAGAACAAACTTATCTTGCGTTCGAAAATTGCCTAGCACCGTTGTCTTTCCCGTTGTTCCTTTCGGCAATGTTTGATCCTCTAAGGTAAAATTTTCCAAACTGACAACTGTTGTCGTCCTAAATGTGACTGTACTAATGAGCATACCGCGTTAGAAGTAAAAAGCTACATTTAGAAGACTACGGGAAGATTGAAATCTGTATCATTAATTTCCTTCAGCAATAAGGATCAGTAGAGTTAACAGTACGGTATTACTTTGATATTTTCATTTTGTAATTGTTATCCCGTCATTTATTTTTCACTCTTCTAGTTTTTAGTTTTCGCCTTAGTCACACAAAAGATCAGACTCAGACTTTTTGTAACACTCTAATCCTAGAGCACATTTATAATCCTTAGTATGTAGCATTGCTCTAAGAAACTAGTAAAACGACTCAATCGGAAATACACACGGAAATTATCGCATTTGCACGATATTTTTCTATTCACGCCATTTGTTTTCGACCCCTGTATTGGTGCGAATAGACCTTCTGTTGCAGTTAGATTAATACCCGGGCTACCAGCGCGCATGTTCATCTCAATTATAGTTTCAGAGCAGCGAAACATACCATCCCTATCTATTTTTACAACCTACAGATTGTCCACATTCTTCCATTTTTTTTAATGAATTTGCTTTATTGTAACAAATGACTATCACAACATGTATAGACAAAAGTATACATAATGGCATATTCACAGCAAGGAAGTTTTAAATAAAAAAAAAAAAACAACCGTTGAATATATAATGGTGTAATTAGGTTGAACATAAACAATTATCTAATAACAATGGAATCTAATTCGTTCTTGGAATATCTATTTGTGGTGTTTAAACCAAAATCCGACATGTATTAATTATTCTATAATTGGGACCAAGGGGCTCCAGTATTTGTTATATTACTCTACAGAGAGGTTTTTAAATGGCATGTATTTTTTCAAGTTCATGTATTCTTTTAACTAATTTTTAAAGCAGTTAAAATTTGGCAATTCTTCTTATAATTTTGTTCGGTAAATATAGTATTTTGTAAGAAACGTAATCTTATTTTTAACATAATTCAATTTAATATTTTCATAGTTACCAAATAGAATAGTTTTAATATTCAAAGGCAATTCAATATTTGTCATTTCGAAAATCCAGTTGTTTAGTGCATGCCAGAGACTGGAGACCATAGGATAGCTCCAAAATAGATTCATTTACCTATTGTGGTCTGCTTTTTCATATGTTTTTTTTTAACCATTTCTATCTATTTTTATAACCTACAGATTATCCACAGTCTTCAATTTTTTTTTACTCCATATATTTCGAAATTGAAACATGGCTTCCATAAATAGATATATTGAACCCGTACAAAGACACTCATTATTGTGAAATATGAGAGTGCAAGCAAACTTGCCATAAAATTTCTTGAAATATCGCATGATTTACACATAAACACAGATTTAAATAAAATAATCTATCCACAGGATTCTTAAGTAAATTTTATACGTGAATTATTGCTCTTAGTCTTCTCTCGATATAAGCGTGAGAATTATTTGTTCATAATTTATTTAAAGCAATTGAAATGTCACTGAATTGAATACGTTTTGAGTCCATTTGTAAAAAAAAAGACAATTTAAATACGAGAAGAACTGTTCCGATAACGGTTGATACCCACGCCAGAACTTAAGTGAACACGCACAAAAATTTGAGGGGTCTTTGAAATGATTTCATTAATAAATCATCTGTGACCTACCAAATATTAAAGGTCATACTTTGGTCCAATCAGTGATTACAAGATACATTATTTCAGCTAAGACATTGAACTTTATTAGATGACATTTAGGGAAGGTTATCACATTCCTTTCATGAAAGACCAGGCCCTGTGAACGAACAAACAGAGGAACATTGGCATTTATATAGACCCTTCAAACTCTATAATATCTCCTGATAGAGTTAAGGTGAGAACAAAATGTTTCAAGCCATTTAATATGAAAAAAGGCTTGAAATCGCAAATTATTGTCATAAGAACAAACTAAACTCGTTAACTTTCCGAGTTACGTTTCCGTTGGATAATGCAAACGATTCGGATGTTTACGGTTATATTTTAAAATCACTTTACTAATATTTCATGAGCTTCAAAACACTTGCTTTTTCTCTTTTATAATATTATCACTGAAATTGTCAACGTTGCTCATTTTTTATATTGCTTGGTAATCTGTTTATATTGGAGGCAAACAAGTGAAATGTGATATAGGGTTAGTTAGAAATATAATCTCACAACAGATCATTTACTTATCTGTTCCCATTTCCGAGTGAGTTTATATAATCTCACAACAGATCATTTACTTATCTGTTCCCATTTCCATGTGAGTTTATATAATCTCACAACAGATCATTCACTTATCTGTTCCTATTTCCATGTGAGTTTATATAATCTCACAACAGATCATTTACTTATCTGTTCCCATTTCGATGTGAGTTTATATAATCTCACAACAGATCATTTACTTATCTGTTCCCATTTCCATGTGAGTTTATATAATCTCACAACAGATCATTAACTTATCTGTACTCATTTCATGTGAGTTTATATAATCTCACAACAGATCATTTACTTATCTGTTCCCATTTCCATGTGAGTTTATATAATCTCACAACAGATTATTTACTTATCTGTTCTCATCTCCATGTGAGTTTATATAATCTCACAACAGATCATTTACTTATCTGTTCCCATTTCCATTTGAGTCTATATAATCTCACAACAGATAATTTACTTATCTGTTCCCATTTCCATGTGAGTTTATATAACCTCACAACATATCATTTACTTATCTGTTCTAATTTCCATGTGAGTTTATATAACCTCACAACAGATCATTTACTTATCTGTTCCCATTTCCATGTGAGTTTTATTTGTTTGGATTTTCTACATCCAAAGATTGTAGGTAACCCACCAACACGTGCCTTGGATTTACAGTCGTTCATCGACCAGATTCCGGTATTAAAATTTAGCATTTCTAAATACATGCAATTATTTAATGTAAATTGCTTGCAGTCTCTCCATCCCGCTCTAGTTCATCCTTGAATTAAGCTTAAAACATGTATCTTGGATGTTGAGTACAATACGCAGTTTATATGAATCTTCGACCAAGTTGCAGTTACAAGTACAGTGTTTTATTTGAAGAATTTTGTGATTGCCTTGTCGAGTTTTAAAAATTTTGTTTAAGGAATATTTTTTCTATCTATGAAGAAATATAATTAAAAATGTGGTGCACACTGAATAACCCACGTTGCGGGTTATTTATCAGTGTGCACCACATCTTCTATGTTATATAATGTATAGGTTTATGTTGAATAAACAGAAAACTATTACAGTAATTTCTTATAATTTAATTCTAAATTCTATTTTAAACCGGTGTAAATCATGAAAAAACGTTGTTGACGTCACGGTCATGTGACAAAATTATGTCTATGAGCTGATAAACATAACACGGTTGGCAAATTAGAAGACGCGTTACATCCAAAATTAAATCATCATGATATAGAGCATAACAAAATTACAAAATAGGAACACACTTGAGAAAATAAGGATGATGTTGCGATAATCAATCGTTAAACCAAAACACATCGAGTATTCCGAAAACCTTCATAGTTTATATTTTAAACTTATTCGAACATGTATTTGTCAAGTAGCAACACTGTTCCACAAGGATTTTGGCGGAAAGGGTGTTTCATTTATCTATTCTTTAATTTTGTAGAGCTTTGTTTTATGTTCTGTAATTTTTTGCCCATCGTTCTCTATTCAATATTATTTTAACCAATTTTTCTCTGTTCAATATTTTTTTGGCCCATTTTTCTCGAATCTTTGAAAATTATTCTCTATTCTGTTAACACCATCCATACCCTTTTCCATGGACTCTTTGACAGTATATTTCAGAGAATATCTAAATAACTTTCCAACTTTTATCTCATGTTGTTAATGAGATTGCATGCATATAGTCCGTCAGTCTACATCACAAGGAAGAATTTAAGTAAGATAATAGTTTTCAATTAAACCTGTTTTGTTTACATATACAAAAGATATTATGCTGTGTGTGTGAGTGTGACATAAATGTTCCTATTAGACTTTATATTTATTGAACAAAAAAAAAAATAAAAAAATAAAACAAATATGTTGTCATTTACTTAACTGTGTACACTTATCATGCCCTTTACGTATCAGTTACACCGTCTGACATATTTTCATCACCATTATATGACGGTGCGTATAAGTCGAAATCATCCATAACGAATATCGTCTTCAGACTTAACCTTTTCATACATTGAACGCCCCCTGTCTTGTTTGACGAGCAGAGAAGACAGCAGCTTTGTCCTAATATCATTTTCCATTGTGTCTAATACTTTTTAAAACCACTTATAACAAGACACCGAAAGAACTTTACGATCTATCTATTGAAAAAGACGGAAATCTTATTTTTGTTGTATCACAAGGTACAAAGGATATAAGAAGTGAGTGGTGTGGGAAAATGAAAAGGCTTGAAAAACTAGTTTAGTCAATGTTGGGTAATATTTCAAAGGAACTTCACACAGTTTACAATACTCTCTGTGAAATTTGAACGCAAGACCTAAACTAATTAAAACAGGACATTTTTTTTCAAAAGAATAATGTACATAGTGCAATTAACGAACGCAAGTAGGAGTCGAAACTCAGATATTTGTCTATAGTAAATATCTGTAGGATCTTGCCGTTAGACATTTCCTCACTGCATAACTGATTCACCTCTAACGATATTAAGGTACAAGGAAAAATTACCTAACTTTCAAGATATACGAATTGTTTCTTTTATCTCTAGTTCCAATTTCACATTATCAGAACTTCACAGAAAGCACCAGTACAGATCATGCTAATAGGTACGTCGTCGAGAATGTGCGATATGCACTGACTCGCTTCAATAATAAGATTTGGTGAAAATTATTATTCCCTTAAAGTTTTTATTGCATTTTTATGAATACGTTTTTTTTTTCGAAGTAATGTGCAAAGAATTTATCCTCGTATCTATGAAAGGATTTAAAATAGCAACGTCATTAAAAGTACAAAAATACATGAGTTAGTGCAAGAGCAAAATTCAAGTAACTGAAAGGATAGAAACAACAACAATAAAAGACAACATATTAAATTTTAAATTCTGTTTAGTGGTGTGTTTCCTTTATCACACATCGTAGTACGTCATCATTGTTGTCAAACATTATAGGCTATAAATACCATGTGTCGCTCACTTTCGGTCAATGTGAACCCTCAACAATTGACATTCGACGACATTAAAGACTAGATTAGAACTGATGAAAAAACTTTCTTTTTTGTTAATCTTGTATTACTGATATTTTTTCTGTTTACATGAATTTTTTCTCTATCTTTTTATGTGCCCAAAACCACAAAAAAACGTCATTAAAGGGTTTTCTACCTGATAAAATGTCTACTAATAATTTCGGCAAAATTTACTTTACTCGTTAATCTAATCTTGCTGAATATCTTTGCTATTAAAAGTGACTATCTATTTTTCTAGCTTTTCAAGATAATAGACAAAACGACACAAAATTGGCAAATGTCGTCATTTAAGAGCAAACGCTCCAAATAAGAGTCGACGAACAATTTTGGCCTCGTTGACCTAATTTTAGATCTTGTCTTGCTGATAATTTTGTGCTTTACAAAGTGTCTATCCATCTATCACAGTTATCATGATAAAAGAATCACAGTTGATGACCAAACTATATAAAAGCTTTCGAGTTAGATGCATTTCCGTCAAAAACGTTGGTTTTAGTAAACATCATTCGTGTGTTTAGGGGCATCGTCACTTCCGTTGCCATGTTGAGCGAGTGGTTGGAAAACTTTGAAGTTTGGTTGTACCTGTAGAAATTTTATTTCAAATCGGGATAGCACATTCTCTATTTTTCGGAGATATTATTTACCGTGTCCGTAAATTTAGAAACAATCCTGTTTAACTTATCTATCCTGTATTCTAAAAGGTTGCCAAATCAACACTGTTATACGATTTTTTATTAGTATAAATATAAATTGTGTAAACAGTAAATTAGAAGCAGTAAATAAAAAGCAAACTAAATGTTTTTGTTATATAGAAATACACATTCTTGGCTCTACAATCTATCGATACCTGTATCTTTGCATTGCACGTGGTCATGTTTATCCCTGACTATTTATGACGTCTTTACACTACATCCATTGCATATGATAATCATGGCACCATGTAACTACCATTAGGTTACCATTTGTTGACACGTTACTGGTACCGTTTGTTGACACGTTACTGGTACCAGTGGGAATTTTGCTGATTATGTTATTTGAAAAAAAAAAGAAAATGTGCATCTATTAAGATCGATAATTTACTCCCTGAGAACATTTCTGAGTCAGTCATAATTCCTATGAAAACTAATCAATTTAATAGATTTTCATAGAAATATTATAACCAAATAATCATTTTTGTCATAGATGCAAGTTCAGATAAAGTTGCCACCCACAACTAATCAACATTGTATAGATGTAAGTTCGGAAATGTGTTACCTCCCACACTCATCTTTTATCTGATCATTATATATTTATATGTAGACATAATTTTTAGATTTTGTGCACTCTATTTTTGTCTGATGAAACAACAATGTTTTCGCCCACACTTGGATAAGTTATACTTGTAATGACTGTATAGTAATAAGCTTATAAAATCCTACTTAAACAGCCTCTTTATTTATAGCATGGTTACTTATTTATCATCATTTCCATACGCTTCTTTATTTATAGCATAGTTACTTATTTATACCTTGACTCCCATACTTATCAATTCAATCAATAGTATTTAAAATTTTAATTATGTAAACAAGGGCGCCCGGAGTGTTGAATTGAATACTCAACGGCCGATATGATATCTGATTTCGCCAAAATAAGGAGTCATTCGCGCAAATGTAGGTATCTACTTGTCTCATTTAAGCTACTTAATTTTTAAATTATTGGTATTAGATGCGGTAAATTAACTGGCATATATGGGCTGAGTAAATTTGACAAATTAATTTTATTCTTATAAATTTTACTAAATGATTGAACTGCCTCCTCCGTTATCATCAAAATCACCCACTGTACGTACAATTTTCCAAATAAAATCATCGAATTTTCCGAACCATAACTTAACATAGATCATCGCTTTTATTCGTAAACAACACTAATACAATGTATGAAGTCTGTGAAATTCTCCACGATTTGTTGGTTAAACTGGAATTAATTCCTTCTTTACCTTAACATGGATTGCTGCACAAATATCAGAATTTCTTTTCTTAATTTGGTCTATCAATTTTGAAGAGCTCAAAATTACTTACCCTAGAATGTCATTTGGATAACAATTATCGCTGGATTGGGATTTTATGATTTACAATACATTTTCAAACTCTTCTTTACATCAATGTATAGTGTTGAATTACAATTGTGTTTTATCACCCCCAGTTTTTTGGTGGGGTTCGTGTCGTTTATTCTTTAGTTTTCTATGTTGTGTCGTGTGTGCTATTGTTTGTTTGTCTTTTTCATTATTAGCCATGGCGTTGTCAGTTTAGATTTATGAGTTTGACTGTCCCTTTGGTATCTTTCGTCCCTCTTTACTGATACTGATACAGTGTATTTGTTTTTACTGGGAAAGAGGATAATAAGAAGTTTGTTTTCTTGAGATGTAATAAGGACTATATAAAACTCTTGAAAACATCAAAGGTGCTGTTACCTGAAAATCCAAATCATATCATTTTCTTGATCTAATAAAGAAGTAAAATAGATTGAACTTAAAGAACAGTTTCATAACTGGAACAACAAATATTTTATGGTAAATTACATCCTCTCCAATGACTAAGAAGTGCTAAATGTGTTACTGTATATAGTATAGTGTAATGTGTCGACTGACAACCATTACTATATTTGAGAACGTGGCAAGATTTCATAAATAACATTTTAAGAATATCAAATGTACAACGATCTCTTTCTCATTATACATCGGTTTGTTCAAATGAGTTAGCATTACATGGCCTCTAAAAATTTTATAGTTCCAATTTGTAAACGAAACTGCACTTGACATCCTAGCGTTGAAATTGTTATTTCAATCAACTTAATCATCATGATGACGCATTCCGGTATCAGGTATTGTTTTTTTTCAGGTTTCCGATATTTGATAGGTTTATTTTGTAAACGAAACTGCACGTGACATCTCATCACTGGAGATGTTATATCAATCAACTTAATCATCATAAACAAATATTACGATATGTATTGCCATTTTCGTCAGGTTTCTGAATAACGCTTATAACTTTATTGTTTTTGATACAGGGATTCAACCAAATCAGTACAACTGTGGCGTTAGAAATCCTGCTGGAGAGTATGACATCGTTACCCAATAACTCCGAAAATAACTAACTTGTTAACCTTTGACCCATTTATAGCCTAAAAGAAGTTTAAAGTATTATTAATTGGCAAAAACTGACCTTAAAACAATTCACAAAAACGTAGACCTTGTTGGTTTACATTCATCGATAATAGCCGAAAACACAAAAAAAATGTTTTTTAAAAATAGCCAGTGAGGGCACATAACAAATACCTTTACTTGCTGATTGACGAAAACAACTAGCAATAAGACAACATACAATAAGTTCCATCCATATTTACATTATTACAATATATAGTTAGTATATGTATTTTAATAAAAATTTGACAATACCTCTCCGATCATTTGGTTTAAAGTGGATAATCATGCAACATACAACTTCAATTATAGTAAAAAGTAAAATCACAAAAAATACTGAACTCCGAGGAAATTTCAAAGTAGAAAGTCTCTAATCAAGTGGCAGAATCAAATGATAAAACATATCAAACGAATGGACGACAATTGTCAAATTCCTGACTTGGTACAGGCATTTTCAAATGTAGAAAATGTTGAATTTTCAGTATATAGTTTTGCATATGGAGTATAATTTGAAGATTTTATGTCAAGCCTCAGTTTATAGTAGTTTATCCTTTTCCAAGTCTCACCGAGTAAAAAGACACCATCGATCAAGAAGTGCTAAAAGTGAAATTATATTTAGCTCATTAAAAGTGATGTGTCGAGTGATCACAAGTATCATATGTGATAAGGTGACGATATGATATATGTAAGTAAATAGAACTGCTAGTTTATTTACCAGTAAAACGATATTTTTCTCAGTATTCGTTGTAATTAATCTGATTGCGATACTGAACGTTTTGTGTAATACCACATCAAAAATACAAGTCTTATTATATGGAACGCCATACGGGCGTTTCGTTTACATGTTTACATAAGATTCATCGTATGCGCTCGAATCAAAACAGATAAAAGGACCGAATCAGATACTAGGCTGAAAATGTGTATTTGTTTTTTTGAATTTTCGCTACATTCTTTACGGTTAATATTTTAGAAAAGAGAGAAATATATCTAACACGTATAGAAAATTGTTAAAAAGAAGGTAAACTATTATACTCTGTACTTCAATTGCGTCTTCTACAAACGGAACAGATATCATAAATGTATGTAAATAACTAATAATTGAAAACAAGGGAGCAACTGCTCCTAAATAAATTGATATTGTTTTTTTTTTATTTATTTTGTATCTATATCATATCATTTGATGTGTGATGCTAATTTTGGGATATAAATAACCATTAATTTAAATTTATTCAACTGAAACTTTATTTCAAGATTTTGAGAGATAACTATTTTAATTATCTTAATCACTAGATCATTCCGGAATGTATTGGGTTTTCCCCAGTTTCTAAATATACGCTGATAACTTCCATGTATTTTATGGTAAACAGAGAGTCAACCAGTACAACCGAAAGATTTGAAACTGCTAGAAACTGTATGAAATTTCCAGTAAGTTGACTTTCAATAGTTTCGGTCAACTTTATTTGAATATCTTACAGAAGTACTTAAAGTTATATTCTGTTGGCATAATCTGTGGGTATATTATACCATGACAAAAACAAAGTAACGAAAAAACACCAAAAAAAAAAAAAAAAAAAAACACATTACCAACAGTCAAACAAAAATAAAATCCTGGGGTCAAACATAAGATATGGTTTACTTCATCTTTACCAAAGATGAAGAACTGGATCTTCCATCACTGTATGGATACTTAAACTACATAAGTGTCCTTACAAGCAACGGTATATTGCTGGGTCTTCCAAGTGCTCCACGAAACCTTTTTCTAAATTATTAACCTCTATTTTATCAGCAATCAAAGACGGGTTTCAAAGTTATTGTGAAACTGCCTATTCTAGAGGGGGCGTGAATCAGATGGTGATACTTAAAAATTCCAAAGATCTTTTAGAGTACATACAATCTAACTCTTTCATCTTGTAACAGTATTAAAACATTTGACTTTTCTACTCTTTACACAAGTATTCCACATTTCAAACTAAGAGAAAAATTGAAAGAGTTGGTATTGCTTTGCTTCATAAAAAAGAATGGCCAACATAGATACAAATATCTTGTCTTAGGGAGGGGTAAATCCTACTTTGTAAAGGACCACTCTGATTCAAACAAAAAAATTCTCAGAAACTGATATTATTTAGATGCTTGATTTCTTTATTGACAACATATTTGTTACGTTTGGAGGACGTGTTTTTCAACAGACTGTCGGCATTCCAATGGGAAGAAACTGTGCCCCTCTTCTTGCTGACTTGTTTCTTTATTATTATGAGGCTGACTTCATACAGGAACTTCTTAGGAAGAAAGATAAGAAGTAAGCAATATCCTTTAACTCTACTTTCCGCTATATAGATGATGTTCTTTCACTAAATAATTCAAAATTTGGTGACTATGTGGAACGCATCTATCCCATGGAGCTAGAGATAAAGGATACTACAGATACAGTTAAGTCAGCCTCATATTTTGACTTACATCTAGAAATTGACAATGATGGGCTGTTGATAACAAAACTTTACGAAAAAAAGAGATGATTTCAGCTTTCCAATTGTGAACTTTCCATTTCTAAGTAGCAACATTCCAGCAGCACCTGCATACGGGGTAAATATCTCCCAATTGATACGATATTCCCGTGCTTGCATTTCCTATCATGATGTTCTTGATAAACGTTTGCTGCTCACAAGGAAGCTATTAAACCAAGAGTTCCAAATGGTGAAGTTGAAATCATCCCTTCGTAAATTTTGCGGACTCCATCATGAGTTTGTTGATCGTTATGGAATAACCGTTTCACAAATGATATCGGATATGTTCCTTACGTCGTAACTTCAATCCCCTTCCCTTCATGAATGTGACCTACCGAATTAGACTATTTACCGGATTTGTTATCACATAAGCAACACGACGGGTTCCACATGAGGAGCAGGATCTGCTTACCCTTCCGGAGCACCTGAGATCAACCCTAGTTTTTTGGTGGGGTTCGTGTTGTTTATTCTTTAGTTTTCTATGTTGTGTCATGTGTGCTGTTGTTTGTTTGTCTTTTTCATTTTTAGCCATGGCGTTGTCAGTTAGTTTTAGATTTATGAGTTTGACTGTCCCTTTGGTATCTTTCGTCCCTCTTTTACGTTGTTCACGTCATATAAGGGACACACCATATGCAACTATATCAAATGCCTGTATATTGCGTAATACTATTTAACATTCACAAGAAACAAAACTTCCGAACTCCAAAGCAAATTCAAAAAGGGTTAGTCACAAAACGGTCAAAATAGAACGCTATCATTGAACGGAATAAGTGGAAATCTATTACTAAGATATACTCGAATATAATACATTAATAGAACAAAACGTTCGTTATGTTTTTCTTAAACTCGACAGTAACTGACTTGATCTAAACAATTAAAACAATATTAAGATTTAACTCTACGAGGACGTTAGTGGTTAACAGCCATTGATAATTGCTGGAAATTTAAATTAGAGGAAACGACACATATTTTTTTTGTCTTACAAAAACGGACAAAAAATAAGACAACAAACACAGCATTCGATCCGTTTATTTACTTATACTTGGCATTTGTATCAAAACCTGACGATGATGATTATTGCTATCATTTTTCATGTTCAAGTTAACCAATCAAAATCGTGTAAATCTTCAGCGTCAGGTTTGATAGATTTATAAATATACCATAAATTTATATGGCACAATGTCTCAAAGAATACCTATGGTAATTTTTTTTAAAGAAATGATGTCATAATTATGATTGGTAATCATTGTTGTATTGAAAATAATAATACAGAAAAACTAAACCAGGCAATAAACAATAGGATACTGAAAAATGTGAATTGTAAATTAAGAAAAAAATAATACAGAAAAAGATGGACTGGGAATATATCAAGAAATAAGTAATACATGTTTTGAGATGAAGAATAATAATAAAAGGTCTCTTTATTTTTGGTGTTTTTTGTGTGCATTTACTGTTGTTGTGTCATGGATGGCCATACTTTCTTTTCTATTTGACGTGTATTTTTCTGTCAAGAAAATAAGAGTGCAAATGTTACGAATGCATTATTTGTGGTTAGCTAACAAGTAATGACTAATGGTAGTTGTAGTTTCGGATTTGCATTGAAAGTGTTTATTTGCAGAAGCCTTAATGCTTCAAAGGAATTAAAAGCACATTAATTGCCAGATCAATTGTATAGCTGTTTACAGGATTCTATAATGACCATCACTTGTCTATATTATCTAACAAAAGAGAACTTAATTAGCAGGTAATACAAAACTCACTAGGCGGATAAGGCATTAGAATATCATTTGATTAAACTTTTATCCTCGCCTAATGAGTTTATTTATTTATGGTCTTGTTTTCAATCTTTTGGCCTTTATTGCGGTCGTAGGTGTACTTGACTGTAATTGGATTGTTGCATATTGTTGATGTAATTTGTACTTCATATAAAATGTATCATTCAGTGCGTAACGATATGATGAAACAACAGAATTATGCCAACACAATAACAATTCCGGTTCATTGGACTATTCAGCTGCTAAAATGTCTTAAGTGAAATTAAAACATGCAAACGTTAATCTAATGTACTTTCATGAGCTAATAATTCAGCAGTTGTCTAAATTTCTTGTTTGCTAAATTTCTTTTCTTGATAAATCATTTCATTCGTTTTCCTCGATTCCATTGTCTACCATTTTGTCTATCGAGGCCTAATAAAACTGACTGTATGTTACGAGGTCTCTCATTGCTTAATGCCATATATATACAAGGACCCATGCTTACATATACGTCACGTAGAGTCTATTTGATATTTATATCGTTGGCAATCATAACAGTATTTCTTTACTTTTATTTAATATATGTATTGCATATTTAGATTTATTAATAAACCAAATCATCGCTGTCTTCAAATATTCCTAATAAAATTAATAAACAAAGATATGTTTTTTTCTGCATATTCTTTTCTTTCTATCAATACATTTTATTTAGATAATGAAAATGCGATTGACATGTTATGTAACAGAAAAAATCTGGATAAATTAATTGTACAGCAAATGAATATGTCGTGGCCTTATCTTTATTGGGTTATGTTACATGTAATGTATTGTTATATATATGTAAGTTATAGTGCAAATTATTTCATACTCTTTTAAATATTTATAATTAAAATCTGCAGTGCAAAACACGACTTAAAAAAACTGTCGCTTTTTTGCGAAACTTCATGTCCATAAAAGCATAAATAAAAGGATTCACGATATTATTAATAATAAACATTTCATATATAAAAAACGCGCCAGGCCGCTCCTTGTTTGATAACTTTTCCCAGAAATCATCGTATAATCCTTCAATTATAAGTAAGACAACTTTTGGCAAATAACTTAACACAAAGACCAACGTAATAACAAAAAACATAATTGTCAGTTTGTGAGTTATTCGACGGTTACTTTTTTGTCTTCTTTTGGATCCAGTTAAAGTTATTTGGTGATTTTTGACAAGACTTGTATTTGAAATGTTTGAATCTGCATCTGAAGTGACAGGAGTTGGTATACCACCATTTTGACCTATATCAGAATCTTCCTTGTTGTCAATGTTTTTCTTCGACTTTCTGACTTCTTCCTGATCACTATGCAATTTGTTCAATTTAAATTGACGAACAACTACGCATCCGATTTTTGAGTATAAGACAATAAGTGTAGTTACCATAGCAACAGCAAGAAAGCCTATCACAATTGCATATACAGCCCTTGCTATTTGTTGACCATCTTTTAATTTGCCACAGTTTGTTCCCGTAATTCCATAAGTGACGCTGTGGAATGGAATAGAGCCGTAAACGAACGGTAACGGGAATGCACATACCAATGATACAACAATGGTTAGTATCAACGCAAATCTTTTAACACGAAGCGACATTGCTGGTTTATTAGGCATACATACTTTCAGATATCGTTGAACTGCAATAATAAGTAATAAAAGAATCGGAATAAATGTTGTGAATCCAGCAAAAAACTGTGCTGTCTTACACAATGCATTGTTAGTAAATGTCACCGTGTAAAAGCATTGTATTATCAAGAATATTCCACAATAGATTGTTACAACCATGTCAAATACAGCTAGAATCGGTATGAAATATCTTTCATCTGACGATCCTTTCATTTGAAAAGAATAAACCAACAAAACTAATATATTTCCGCATGTGCCAAGAACTACATAAATCGTAAGTATAACAATGTTTGGTATAAGAGTCTTTGTTATTATTTCATTCCACTCAGAAACTGTAATGTTATCCATTGTTTCTAATTTATTTCTTAATCAAATGTGACTTATTATCTGAGTAAAGTACAAGTTATTTCCTTTTCACAGTTAAACATTTAATGTCGTTATATATCGGATATTGATAATGTTAAAATCTAAAAACGACGACACTTTCCTGTTACAAACAAAAGGAAAATAACTTTGTTTCATTTAACAAATACAGTGTATATTTAGTACAAAGAACCAGGAAGCTTTTTTTTTAAGATAAAATCTATACAAAAGCCTCTCTATTTTGTGTTTTATTGTTTCCGTAAAATTGTGAATGTCATTGACCCTTTGTGTACAGGTCCACGAAACAGTTGCTATTTCAACGAGGAAATACTAAAACTGAGCATGCTCTAAAATCATCACGCTATGTGTCTATCGTCAAATGAATAAAAGTTTACATTCGTTTAAATAAAACTGAAACTTATGTTGACGTTGGTAACTTTAATGATAATGGTTACCTAGTGATTTTTGCACTGTAAAAAAAACTCATTGGAAATCACATCTCATGTTGTCAAAGTACTTTTTTCTTCTGATTTTTAAACCTGTTATTTATAAATGATGCTGTTACATGTAGTCTATGGGTAAACAGTTCTATTCATTCAAACTTATTCATGAATTAACCATTTTTAAGAAACTATTATTTTCATTTTGAAAAAAAAACTTACTTCAAATGAATTAAATATAAACAGCAATACATGTACTTTCATTTTTCTGAATACATGTATTTCAGTACCTACGGGTTAAAATTAACGACACGAGGAACGATATTTTGTTCCTACTGTAAATTTTTCATTTGGGGACGTTGGTGTGCCTTTGGACCCATATTTGGCAACCTTGGCTCCCGTGTCTGTAGTGAAATTTTATATAACTTATGAAATTAGAGGATTTGATACCATGAATTACTAAAAATCTTTACTAGATTCTTACAGAGATACAAATATTTGGCTTGAAAGTTTGTTTGTACTTCACTTAACTTAATTCAAACGTGATATCACATCCTTTATTTTTAATATTATGTTCTTTATAGATTCTAAAAGTGTAGACACGATCCGTGTAAACATATCGATCCATGTTAAATCCTGCTACATTCTTCCTATGCCTGTCCCAAATCAGGAGCCTGTTATTCGGTTGGTTTCCATTGTTGTTCCATATTATATTTAGTGTTCGTTCAAT
Organism: Mytilus galloprovincialis; assembly: GCF_965363235.1. Lineage (NCBI taxonomy): Eukaryota > Metazoa > Mollusca > Bivalvia > Mytilida > Mytilidae > Mytilus > Mytilus galloprovincialis. The sequence continues at coordinate 24,393,376 of NC_134843.1, forward strand.
GTTTTGTGCATAAATCAAATCGTTAGTTATATATTTGACATACCATCAAAATTCGGTTTCTGATAAAATAGTTGTCTCAGGCAATCATACCACATCGTATTTTCATACTTTGATGGCATTAACACCGACTCTCTGTTGAATCAGAGGTTTCGATTTAAAATCAAGTATACCTCCTGGTGTAATAGGATGAAATACGCCGTTGTAAATTCTGTTCCGGTAACTCCGGAATGTTTCTATCGTACGTCCTTTAGTCCATTGTTCCCATAATCCCATTAAGGTTTGCACATAATATACCAGTTAATATGTTGCCTAGCGAAGATGATCTCCGAAAACCGGTCTCAAACTGTAACATGTGTAATTTAAATTTTCATGTTTATTTCGGGTTATATGACCGTCGAAAGTCTTCGGAGGCCATCTCGATAGATACTTAGATGACGTTTAGACACAAATACACACGAAATAACGACATATATTATCGAGTCCATGCATTGTCAATTTTTGTTATTTTGATATAAATGTTTTAGTGTATTATTATAAATCAAATATGAAATTTGAGTCAAATTGGTGAAATGAATTTGATAGCTTATGTCCTTTTTAAGGTATTATGATAATATTCATCAGTCTGAAACAATTAGCAGTCCATTACATTCCATCGGAGAAAAAAATGAACGGAAATGAAAAATGCTTTCCTTATGTTATATGAAAACAATAACAATACATGATCATTAACGTCGAGTCTCCAACAAATGATGAGGGTTCGTTGTCCGGTATGTTATATTGTGTTATTATTTTTTAATGAGCAGTCAACATTTTCAGTTTACTAAACCTAATTGAAGCTTATATACGCAAGCAAACATTGCTAATGGTTTACGGTCATTTTATTATCATTGAAAACAGCGTAATGCCATATTTCAAATTATTTGTTTCCGTCATAGACTATTATATATATAGAAAACAAATATGACGGATACATAAAAGGAGAATGAGTAAAAGAGATGTCGACCAAAATTAGGGGGAAAAAATGACAGAAAAACACAAACCAAAACAAAATGAGGCCGAATATCATGTGCTCTGGTAAAGTAAACTTATCCTTCTTCTAGCCAACACGTTGCACTTGCCCTGTTGCTCATTCAATGATTTCACGGTCGAGGAGGAAATGAGAACAAGGCGATTGAAAATTTCCTTTATCATCTGTAAAACAAATATTATATTACGGTCAACCAACTCATCATTACGCATGAAATAAAAAATACAATTAACGTCAATCATAAAAATCATAATCAATTTTAATAAACCGGTACACTAGGATCAGGCCATAACATAAGAGATAATCCTATGAAATTATAACCCCCGCCTGTTTAGAGGCAACAACTTGCAATAGTTCTTTGCTTGATAAGTCAGTTTGTTATTAAGTTGTGGCCCGGGAGGAGGATATTTTCTTCTTCCAAATCTTATTTCATTCATAAAAAGATTAAAACATGATGCAAGTTTTCATATCTATAGACCCCCTAATTAGGGGATCGCATGATGTATGATCTTCTATTCTGTTTTATAGATACAATTATTATTGATTTAATCTTATGTTTTGAATAGTATGGGGAATACACAGATAATTATCGCATCATTTGATAGAATTTGATATTTAATTAATAAATATTCGTCTTTAGTTTTACATTGTATGGTGAATTATACAACAATGATTACATAATGGTATTTTATATGATGTAATTATAATCATTCCCCAGAATTAATTCATTTATTTGTATATTGAATTACTGATGCGTTAAATTATCGATTGACCAACCAGCAATACATACTATTAACCCTGCTATTGTACTTTTGATGGGGAATGATGGATTGATTGTTGTTTGCCTTACGTCCAACAGTGCAGAAAATTGGCAGACATGTGACGGAAATCATTCGCTAAATTGTCATCATTTTGAACAAACGAAAATGTAGAGCAAAGGGTGAGGTTTAAGATCTCACAAAACCTGTTAAACACCGCCGTATAATTGAACATGTCCCAATGCATTTTTAAATATTAAATCAAGTTATCTATAGCTAAAAACTTAAAAAATATATATAAAATAAAAATGAATACAAAGGACATACCCAACAAAACCAGATCTCTATCAAGTTGCATATTATGTTTTCCAAATACATAAAAAAAAAATAATCGTGTGAATTTGTTAGATACGATGCCCTTGAATTGTTTACTTCCTCTAACTTTTGTCTCTTGTCAATAGTTGTCTCATTTGCAGTCATACCACGTCCTTTTTTTTACATTAATAGAAAATTTTCAAGTAACTTTAGAACTGATTCAGCAGTCTACAAGTTAAAATAGAAGTACTAAATTAACAAGACCTTCACCACTCAAACAGCAGACACATATAGCACATTAAAACACTCTGAAGACCATTTTATCGCTTCTTATTACGGAGACAGTGCCATATTACTATAGTCTGGATACAAGACATGTGATTCTTATGCAAATGGAAACACAGCCATTATGTTACTAACCTATTACTCAACAAAACATGTTATATAATGATTACTCATTTATTCGTCTTATAAGATATCGTGGTAGTTATTACCTCTTAGGTTTTATAATCAGTATTTGCTTTTAATTACTATGAATATATATGAAGGTTTCTAACTTTATGAATCAGTTGCAACTAGTATGTGTAATCTTCAAGCAAAAAAGGTGACAAATTTAGAGAACAATTGCAAATATATATATATACATTTGTTAAAGCCTTATATATTACACGATAGGTCGAACGGACTCCGAATGTATGAGATTTTTTTCCGTTGACAAATGTTTTTATCAGTTTGGAATCCGTTAGTGTACTGACCAAATTGAACGGACGCATAATGAATGCCTCGGACACAGTTAGGATATGAAACGTTCGAGAAACACAAACGTTCCGGACAGAACGGATGTTGAACGTGCATTGTACGTCAAACGGACGAGTACCGAATAAAACAGACACATAACGGAAGCGTACCGGATAAGACGAATGAACAAGATAGAGAAAAATTAAAGGTGTCAATGATTATACATGTGAGCTTAAAATGGTTAAATGTTTCTGTGTTACTGGTTTTATGGTATTCTTTTAAATGTCACCATGGAATAGGAAGAGGTATAAATTGTCGGAGAAAAATGCCGCCTGACCATGACGAAGAAGCCAAGCCAAATGCAAAAATTGATGCTACTGAAAACCCACGAGAAAGCATACCTTCACAGGGACGTCCCTGCCCTCCAGTCGAGCCTAATAATCATTCACATAAAAAATCTGACCAATCAATTTTTGCATTTCTTACGGAAAATTTTCAATTGGCATATATCCGTTTTACATTCAGTACGTTATCCTTACGTTATGTCCGCTTCACATCCATTTATCATCCGTTTTATACGTTATACGTCCTAAAAGAAGTCCGTTAGTGTATGGATCTACCGAAGCTCAAACGAATATATAACCGGCATATACAATGATATAACGAATACAAAACGGAAACGGAACGAACAAGTACCGTAAAAATTGACATTTCATTCGTTGAACGTCTTTTTAAAGTTTTGAACATGGCCAAACTTGTCAACAGGACAGAATGGACGTACACGGATTAAACAGACGCTGAACGGACATGAAACGAATATGGACGGACGTCTCAATGATAATAACGGACATATAACGGACATACAATGATAGAAAAAGCTATCCGGATGGGGTTTTCAGGTTAAAATGAAATACAAATAACAGAAATAAACAGCAAAAAAGAACAGAAAATGTTTTCAACTTACTAACATATAAAATGAGACTCCTCAAATTTATTTGTTAATAGTAAAACTGATTTTGCAAGTGAATACTAACATCAACTTCGTCTAATCTAGAAAGTGGGGACACTTACATTTTCTCTGTTGGAGAGTTGTCACATTGACAATCAAACGAAATCTCCTCATATTCTATATAACTGAAAATTAAAACCAGGTTCAATTCACCATTTTCTACATTTGAAAATGCCTGTATCAAGTCAGGAATATGACAGTTGTTGTCCATTTATTTGATGTGTTTTGTCATTTGATTTTGCCATGTGATTAGGGACTTTTCGATTGAATTTTCCTCGGAATTCAGTATTTTTGTGATTTTACTTTTGATTCAACTTTGGAACTGATTCATCAATCTTTAAGTTAACTTAAAAGAACAATACTTTACTCAATCAAACAGCAGCTAAATATAACACATTGCAGACTATTTTATCGCTTCTAATTACTGAGTCATTACAATGTTACGATAGTCTGGATACAAAACATGCGATTCTTATGCACATGGAAACACAGCCATTATGTTACTAACCTATTGGAATATTCACCTAAATATATTATATATAAATACTCATTTAAACATCCAATATGATAATGTTATAGTTAATGCATTTTTCTGCTCTATAATCGGTCTGCTTGTATAAATGGCAATGAATATCTATGAAGTTGCTCATATTTCTTGAATCAATTGCAACTCTCTGTAATCTTCAAGCAAAAAAGCGTTGACAAATTTAAAATACAATTGCTAATAAATTTACAACTGTAAAATCTTTAAGAGTAAAATGAAATACAAATAACAGAATTTAAAGGTGTCATAGGTAATCATTAATCTGTAAGTTAACTTAGAAGTAATATATTTAAAACAAACCCTTTGCGGGGAATGATGGATTGACTGTTGTTTGATTAACGTCTAACAGTGTAGTATGAGCCTAGGTGTAGTGGTTAGTGCATCGGACTACTAACACAAAGGTTCCTGGTTCGATTCCCGTCTGGGATGAAAATTTCAGGACTGAATTTTCGGCTCTCCCTTGACACCATTTGCGAGTATGGTCTCGAGGAAACGATGATAGTCCGTCGGAAGGGGACCATAAATGGCTGACCCGTGTTACGAGAGAGCCATATCTCTTGCACGTTAAAACACCCTTGTAGATTTCAAAAAAGAGCAGGCTAATGCCGCTACAAGGCAGCACTCGCACCCGCAAAGTGGAAAGGGATTAATATAAGTTGCAAAACTTGTTTCCCAATTCACTATAAATAAATATGTTTAAACTAAAACTAACAGTGTAGTAAAATCGTAGACATGTGACGGAAATCATTCTCTAAATTGTCATCAGTTTGAACTAACGAAGATGTAGGGTAAAGGGTAAGGGTTGAAATCTCACAAAACCGTATAATTGCACCTGTCCATGTCTTCCAAATACATAAAAAAAAACTAATCATTTGACTTTGTTGACAACGATGCCCTAAAACTGTTTACATCCTCCAACTTTTGTCTCTTGTCAATATTTGTCTCATTGGCAATCATATCATGTCTCCTTATTTTTCTATTATTAGAAATTTGACTTAACTTTAGAACTGATTCAGCAGTCTACAAGTAAAATTAGAACTACTAAATTAACAAGACCTTCACCACTCGAACAACAGACACATATAGCACATTAAAACACTCTGAGGACCATTTTATCGCTTCTTAGTACGGATACATTGCCATATTACTATAGTCTGGATACAAGACATGTGATTCTTATGCAAATGAAAACACAGCCATTATGTTACTAACCTATTACTCAACAAAACATATTATATAATACATACTCATTTATTCGTCTTGTAAGATATCGTGGTTGTTATTACCTTTTAGGTTCTGTAATCAGTATTTGCTTTTAATGATTATGAATATATATATGAAGTTTTCTAATTTTATAAATCAGTTGCAACTCTGTATAATCTACAAGCAAAAACTTGCAAAAATACTTACATTTGCAAAAGCCATATATATCACTGGATAGGTCGAACGGACCCCGAACGGATGAACAAAAAGTTTTCCGTTGACAATTATTTTTATCTGTTGGGAGTCCGTTAGTGTACTGACCAAATTGAACGGACGCATAATGAATGCCTCGGACACAGTCAGGATATGCAACTTATGAGAAATACAAACGTTCCGGACAGAACGGATGTTGAACGTACATATTATATCCAGCGGACGAGTACCGAATAAAACGGACATAACGGAAACGTACCGGATACGACGGACGAACAAGAAAGAGAAAAATATATCACATATACGGGAGCCTAAAGTAATTAAATGTTTCTGTTTAACTGGTTTTCGGGTATTCTTCAAAATGCCATCATAGGGTAGGAATGAAACAGGAAGAGGTATAAAATGCCAGACAAAAATTCAAGTAACACCGCCTGAGCATGATTCACAAGCCGAGCCAAATACAAAAACTGATGCCACTGAAAACTAACGAGAAAGCATCCCTTCAAAGGGACGTCTCTGCCATCCAGTAGAGTCTACTGATCAATCATGTCATTTAAAACAACTGACAAACCAATAATCGGCATTGATTCGTTTTATATTAAATACGTTATCCTTACGTTATGTTCGTTTCAAATCCATTTATCATCCGTTTTATACAATATACGTACGACAAGAAGTCCGTTGGTGAATTGATATATCGAACCTCAAACGACATATAACGGACACATAAAAGGAAACGGAACGGAAGAGTATCGTATAAAACGAACACTTTATCCGTTGAATATCCTTTCAAAGTTTTGAACATGCTCAAACTTGTCAACCGGCCAGAATGGACGTGGAAGGATTAAACAGACGCTTAATGGACATTAAGCGAAAATTGACGGACGTCTCAATAATCAGAACAGAGATATAACGGACATACATTGATTGAAAAACCGAATTGGGTTTTCCGATTAAGTTGAAATACAAATAACAGAAATAAACAGCAAAAAAAAAAAAAAAAAAAGAACAGGCAATGTTTTTAACTTACTAACATATAAAATTAGACTCCTCAAATTTATTTTTTAATAGTAAAACTGATTTCGGGAGTGAACACTAACATCAACTTCGTGTAATCGGTAAAGCGGGAACACTTACATTTTCTCTGGTGGAGAGTTGTCAAATTGACAATCAAACCAAATACTCTCATTTTCTATTGAAATTGAAAATTTGATTCAACTTTGGAACTGATTCATCAATCTTTAAGTTAACTTAGAAGTACTTATTTAACAAGACTTTAACCACTCGAAGCAGACAAATATTACATATTGCAGACTTTTTTTATCGCTTTTAATGCCAGAGGCATTACCATGTTACAATAGTCTGGATACCAGACATGTGATTCTTGTGCATATGGAAACACAGTCATTGTGTTACTAACCTATTTGAATAACTCTCGTTGTCTCGAACTCGGTTGACTTGAAATAACGGATGAGTCGAATTTTTCACGTGGTCCCGAACTTTGTTCCATATAAATGTACGTAATTCGACTCCTGATGAGTCGAAATTGGATGAGTCGAAATTTCGGTTGAGTCGAACTAAATTTACGATCCCAAGGTTAACAAAAGCATTCAAAATTCATTATTTATCTTGAACTAATACACATATGTCAAAACATAATCTCCGGCATTTAAATGGATCGAAGAGTTAATCTGACAATACACGTGTAATTAAATTTCCAGTCACTGACCACTGTATTGATTTATGACATGCTATTTCCACGAGTGTTTACCTAAGATTATTTTTTATATAATTTTTATAAATAATTAGTGATACATTGTTAATGTTCACGAAAAAGTATTTAAAATGTTTACATAACAATTAATTGTGATTTACACTAATGAGCTTGGGTGTGTATAAAGTAAGGATTATGACTTCCGTTGATGATCACCTAAAAACTACTCATTTGGCGTCTTTAATCTTGTATTTTCTTTTGAAAAGATAGAGTGAGATAAAACAAAATGAAGAGGAATATAAATTTTCTAATGTCTCTTGTATCCGAGAATAAACAATTTTGTCAGCTATAAACGACCTGAAAAACGAAACTATCGATTGGAAATTACTCTCGGATAAAAGCCATGGGCAAAAATTGTAACTAAAACAATTGAATAAGTAAAAATAATGTTATTATAATAATGAAAGACCATGACATACAAATACATCGATCTGATACCAGAATATCGATCCCCTTCCCATATTCATCCGGATTTATTTTAGCTTTACCATGCTAAGCAAGAGTTGTGTCCCTTGTTCTGTCAAACTTCCGGTTTTCGTTTGAGTCGAACTACGTGTATCTCGAAATATTTCTTTGGTCCGGCTGACTTCAAGACAACGAGAGTCGACTGTATATAAATACTCATTTAATCATCCCATATGATAATTTATCGCACCGCGGGTAAAATATCACCTGTGATTGGTTAAGGGCCGTCACGTGGTGACCCCCAATGAGACCGTAGGGGGTTATTAAATTTCATAGGGGGATCATGACGTCACGTCCTACTATAAATGGTGACGTCGTCTATTGATGTTGTTGTATTTCATTGTTTATTTTTCTACAAAACGCAGCAGGAAAAGTCCTGCGTGCGATAAATTCGTTATACGGTTCACTACCGACCCCCTACGAATTCTTAGAGGGTGAGTAAAATTCATAGGGGACTCGGCCTACGGCGTCACCCCCTATGGATTTTACTAACCCTTTATGGATCCGTTGGGGGTCAGTAGCAAACCATATAACTTATAGTGGTAGTTAATGCATTTTTCGGATCTATTACCGGTCTGCATGTATAAATGCCAAAGAATATATATGAAGTTGCTCATATTTATTAACTGAATTGCAACTCTGTGTAATCTTCAAGCAAAAAAGTATGAACAGATTTAAAATATAATTGCTAATATATCTACATCTGTATAAGCTTTAAGGGTAAATTGAAATATAAATAACAGAATTGAAAGATGACGTAGTTTCATATGTAATAATTAAATATAACAGCAAAAAACAAAGAGCCTGACTTGCTGCCATTTATACAAATGCCTTTAGGTATTCATCACATTCGCACGAAACTTTATTCATTACCCCTTTCAAAACTTCATTCTCTGTTCAATTTATGAATCCACTGTTACAAACCCTCATTCAAACCAATACAAAACTACACAGCTATAATTTCGGATATTCCAAGTTACAGACTTTTCAAGCCAGTCCGCATTGGCAAAGATGAAAAAGAGAAAAGATCTTTCCTTAATCTTTCCTTTGCCAACAAAGGTCTCGATGGCGTCTACTTAGGCAATATCCTTAATCATAAATTAGTTCAATCGAAAATACCTCCTTATTTCAAAGACCAGCGTTGACAAATATGATATAGATTTAAGAATCTGTTTACATCTGTTAAAGCTTCAACTTTAAAGAAAAATTCAAATACTGAATTGAAGTTGACCTAAGATCAATAATTAATTGTAAGAAAAAAAAAGCATTCAAAAAATAACTGAAATCACCTTTCTTACTTATCGATAAAAAAAGCCGCTTGAAGTTTAATTCGTTTAATAAAAATCGCTATTCCTGATTGAATACTTTTATAATCTATGTCTAACTGATACAGCGAGGACACTTATATTTCTCTGGTTAATAGTTGGCACATTGTCAATCAACCCAAGTCTATTTATAGAAACTGAAAATTTGATTCAACTTTTGAATTGATTCAGCAATCTATAAATTAACTTAGAAGTACCATTTTAACAAGACCTTCACCATCAGAACAGCAGACAAATAAACCACATGACAACACTCAGTAGACTAGAGTATCGTTTCCAATTATTGTGGTATTAACATGTAACTAGTCTGAGGAAACAAGACATGTGCATATCGTGCATATGGAAGCACAACCATTATGTAACTAAGAAGATAATGTAGTACATATAGTTTTTTTTCTCGCTTTTTCGGTTCTATAATCAGTATTTCCTGGTAATTGGTATGAATATATATGCAGTTGCTCATATTTTTTTGATCAGTTGTAACCCAAAGTTTAAAAGCGTTGATAAATTTAAAATCTGTATACATATGCAAAAGCTTTAAGGTTAAGATAAAATACAAACGAAATAATTGAAAGATGATATAGGAGCATTGGTAATAATTAATTGTAACAGCAAAGAAAAAAAGAAAACATTTATTTCACCTTAAAAACATATAAAAAAACGCCCAAAGGTTCATTTGTTAAGTAAAATACTCGGTTCTCGAGTGAATACTTATATTATCTACGTCCAACCGATCGGGACACTGGTGGATAGTTGGTACGCTGGAAACCAAACCAAGCTTCTTATTTTTCATAGAAATTGAAAGTTTTTTTCAACTATGGAATTTATTCAGAAAATCTATAGATTAACTTAAAAGTACTGTTTTAACAAGACAGTCACCACCAAGCAGACAAATATAGCATTATAAAACTCTATGAAGACTAGTTTATCTCTTCCAATTATTGTGGTATTGACATGTTACTAGTTTGAGGAAAGGATGTGATTCTTATGCATATAGAAACACAACCATTATGACATATTAGAATAGTATATATATAATATATAATATATATGCTAATTTTTGCATCCATAAGATAATATGGTATTTAATGCCTTTTCGGTTCTATTATCAATTATTCTTGTAAGTGATTATGCCTATGCAAATGTATGAAATTGCTCATATTTCAATCAGTTGTAATACTGTGTAATCTCAAAATGAAAAAGCAGTGAAACATTTAAAATTAAATCTGCGAATCTGTATACATCAGTAAAATCTTTAAATGGGCACTAGCTACGAGATAAAAATCTAAACTATGATTTTGTATTTGTTCCATCATTAATGAAAGAGAAATAGTGAAGTGATAATTCACTTTTAGCGGCCAGTATGATTCAAGTTTGTCAAAATAAGCAAATAGAAACATTGATGATGAGTTATTCACTGGCAAGTAAATAATTCAAACTCATGAGTCCTTATTCATGTAAATTTCAATTTACCTCCTTACCTAGAGATTTATAACACATGCATTGTGCGTGTCGTTTTATTTAAATGAAACAAATTTCAACATCGAAAGTAAAAGAAAGGTAAATCATTTGATTGACTTATACGATCCACAAAACAGCATTCGTAAACAGGTAAAAAGGATGATCAGTATATAGTTTAAATCAATATTATGAAATTAAACAGACCTAAAATAAAAATCCAAATGTACTTGTTCACTATATATTCATATTTATATTTATTTTTATATTGCTTACATGACCATCGCTTATCTTCGGAGATCAACTCAAACATTATTAGATGGCATCTAGACTAAAATACACAGAAAACGAAGCTACATATCCTCGAGCGCATGCCCTGTAAATTGTTTATTTCAGATTGTGTTCACCTTCCATCAAATAGAAAAAAAAAACGTTCATAGGTTCATTTGTTAAAATAAATACTCTAATCTCGAGTAAATAGTTTAATGAACTTCGTCTTAACGATACAGCGGTGACATTTGTTATTTTATTCTTGTGAATAGTTGGCATATTGGGAATCAAACTAGACCTTCTTATTTTCTGTGTCAATAATATTCAATTTTGAAACTGATTCAGCAATCTATAAGTTAGCTTAGAAGTACTATATAACAAGACCTTCACAAACTCAGCACACAAATATAGCATTATAAAACTCTTAAGAAGACTAGTTTATCGCTTCCAATTATTGTGGTATTGACATGTAACTAGTCAGAGGAAAGAATACATGTGATTCTTATGCATATGGAAATACAACCATTATATTAGTAACCAATCAGAATAGATATCGAAATATATATAATTACTCATGTATACATTAAGATAATATTTAATCTCAAATCTGAAAAGCCCTTACAATTTCAGAAACAAATGGTAAATATATATACAGAGGTTAAAGCTTCAAATTTAAAATGAAATACAAATAATAGATTGAAAAAAAAATACTATACATTTAAATGAAACAGCAAAAAAAAAAAAAAGAAGAAAAATCACGACCCTTAAAAAAATTCAAACGAAAAACGTACGAAAGATAACAATGTTCTCGCTTAACAAGCGTTTACTAGATAACACAGATATAAAGTTCCTTGGTTTAATGTTAAACTCTATTCTCGATTGTATACTTACATCAAATATAGCCGGGACAATTGTATTGGATATGAATATCACTTTGATACTTGGAAGTAAACACTGCACACAATGTGTTACACGTGCTATCAATGCAGACTAAATAGGGAGCACTTAAAAACTCTTCCGTGCAACAGGGTGCAGTTTTAAAATAAGGAAATGATTTATCATCGGTTGCGGATTCAATTTTTTGGGGGATGTTACGGGGGTAAGACCCTCCTCATTTGTTTTACGATCAATGCTTTTACACGGGGAGATATGACTGAACCCCCTTTTATAAACAGGACTGGATCCGCCCATTTTCATTTTTAATGCGATAACTATACAGAAAAGACTAAATGATGAGGATGTAAAAAACCATAGGCCTTTATTATTATTTTGTTATATAACTTTATAGAAACAAGTTATGATGAAAAACCTCTACAGAATTTATTCAAAATTAGAAGACAAAAAACGTTCAAGATAAAAAAAAAAAATGTAGAGACTTAACCGTAGTTGATCAGATGACTTGCCGGTTTTAGTTTGCTTTTATATTTTTGTAACCATTCAATGATAGAAAAAAGCCGTTTATGAGTTCTAGTTTTGTATATATAGATATTAGAAATATATTTATCTTATGAAATGCCTCGGATTATTAAATATATCAATAACTGTGCAACGTCTACTCTCACTGTAACAAGCAGTTAGATTTAACCCATTTACCTAATTTCAGAAAAATCAAAAGTGCAACAACAAAGAATTTCTCATAGCTATGTGTACTTCTGAATTTAGAAATAGGTTTCGAGTTTACCAAATTACGTAACTATAGTTCTTCTTCCTAATTCAGAATAACCAAAAATAGAAATCATTATTTCTACCTTCCGGAATTGTATAGGTTCGAATGTTTTATACAGCAATGCTATATTAAAATGTTCGTTTTCTAAACAGTTTATTGAGTTAAGAAACGCAACATAGTTCGAATCAGTTTTAAATTTCGTAGAAAATGGGAAAACAAAAGATAATTAAATTGGCGGGAAAAGAGAGTTGTCAATTATCGGTGATATTTGAGTATACTACATATCATTGATAAAGATATAAAACACTCTCATGTGACACCGACGGATAGCGTGATATTTTTGTTACAACAATGCATCCGCTTAACAATTTCCTGAGCAAATGTCAGTTTATTTCGAATTTATCTATAGTTTTTAAAAAAACAGTTGTCAGTAATTTATATCCATTTTGACTTAATTCTTATATTCTCACGAGTTATGCCTGAACAATATTAGTTTTCAAGAGCTACTTTTTTGAAACAAACATTCATAGTTTAAAATGATAAAAGTTATCAAATGATTGATTTGTATATTCATGATAATTTTCCATTGCGCTAATTTTTAAGTGTCATGACTTTGAAGTTGTTCTTTTCATAAAATATGAAGATTGTTTGTCAATGATAATGGTTAATATGGTTTAAAAATGTGGTCAGTTTTCTTGGTTGACAGTCATACAAGTGATAAAATAAGACTCATAATATATATTTTGATCGTCTGATTTACTGGTGTACGATTAACGTACAGTGTCAAATAGTTCACAAATTACGGAATGTTTGTAGGGCAGAAATTCGGCAATGCAAACAGTTGGTTACCGTACGATTGGTCTGTCATATTCTAATTGATCGTTGGTTATCTTTTGGCAGACTTCCATAAAAATGTTTTTTTTATACATTTGTGAGATTTTTCATGACAAACATGTATATGTTACCTCAACGTGCATACTCCCTATACCAAACAACAGATCGAGCTTCACTATTCCGACCGGATGTGATTGTGTATTTGTTATACTTTTTCAGCCATACTAGGACGGACTGCCTCATTATACAATGTCATACCAAGGGGCCTTCAGTTATGTAAGTATAACAAAATAGTATGAGCTATTTTAAAGTCGCAGTGGTACTCTCCAGAATTTCTTTTACGAGCCTCGTTTTTCATTAAAACTTAAAACTTTTTTTGTTACCTGAAAAAAGCATGGATCAAAATTAAACGTATTTAAACTTGGTACAAATAAAATAAAACCTTGTGGTGCAACAGAAATACCGCAATAAAACATAGCACATTTGCAAATGCATAGTGTTACAACTGGTGTTAGATGCCTTAACACATAAGGGTACAAACCACTCTTGTATGTCAACCAAACTTTTTATATCTGTCTGATGTGGAGTGTTGTCTCATTTGCAATCATACCACATCTTCATTTTTTATATTTTTAACTCCTCAAAAGGATAGTGAAATTGATTACTTTACATCAAAACTGTTATTTTGAAAACAGATGAGATTAAGAATACATTGTAGATACTCCTGCATGCTCAATTACAAATAAGAATTATATGAAATATGTGTACTTGAGCAACATTTATCAAAAATAAAATCAGAAATTTTAAACAAATGAAAATATGTTGGGAATAGCAATGAATGTAAGATAACTTTTTTATTATCAAATAATAATCCTTTCAATTCTCAATACACATTTTTTACGTCCCTTGCTCATTTTTAGTGATTAATGACAAATAAAATTGATTATGAAGGACTTGCCTTCTAGTTACTTTAGGAATAAGGTCAATAAGGCATTTCAATGCAAAGAAAACATGACATTCGTTCAAAGAAAACAAGTGATACTATATTTTATAGCAAGACTGTTCTATGTTTTTTATTATAATTGCATTTTAACGCTAAAACTAACAGCATTACAATCAAAAATTACTTTTGATAATTGTATTACAACGCACCAAGAGGAAAATTGGAAGCTGCGGTTTACAAAATTGATGAATCAATAAACCAGAATTTTTTAATTGTTGATAATTAATGTTTCGACCACAAATTTAAATTACACAATTACTCAATTATTGTCAGTTATGCAGCTTCTGATACCAATAATGATTATCAAAGAGGAGAATGAAAACTATATCAAAGAATCAAATTCCAAGTTATTTATTGAAAAAAAACGCTCTTTATTGTTAACATTTTTGACGTCAACTATGCGTATCGAACGAACATATTGCTTTATTCATATAGACTGGTTATTGTTTATGAAAAACAAATTATAATTCAATACTTTTAAAATAGGAAATCTGTTCAATGCTTTAAAAGAGAATATTCAAAGTTATTTCTGATTTTTTTATAACCAATTTTTAATCTGTGCATATAATTTGGGACTTAGTAAAAAAAGATGGCTTAATTTCGATAATAGCAAACGGTATTCTAAGCATACCAAAACACAATAAAATGGTGTCTTCAATCTATTTTTGAAAGTTAATATTTAATCTATGCCAACCAGAAATATATTTTATTTTGGTTGTGTCCATGTGTTGAGTTTAAAGAAGGAGAAACTTCAATATCCATTCTATTGGTGGATATTACAAATCGATATGTTTCTGAGTCATTAAATAAAAATTCCCTGGCCGACAATACTATCGGTGCCTGAATATAGAATATTTTTTCATTCATAATTGGCCTACTTATTCCTATGAACGTTAAGCATCTTATGGAAATGATATTTATACAGCATGTAGGACCCTTCGTAAATGTCAATGGCTGTTTATCACAGAATTATTCTTCATTTATGAAGATTAGTGAGTTAAGACGTAGCATTGACTGATAAATACATTATACAAGACGGATATATCTAATAATGTTTTATCTCTGTATTATATTGTCATGCCGAAGATCTCGTTTAAGTTTCTGAATTGATATTCATTGACACAGATATTAATTTTCATATTTTTAGAAACTCGGGCACCAAATTATGATTGGCAATTAAATACCTTGTATAATTACAAGTCTCGCCAGTTTCATTTTATTTCATCATCGCTTAAATATTTGCATTTTCAGTACTTAGTAGCTTGCAATGTATATACAATATAGTAGGTACATATATATCAAAATATGCTTCTGTGTTTGCTCGATAAAATCGTCTGACTATTTCTTGATAATATCTTTTGATGGCTTTCCTAATGACATCTTTCGATTGCTGTCTTCTTTATATAAACTATATAAATAATCGGGTTTTCTTCACAATGATATCGTAAAGTAGAGCCACAATGTAAACCTTTTTGGCGAATGATTGCAGCAAATGAGCTTAAAAGCATCACATTGTGTCGAGCGGCTGCTATTTTACGACATCTTTACAAAGAAAACCCGATTTTCTGTTTATTATTCTATAACTGATCTTTCCCCTCCCCAAGACAGTTTTACGTCTGACGAAAACAAGCTTGATAACGTCTCCTAACACATTGTGTAGTCGATGATAATTTGTCCTAAGACATTGTGACGTCGCTGTTACCGTTCTTTTCCGACGCCTATATCACTCTGCTTATTCGCTCCGTAATTCTCGTATCACGGCTTTGAGTAGAACCTTACAAATTTACCGAATAATGAGGCAGATAAAATGGTTGCAGCTTTTGGTACAGTATTATGATATCGAAAATAAAGACACAATTTGGATATACCTCTAACATGTTGAACACGCGGGTCTAAATGTTTTTTGTTCAAATTAAGATTAATGTACAAACAGTATAGAATATTGGTCAAAAGAAATAAATGGTAAAAAAAAGTGACAAAAAATTAATAGAATAAAGTATGCTAAAATATAAAGAATAGAGAATAAAGAAAATAATGAAAAAGGAAAACTAGTCTAAGAAAATTTAGAATAGAGAAATGAAGCACTTCCACCAAGACCATCTTAAAAGAATCTGTTTATAGACCGGGAAACCTCTAATTTAATTGCAGAAAACATTAATTCTCTACAACACTTCTTTGCATGCCAGTCCAAGGATCAATTACATCAAATGATGATACACCACGGAAAGGAAACTCTTTTCCATAGTTAAAGTTACTTAAAATGTCTAGTGACGTCAATGAAATATGGGGTAATTAACGAATTACATTCTGTCGTGTTCTTACGGCAATACTAGGCAAAACACAATTAGCTAGTATTATCATCAAGAAGTCAAGAATTCAACGATTTATGTCCGTCATAAATTTTCATTCACAAACGAACAAAAAGACATGAAAGATATTGTACCTGGGTTATATGGTTAGTTTACAGGGGGATAATAGATCAATTTACATTTCATTTCATCAACATTGTAAGAAATGTGTCCTTAGATGTCAATATCCTTAACAAAATTAAAAGATAATCTTTGTTAGATCAATTATCATATACAGTGTTAAATTTTTGAATCAAATATAAAAATAAGAAGATTCGATATGTTTGCGTATGAAAAACATTTCCACCGGAGATCAAATGACGTAGAATATGTTCCCATCTAACAGTAAAATCAAGATGGATCTTAGTTCCAGTTTGTATCTGTGAAGTCTTGCACGGTCGGTAGTTTTCGATCCCAATAGTAATCATTATATATTGCACTTTTTGATAGTATATAAAAGTCTTTTCCGGTTTTGTCTTATAATTAACTTGTTTGTTTTGTGCCGCATCGCTAGTATTTTGTCGTCTAGACCCTGAAATTTAATTGCCAAAATAGAAGTTGGTCAATATCCTGTTTCATTTTGATGACAATCAGTTCATACCTCTTTGTCGGGGTTAATCTATTATTAGAATATATAGTCGTCTAAAACGGTAAATAGATTAACATCCCCTTTATTATCTCTGATGTGTCTATTATGTTTAAAGGCGTTGTCGAATGGAAAAAAGGACTTATTATGTCATTCCATCATTGAAATTTAAACGGAACATTACAAGGTCTTTGTCCTTCGTAAATTTAACATTATGTATGTAGGGCTCAAATCTATGGCAAGTTTTGTAATTTCCTAATCTATGGCGGATTTATGTTGTTTCCAAATCTATGGCAAGTTTTGTGCAAATGGAAAACAATGCAGTACATTTTCGATCAATAACTTGTCTCAAGCAAGTGGAAATATAAGACAACGGGAACATGTCTATAAACATTTGTGAAACATACATTCAATAATGGTCAACCAAAACAAAATCATCAATGATGAATTCATCTGCCTTAAGATTTTAAAATGATGTGCACTGTAACAATAAACATTTTTAAAGCTGTGCGTGTTTAACCTATTCATTAAACCAACAAATAAGACCTTTAAAAACAAGAAGGCCGCTTTTTATATAAAAAAATAAATAAAAGAGTAACAAATAAAAATGAACAGTTTAAATTTTCAAATGATATTTATTTCAGCGATATCGTTAATACATCTTTTTTTTTATGACGATTTGAATGAAATTTGTATCTGGTAATTTTATATTTCACTTTATAAACTTTGTCAGCCGTAGACAGTAAACTACTACTAAATAGATATAAAAAGTGGTATAAGTGCCAACTCTCCATCCAAGTAACAATTAATAAAAGTAAACCATTATAGGTCAAGGTACGGCCTTTAACACGGAGCTTGGCTCACCCCGAACAGCAAGTTTTAAAGGGCCCCAAAATCTACTTTTTCTAAAATATGAAGTACTGAATATCGGGGCCATAATTCATCGCGGGATTTGGCCAGTACAACAAATTTTGTCCATCTTCGAGATAAAAGGTCCCATCTTCCTTTAAACCACCCGCAAATTGTTGTGAGGGAAATATCTTCATCTTGAATGGTGTTCAAATCTATGGGTCCCGCCATAGTTAGCGGCGGCGAAGATGTAATATGGCGTTATTCAATTGTGACGTTATATGTTACTCTTTTCTCTAGATCTGCAATAGATTTGGAGAAAACAAAAATTTGCCATAGATTTGAGTTGTTTAGCGTTTGTAATGTCACATTTGCCATGGATTAGGAATCTACCATAGTTTTGGAACCCGCCATAGGTTTGAGTCCTACATGTATAACACATACAATCATCAAAGATTCGTTGCGAGGGCAATAATCGTAGACACAGAAACGATGCAGAGAAAGATAATGACATCCAGTGGACATCATATACTACCCCTGATGTGTTTATTATGTTTTAATGCGAAGCCGAGCGGAAAAAAGAAAAATATTATGTCATTCCAACATCGAAATTTAAATGAAACGTTACAAGGTATATGTACTTCGTAGTTGAGTTATTCAACATTGTGTATAACACATACACTCACCATAGACTCTTTGTGTGGGCAATTATTGTACATGCACAACGAAATGATGTAAATAAAGATAATGTCATCAACGTGACACAATATTACCAATGAGCGAGTTGTCTGTTTTAAAATTTATGACAAAGAAAATTGACGGAAATCCTGTTAAAGTTAAGACTATTGATGTGAAGCTCTTTATTTTTATAAAGAAGACAGAACTGACCAATATTACTTTACATGTCAATTTTTACATTTCATTTACGTCAGTTTGTAATAGCATTTCATGTTCCCAATAAGTAAGGTGTTGATTACTATGTTTAATACTGATTCTCACCAAATAAAAGTATGACTCTAGAGTTAAACATATGCATAACTACTCTTAATATCAGTACAAAAATGTTTAATCATCCCCATATATTTCTTCAGATACCAGTTTTCTCATTTTTTACTTCTTGAAATATCTACAAGCACTATTTGTTCGAATTCTAAAATTTTTTTTAGTTTTGTCTGCTCACCTCATTTTTGTTTTGTTTTTGTCCTCTATGTTCTATTTTTTTATTGACATGAAAATAAAAGAGTCGAAAAATACCGTAGTGATATTTAAACTGACAAAGCCATGGCTAAAAAAGAAAATAACAAACAAACATCTGTACACAAAATACTCTGCATTAAACTAAGACTTAGCGAACCCACCAAAAACCGAGGGTGCCCAAGCTCAGGTGCTCAAGAAGGGTAAACAAACCAGGACAACATGTGGCACTGTCGTGTTGTTCGTGTACTTACAACCCGGTGATAAGTCTAATTATGTATGGTCACATTCAGGGAAAAAAGAACGGAAAAATAGCTTTCCTGAACTTAATCTGACTGAAGATGATATTGACGCATAATATTATAAAAAGATAACCATAACTCTTGATTAATTTTGAAGTGTTTATATATTTAATGCGATTTAGTGAAAATAAGCATTTTTGTGTCATTAAATATTTGATATTTAAAAGGATCGTTTGTAGAAAATCGTTTCATAAATGAACGTTATTCCATGTCATGAGTAAAATATACAATCTAAGATTTGTTGTGGGCAATAATCTGACAACATAGACATAATACAAATCATGAAAATGACTTCAACTTGAAATGACACTCCTTGTTGGACAAATACCTTTTCTTAGATTGTTTGTCAGACGAAACTCTCTATTGAAGAAGGTGGAAATGCTCAAAATGGCATTAGATGTTGAATTGACATGTAATTCACATCTGTTTCTAAAGCTAAGGCATTTAATGTATATTTCAATTGAATAATTATGGTGTTTCTTACTATGATAAACACTAGTTCCTAACAAATTATAGTACGAAACTCAATATGACTCCAAGATTAGTATCTATGATAGAAATTGGTTCAATATCCTGTTTTATTTTTCTGACAGTAAGTTTATACCTCTTTCTCGGGTTAATTTAACTTTTAAAATACATTTTCGCAAAAACGGTAAATAGATTAACGTCCTCTTTGTTACCTCTGATGTGTTTATTATGTTTTAATGCGTTGCCGAGCGGAAAAAAGAACATATTATGTCATTCCAACATCGAAATTTAAACGGAGCGTTACAAGGTCTATCTCCTTCATCAATGAGCTATTCAACCTTATGTATAACACATACAATCAACCAACATTCGTTGTGTGGGCAATAATTGTACACAAAGAAACGATGTAAATAAAGAAAATGAAACCAATTTGACACTATATTCCCAATGAACGAATTTTTAATTTATGACTCGGGTAATTGACGGAAATCCTGTTCAAGTTAAGATTATGGGTGTTAAGCAGCTCTTTATTTTAATAAAGAAGATAGAAATGCCCAAAATAACTTTCATGTTCCAAATAAATATTTTGTTGCGTACTATGTTTAATACTGATTTCCACCATTTAACAGTAAGACTCTTGAATTATATATATGCATAACACTTTAAATATCAGTACATACATAAACATCACCATACATTTCCTCATATATAATTTTTCTATTTTTATACTTCTTTATATATGTAAATGTAGTACTATTTCGTCGAATTTACATCTGTTCACAAAACACACTCCACATTAAACCTAAGAATGAGCAACACGAACCCACCAAAAACTGAGGGTGAACGAGTTCAGATGCTCCAGAAGGGTAAAAAGATCCAGGGCAGCATGTGGCGCCGTAGTGTTGTTTGTGTACTAACAACCCGATGATAAGTCTAATTATGTAGTCACATTCAGGGAAAATAGAACGGAATATTAGTTTTCTATATTTTGTGTTGTAACTATTATTTGTCTGTTTGTCTGTTTCTTTTTTATTTGTCAGTTTTTTTTCGATCGACGAATTTGTCTGTTCCTCTCGTATCTTTCGCCCCTCTTTTACAACATATCTGTAATCAACTCTGACACATATATGTCATAACGGCCAACCGTTTGCTTTGACATCCAGTTTCCTTATCAATAACACTTTATACAACATTCCTGAACTTAGTCTGACTGAAGATGATATTGTCGCCTAATAATATACAAAGATAAACATAACTCTTGATTAATCCTAACGTTATATATTTTTAATGCGATTTAGTGAAAATAAGAAAATATTTTGTCATTAAAAAATATTTGACATTTAAAAGGATCGTTTGAAAAAAATCGTTTCATAAAGGAAAATTAGTCGACATCATGAGTAGAATATACATTCTAAGATATGTTGTGGGCAATTATCTGACACATGGACATAATGCAGGTAAAGAAAATGACTTTAACTTGACATGAAACTCCTGGGGAGAGAAACACCTTTTTCTCAGATTGTTAGTAATTCCTATTAAAACAATTGAAGCTAAGACCATATGGATGGAACTCTCAATTGAAGAAGGAGGAAATGCCCAAAATGGCATTAAATGTTGAATTGACATATAATAAACATCTGCTTCTAAAGCTAAGGCATTTAAGGTTTATTTCAACTAAATAATTATAGTGTTTCTTACTATGATAAACACTAGTTCCTAACAAATTATAGTACAACAGTCAGTATGATGCTTCGCTTTGACTAAAGTAATATCGTCACAAAACAAATTTGGATAGATTCAAAACATGTGTCTTCAAGATGATGCACTATCCTTTATATGCATAAGTTTATTATGAATTTGGGCACACCTGTTATTGCAGGAAGCGTCTGCTATTTGGACAAAATTATGTATAACGTGCCACATGTAAACGCACGTTCATATATGTACATAGTTCGTCAAAGATTTACGTCATTTCTTAATTTTTATTTACAAACAAAACATCAATCGAATGATATCGTATCTGATGTTTGAGTCTAAATTCCAGGGGGGATTCATAAAGTTACAATGCAATCACATTATCAGCAACGCGTCTTTAGATGTCAATGTCCGTAACAAAATGAAAATAAAAATATCTTACGATCAATAAAACTGTTGAAAATTTCGTATCATAGTCTACATATCAATGACAGCATGCAAACGTCAATCATTACAGTCATGTCTTGGCTTGAAAAGAAACGTAATCATAAAGATACATTAGAGTTTTTTATTGTCTGAAATATTGTCTGTTTTCACGTCATATGTTGTAAAAACGCTCACTTGTCTACTGTTGAAAACATAACGTCTACATATGCTATTTTGTTGTTGCTGTAAATAATGTCTCATTTAGGTATCCTCACACCATGCATAATATCGTTCATTTATATTCACAATAAACGGTTTCTTACTGTTTTATATGTTTAGGAAATCAGTACAGATATATTATAAGTTATCTACGTTCATATCCGTAGATATGGGTATTTTAACACCCTGAAGTGCCCCAGTACACCGTGAGGCGTAGCCGAAGGGTGTACAGGGTACTGAAGGGTGTTAAAATACCCATATCTACGGATATGAACGTAGATAACGAATTTATCCCCGGTCTTAGTCCGAATCGGCCGAGTTCTATGGAAATTCGGGTACAAAGTGTACCGTGAAAACAACGTTTTTTTCATAATTTAAAAAAGTTTTATTGAAATTTGGAAATTTTACATATTTTTTACGGGGTGTAGGGTACTACCTTTGGTAGAACCCTACAGGTAGTCAAATATACGACGTTTTTAATACGGAGACAGAGTTACAGGATTGAGTCAAATTTGGCGCTCAATGTTGTGAGAGTTACGTCATAGATGGTGTGACGTCAACATGGGTCATTTGCATAGCTAGGTCTGTTGTCCCATTCCTTGAAAATGTGGCAGTCAAGTGATGCATTTAATGAAATGAGTGTAAATGATCGACAAACATCATGGATAATCTACAGAATTCAATTTTTCACAAGGAGCAATCATGGAACTAAGGAAAACTTGCGTGAAGTTCCCCGGGATAATGGTTAGCAACGTCCGGGGATATGGGTTAGCAACACCCAGGGGCTATGGGTTTTGTAACGACGTGCGGTAACCAATCAAATTCCTAGATATATACTAAGCCGGGGATAAATTGTTATAGCAACATTATTCTACTCTAAACCTGATTATCCAAGAGTAAGAAGGGCATATGACATTAAAATCCGTAAATCTACATCTACTGAACATCACCAAGACACATTGCTAAAAGATTAAAGGATAGCACTTTAAAAACTCTATTTATCTCAAAGTCACAATTTTACCTTTACACCAGAGCAAAAGCTCACACGGTAACAACCTCGAGATGTGCTTTACTACCAATTTGACTTGAATAATTTCTTAGTGTCAGAACATTTTAAACTCTTCACCTGTTCTGTGTTTTAACCCGCAATAACTACATACGAGAACGAGTAACAACATTGACTACTAACGGGTCTAACAGTGTCAATAGCATTCGATTTATATGGATAAAGATTTTGAATTATGATTATATTTGATTGCATGATTTATTTTCTGAATTTGTCGGTAAAGCTGTCTTTTCCGTTTTCTTTAGTCTACCTGATTTCAAGATTGTATTGCAATATAACAACGATTGGTTCAATTTCATATTTGCTTATACATGACAGACGATACCTCTTATAGGAAGTTAACCTGATTTAAGGTAGATGCATGGTAAACCACCATCTTGGTTTGTACAATCACAGTACAAAATCGGTCTAGTTATTTGCCCAAATTTGCAAATTTGGAGACAGATTTACAATTGAATGGTTAGACTGTTTATTTATATATAAAAAACTTGATGATTTATTGTATTTTTCAAAATATTTAAACAAATATCATTTTTGTTTGTTTTTAGAATCATTTTTTCAAATGAGCCATATCAGGGGAGATAACTCTTGTAATAAAAAAAATATACTGGACTAATATTTTTTTACCTGTAGCAAGAAAACAAGTTCAGTGACACCATTTTTTTCTTTTTATTTTCTTAAAACATATCATAAAACCTATGTTCTCAAAATGTATTTCAAAATTTTCAATTTTTTTTTTATGCATACAAATGTGTTTTTTAATGAACAATGTAACCAAATATAGGCAATTTTCAACGACTCATGGCTTGCAAAATAGCACGGTGATCCATACTTTTTATTATATTTTTGAAAAAAGCATAGTAAAATCTTCAATTTGGCAAATTATAAGAAAATTCTGTCTCAAAAAGTCTATACTTATGATCAACCTTAAGATCAAATTGCCGCCTGAAATTATGATAAAATCATTCCTTTTCATTAAATCTGACGTGTTGATATTTTAATTCGATACCTATATATGTAGCTAGTGAAATTATGACATTATTATGTTTTGCAATCATGACATTTAAAGGAACGTTTGAATGTCTATGGCATTCATGAATCGTGGCATTCACGAATCAAGCAATTCTATATCATTTGCAAATCAAACGACGTAACATTTCTGTAGGCAATAATTTAACATAAGGCAAAGATGTAAATAAAGACAATGACATCAACTTGACATAATTTTACCGGTGAGAGAGTCACCTTTTCTAAGATAATGAGTCACACCTATTACCACAATGGCGGATATCCTGTTCAAATTAAGACAATTGGTATGAAGCACTCTATTAAAGCAAGTTGAAATGTGTCAAAGGAATGAATGTTGTATCGTTTCATCTTATCAACATCAATAAATATATACGAGAATGGCGAATGGCATTGACCGCCGAAAATGATCTCGCACGGTCAATATTTATTTCGATCTTAATAGCGAAAGTTATTAATCATAGTAATATTTCAATGTATCATAGTAATTTTTATACTTTTTCTGTAGATTTTTTTTGTCTTCCTGGTCTGGAAATTGTATTGCAATTGCAGTTGGTTCAATGTCATATTTGCTCATTCATAAAAACCGATTTCTCTTTCGTGAAGTTAACTTGATTTAAGAACAAATTGCCGCCTTAACATTTGTAAAAAATATTTCTCTTCATTTATTCTGACGTATTTGTATTCGATGCCAAGTGAAATTAAGACAATATTTTGTCTTCCAGCCTAAACATTTAAAGGAACGTTCGAATGTCGCTGGCATTCATTTATGGAGTATATCTATATCTTGTGTAAAACATGACATAAGATTTGTAAACGGCAACAATTAAACATTAGGAAAAGATGTAAATAAAGACAATGTTATCAACTTGACATTAATTTCCTGGTGAGAGAGTCACATTTTCGAAAACAATGAGTCATACCTATTACCACAATGGCGGATATCCTGTTCAAATTAAGACAATAGATAAGGAGCGTTTGATCAAAGACATTTTAAATGTGTCAAATGAATGAATGTTGTATTGTTTTATCTTATTTACATCTGTTTTAATATGAAACTAAGGAGATATGGTACGAATGCATATGATACATCTATTCATCAAGTTCTCGTTTTTATATAAGACAATAGCTACATAACAATCTGTCATCTGGGTAGGTGCACCATATTTTTTTTTATCTTGAAGATGTGTCCTTTAAATGAGGACTAATTTAAAAATAAAGGAAGTTATGTTAGCACACCTGTTATTTTCCAGCATCGTCTACTAATTTGACATTGGACACGATATTTCATTTATAACACATGCTATATATAGAATAAAGGTACCTTAGTATTACCTTATCGGAACACTTTATTTCATCTGGGGTTTTGAACGAGGTAAGTGTTGCTATCGAAATGCACGTTTCCTTTTCCAATATCAAGAGTTTGCGAACTAATTATGCAATCTGTTTGGAGGGAACTGTTTTGTCGATTTTATTTGTCTGCAGGATAATCTTTGAAGTAACCTCAAGATTATAATATTAACTTGTTTCTTCTCAGATTATATTATGATATTATTTTATTTTGACGATATGTTTGCTTCAAGCTAAATTTTATTCATATTTGATCATCTAAAAACCTTGAATAAATACGATTTATTTGATATAGTTTCATTAGGTATAGTATTTTACTTCAATTAAATCAATTCATAACTAACAAAACAAAAACATTATTAACATTATTGACTATATATAACTATATCAATATTAGCATTTAAGAAGGTCAAATCTATGTAAAGCTATATAATATAGAGTAATGCGTAGGTGCATGAATGTATTGCTAACAAGTGATCAACTTTGTCATAGCTGTGTATGTCCTTCCAGCGTCTGTCGTATAGTTGTATGTCCTGTCGTTTTTTGTTTACTCTTTCTATGGATGGCTAAATAGAGTGATGTGTAATGTTTATAATTGTATTGTTCGTGTTGAAACATATATAAAGTTTCAAATAAGTCATTTAGCCAAAGAAGACAATTTAAAGCGGTTCCTATAGACTATACGTGTAACCATCAATGTATGATTAAGTAAGATGAAGTTCAAGTTTGTTTTATTTAAAAAAGAAATTGACAAAATACCCTGAAAATTTACATTAAATATTAGATCTAAATATGTGTATAGGTATTTTTAAACAAAAACCCTTAATTTTTGCCTCTCGAGGTCTTTATTATTGCACATTCAAAGGAGTTTTCTCTATTTTTTATGCAAACACTCCGTTACAATCCTCCATGAAAAATGTTGAACCGTATCTCAATTTTTTTTTATAAATTAAAGTAATACCAAATCTTTCAATTTGTCTTTAAGTTTGGAATGTTGAATATTTGTGTAAAGTGTGGAAAAGTCGAATGTTTTAATACTATTGCTAGATGAAAGAGAGTTAGATTGTATGTACTCTAAAAGATCTTTGGAATTTTTAAGTATCCACATCTGATTCACGCCACTTTAGAATAGGCATTTTCACAATGACTTTGAAACCCGTCTTTAATTGCTGATAAAATAGTTGTAATAATTTATATAGAAGTTTCGTGGAACACCTGGAAGACCCAGCAATATACCGTTGTTTCTAAGGACACCTATGTAGTTTAGGTATCCAATACAGTGATAGAAGATCCAGGTCTTCATCTTTGGTTGAAATTCCAACGGAACATAGAACATACCTATGCTTATCCAGGATTTCCTCTTTGTTAAGTGTCGTGAGTGTATATGTTGAGTTTCAGGTGAATTGTCAATACCTAATTCGTTTATCAAGTAGTTAATGTAATTAGTCTTACACACAAAAACGATGTTGTTTGGGGCTTTATCTGCTTCTTTTTATAATCGTGTATAATCAAGATGTAGTCACATTTCGAAATATTGCGTTTCAATTTGACAGTGCCTTGTAAGCTATTTGTGTATTTTATTAAATATCAACACAATTGATATATCTCTTGCACGTAAAATACACCCTTGTAGATTTCGAAAAAGAGCAGCTAATGCCGCTACAAGGCAGCACTCGCACCCTCAAAGTGGAAAGGGCTTGATATAAGTTGCTTATTCTTTAGTTTTCTATGTTGTGTCATGTGTGCTGTTGTTTGTTTGTCTTTTTCATTTTTAGCCATGGCGTTGTCAGTTTGTTTTAGATTTATGAGTTTGACTGTCCCTTTGGTATCTTTCGTCCCTCTTTTGCAACAACTTCTTTCCAAATCCACTATAAATAACTTTGTTTAGACGAAAGGCACCCTCTTCTTTTCTTAAAGGTCAGAAGAATTTCCAATCCCATTTTACTTCCTTTACTGAATGTTATATTTCACAAGAAACATGTGAAGCATAATCTCCTCCCAGCTATTTATTGTGTGGTTGATGTCATCATTTCCTGTTATATGCTAACATTTGTTATAGACACGCAATAGAGGATGGAAAATCGGCTTTTCAATTTAGTCAATTGTTTATGTTTAATTGTATATCAAACCTTTTAATCTGTATTCTATGTTATTTAGAGAGTTTGCGGTTGATTGTAGAATCGGTAATAGTTTTTGTTAAATCTATTGACAACTTTTCTACGCAGCTAATTTTGTATATAAACATTTGTATAACTTTTTGATAAACCTAAAAAAGAAAGTGTTCAAATCCTTTTTTTCTGTCAGAAATCAAAAACGTTAACGCAAAACGAGTAACGCGAGATAGATAGGTAATCAAGGTCTCTTGTTTACTCAAAAATTAAATCAACTTCATCGTATTTCTGTTTGTTTTAATCGGGACTTTCTATTTCTTGTATTTCCTGTAGTTGTTTGTTGAAGTATTTACAACACAATGGATATTGTTATGAATAATCCCATTTAGCCAAAGAGAACAATTTGCAGAACAATTCCTAAAGACTAAACTTGCTAGCTATATCAATAATAAACACCTTGAAAAGGTGGTTGCATTCTGGTAAAATCGTAATTCCGTCTTTACATTTAGTGATGTTTAGAAATATAAGTAAAAGTTAAATTTATTGAAATCAGAGACGTCACATCAAATGCACATTCATCGAACCAACCAAGAAAATAAATTACATGAGAAGAAACCAAAGGAAAATCACTATCAGAAAAGGACAGTTTTATAAAAGGAAAGGAACAACCGTTTCGTTTATTATTCATTATGTACAAACTTTTCTGTTTGACGATATCATATCAAAATATTTTATGTGCGATTTAGTTAGAGGAAGTTTCAAGTTCCTGAATTGAACATGTATATTTTGAATAATCAGCATTGATCAGGATTGTTTTTAGTTATTATTTCATCTTAATATCTAGATCTTTTCTTCAAACTTCAATTAAGGAGTGTTTAGTGCTTAACCTTTGTTGTGTTTTTTCTTCTAAATAAAACCTAACTATCAGATTTTTTATTATATTCACAACGAAGTATTATCTACAGTATACCCTATCCATGCCGTCGTACACCTAGGTGTCATCTTATCCACAGAAATACAAAGTTTAGTTCATACTTCACTTTAGGATTTGGTCAATATTCTTCAATATAACGACATTATGACCTTCACACACCCTTGGCATGCTTCTATCTATAACTACAATGTAGTTTTATTTTGAAAAACTGCCTTTCAATTTGTGCCTCGAGCCCTTCATTTGTATTTGGATGGCTGTAATATAAAATAACACAATATTTACAGATATCATCTTTTATTATTAAAGGTTATGAGAACTTGCTATCTCGTTCAACATTATTACTTAATAGTTCGCATAATTTCATTCTATTTGCTGATTGTGTTTGATGTTGTTATTTACAGTTACATACTAACATTTGTTATCATGGTTATAGACACGCAAGAGAGGGTGGAAAATCGGATTTTCATTTTAGCTTTTTATTTATGCTAAATAGTATATCAAACCTCCTTTAATCTAAATTATATTTTATTTGGAGAGTTTGCAGTTGATTGCAGATCACTTTTCTAGGCAGTTAATTTCGCATATGAAATTTTGCAGTACTATGAATTCAAAATACCTTAAACAAAACGTGGAGTCCTGCACGATAGGTATAGTAGTATTCGATCCCAATAGTTATCATTATATATTGCACTTTTTGAAAGTAAATAAAAGTCTTTTCCGGTTTTGTCTTATAATCAACTTGTTTGTTTTGTGCCGCATCGCTAGTATTTTGTCATCTAGACTCCGAAATTAAATTGCCAAAATAGAAGTTGGTCAATATCCTATTTCATTTTTATGACAATCAGTTCATACCTCTTTGTCTGGGTTAATTTAATATTAGAATATATAGTCGTCTAAAACGGTAAATAGATTAACATTCCCTTTATTATCTCTGATGTGTTTATTGTGTTTAAATGCGTTGCCGACTGGAAAAAAGAACTTATTATGTCATTCCATCATTGAAATGTAAACGTAACATAACAAGGTCTATGTCCTTCGTAAATTCAACATTATGTATGTAGGACTCAAATCTATGGTGAGTTATAAATCTATGGCAGATTCCTAATCTATGGTAAATGTGACGTCATGTCATCCCAAATCTATGGCAAGTTTTGTAATTTCCTAATCTATGGCGGATTTATGTTGTTTCCAAATCTATGGCAAGTTTGGTGCAATTGGAAAACAATGCAGTACATTTTCGATCAATAACTTGTCTCAAGCAAGTGGAAATATACGACAACGGGAGCATGTCTATAAACATTTGTGAAACATACATTCAATAATGGTCAACCAAAACAAAATCATAAATGATGAATTCCTCTGCCTTAAGATTTTAAAATGATGTGCACTGTAAAAATAAACTTGTTCTAAGCTGTGCATGGTACCTGTTTAACCAATTCATTAAACTAACAAATAAGACCTTTAAAAAAAAGAAGGCCCTTTTTATATAAAAAAAATAATTAAAAAAGTAAAAAATAAAAATGAACAGTTTAAATTTTCAAATAATATTTATTTCAGCGATATCGTTAATATATGTTTTTTTTTATGACGATTAGAATGAAATTTGTATCTGGTAATTTTATCTTTCACTTTATAAACTTTGCCAGCCGTAGACAGTAAACTACTACTAAATAGATATAAAAGAGACAACTCTCCATCCAAGTAACAATTTATAAAAGTAAAATGTTAGGTCAAGGTACGGCTTTCAACACGGAGCCTTAGCTCACAACGAACAGCAGGTTATAAAGGGCACCAAAATCTACTTTTCGAAAATATGAAGTACTGAATATCGGTGCCATAATATATCGCGGGATTTGGCCAGTACAGAACATTTTGTCCATCTTCGAGATAAAAGGTCATATCTTCCTTTAAGCCACCCGCAAATTGTTGTGAGGGAAATATCTTCATCTTGAATGGTGTTCAAATCTATGGGTCCCGCCATAGTTAGCGGCGGCGAAGATGTAATATGGCGTTATTCAATTGTGACGTTATATGTTACTCTTTTCTCCAGATCTGCAATAGATTTGAAGAAAACAAAAAATCTGCCATAGATTTGAGTCGTTTGGCGTTTGTAATGTCACATTTGCCATGAATTAGGAATCTGCCATAGATTTGGAACTTGCCATATATTTCGAACCCGCCATAGGTTTGAGTCCTACATGTGTAACACATACAATCATCAAAGTTTCGTTGCGTGGGCAATAATTGTACACACAGAAACGATGCAGATAAAGATAATGACATCCAGTGGATACCATAAACTACATTTGATGTGTTTATTATGTTTTAATGCGAAGCCAAACGGAAAAAAGAACATATTGTTGATAATGTTTATAATGCTTTTTTGTTATTTTATATTTATATGGATCTTGTCTATATACCAGCTTTGATTATTTGGAATATCACTTCTTCTTACTACATTTGTATAAACTTCAAGATTAACCTGTATTTTGTTTTTAAACCGTTTTTTTTTCTAAAGTGAATATTTTCTAAGGGTTAAATATTTCGCAGCGGTGTCTTGACATGGCTTTGTTTGGACTTGTTTGTTTGCTTTTTGGCCTTGAATGTTTGTCCCTAATATTTTATAAACTGTGCATTTGCATTCAGATATTGCAGATCAAATTTATTCGTTTATAGTGTATTAATGTACGTTTTTTGATTGAGTTAAGCCTGCCAATTGATATTTTATCGTGTGTTTTTCTATGTTGTGATGTTATGCTATTGTTTCAGAATAAAGGATAAAGTTTGGATCCATTAAAACGTTTAATCCCGCTGCAAATGTTTGCACCTGTCCTAAGTCAGGAATCTGATGTACAGAAGTTGTCGTTTGTTTATGTAATTTATACGTGTTTCTCGTTTCTCGTTTTTTTATTTTATATAGATTATATTAGAGCGTTGGTTTTCCCGTTTGAATGTTTTTTTCACTAGTAAATTTGGGGCCCTTTATAGCTTGTTCGGTGTGAGCCAAGGCTCCGTGTTGAAGGCCGTACACTGACCTATAATGGTTTACTTTTTTTAAATTGTAATTTGGATGGAGAGTTGTCTCATTGGCACTCACACCACATCTTCCTATATCTATAGTAGGTCATTCCAACATCGACATGTAAATTTAAAACGTTACAAGGTCTATGTACTTCGTAATTGAGTTATTCAACATTATGTATAACACATACACTCACCAAAGATTCTTTGTGTGGGCAATTATTGTACATGCACAACGAAATGATGTCAATAAAGATAATGTCATCAACTTGACACAATATAACCAATGAGCGAGTCGTCTGTTTTAAAATTTATGACAAGGAAAATTGACGGATATCCTGTTCAAGTTAAGACTATTGATGTGAAGCTGTTTATTTTTATAAAGAAGACAGAACTGACCAAAATTACTTTACATGTCAATTTTTACATTTCATTTACGTCAGTTTGTAATAGCATTTCATGTTCCAGATAAGTAAGGTGTTGATTACTATGTTTAATACTGATTCTCACCAAATAAAAGTATGACTCTAGAGATAAACATATGCATAACTACACTTAATATCAGTACAAAAATGTTAAATCATCACCATATATTTTTTCAGATACAATTTTTCTCATTTGATACTTCTTGAAATATTACATGTACGAATTCTAAAATATTTTTTAGTTTTGTCTGCTCACCTCATTTTTTTTTTTTTTTTGTTCTCTACGTTCTATTTTTTTTATTGACATGGAATAAAAGAGTCGGAAGATATCGTAGTGATGTTTGAACTGACAAAGCCATGGCTAAAAAAGAAAGTAACCAACAAACACCTGTACACAAAACACACTACATTAAACTAAGACTGAGCGAACCCACCAAAAACCGAGGGTGCCCGAGCTCAGGTGCTCAAGAAAGGTAAACAGATCCAGGGCAACATGTGACGCCGTCGTGTTGTTCGTGTATTTACAACCCGGTGATAAGTCTAATTATGTATGGTCACATTCAGGGAAAAAAGAACGGAAAAATAGCTTTCCTGAACTTAATCTAACTGAAGAAGATATTGTCGCTAATGCGATTTAGTGAAAATAAGCATTTTTTTTGTCATTAAATATTTGATATTTAAAAGGATCGTTTGAGGAAAATCGTTTCATAAATGAGCGTTAGTCCATATCATGAGTAAAATATACAACCTAAGATTAGTTGTTGGCAATTATCTGACACATGGACATAATGCAAATCATGTAAATGACTTCAACTTGAAATGACACTCCTGGTGAGACAAATACCTTATCTTAGATTGTTTGTCAGACGAAACTCTCTATTGAAGAAGGTGGAAATGCTCAAAATGGCATTAGATGTTGAGTCGACATGTAATTCACATCTGTTTCTAAAGCAGAGGCATTTAATGTTTATTTCAATTAAATAGTTATAGTGTTTCTTACTATGATAAACACTAGTTTCTAACAAATTATACTACGAAACTCAATATGACTCATTAATAAGTATCTATAATAGAAATTGGTTTCATTTTTATGAAAGTCAGCTGTGTATACCTCTTTCTTGGGTTAATTTAACTTTAAAATAGATTTTCGCTAAAACGGTAAATAGATTAACATCCTCTTTACTACCTCTGATGTATTCATTATGTTTTAATGCGTTGCCGAGCGGAAAAAAGAATATATTATGTCATTCCAACATCGAAATTAAAACGGAACGTTACAAGGTATATCTCCTTCATAAATGAGCTATTCAACCTTATGTATAACACATACAATCAATAAAGGCAACAGTAGTATACCGCTGTTCATTCGTTGTGTGGGCAATAATCGTACACAAAGAAACGATGTAAATAAAGATAATGAAATCAACTTGAAACTATATTTCCAATAAACGAATCACCTTTTTATGAATTTATGACTTGGGTAATTGACGGAAATCCTGTTCAAGTTACGATTATAGGTGTAAAGCAGCTCCTAATTTTAATATAGAAGATATCAATGCCCAAAATAATTTTGCATGTTCCAAATAAGTATTTTGTGGCGTACTATAACAGTGAAACTTTTGAATTATATATATGCATAACTACTTTAAATATCAGTACAAACATGTTAAATCATCACCATACACTTCCTCATATAGAATTTTTCTATTTTTATACTTCTTTATATATGTAAATGTAGTACTATTTCGTCGAATTTACATCTGTTCACAAAACACACTACACATTAAACTTAAGAATGAGCAACACGAACCCACCAAAAACCTAGGATGCTTCAGTTCAGGTGCTCCAGAAGGGCAAACAGACCCAAGGCAACATGTGGCGCCGTAGTGTTGTTTGTGTACTTACAACCCGATGTTAAGTCTAATTATGTAGTCACATTCAGGGAAAATAGAACGGAATATTAGCTTTCTATGTTTTGTGGTGTTACTATTGTCTGTTTGTCTTTTTCTTTTTTATTTGTCAGGTTTTTTTTCCGATCGACGAATTTGACTGTCCCTTTCGTATCTTTCGCCCCTCTTTTGCAACATATCTGTTATCAAATCTGACACAGATATTTCATAACGCCCAACCTTTTGCTTTGACATCCAGTTTCCTTATCAATAACACGTCACACAACATTCCTGAACTTAGCCTGACTGAAGATGATATTGTTGCCTAATAATATAAAAAAAGATAAACATAACTCATGATTAATCCTAACGTTATATATTTTTAATGCGATTTAGAGAAAATAAGAAAATATTTTGTCATTAAAAAATATTTGACATTTAAAAGGATCGTTTGCAGAAAATCGTTTTATTAAGGAAAATTAGCCCATATCATTAGTAGAATATACATTCTAAGATTTGTTATGGGCAATTATCTGACACATGGACATAATGCAGATAAAGAAAATGACTTTAACTTGACATGAAACTACTGGTGAGAGAAACACCTTTTCTTAGATTGTAAGTAATTCCTATTAAAACAATTGAAACTAAGACCATATGGATGGAACTCTCAATTGAAGAAGGCGGAAATGCTAAAAATAGCATTAGATGTTGAATTGACATGTAATAAACATCTGCTTCTAAAGCTAAGACATTTAATGTTTATTTCAATTAAATAATTATAGTGTTTCTTACTATGATGAACACTAGTTCCTAATAAATTATAGTACAGAACTCAGTATGATTCTTCGCTTTGAGTAAAGTAATATCGTCACAGAAAACGAATTTGGATAGATTCAAAACATGTGCCTTGAAGATGCTGCACTATCCTTTATATGCATAAGTTTATTATGAATTTGGGCACATCTGTTATTGTAGGAATCTACCTTTACAAAATTATGTATAACGGTGCCACATGTAAACACACGTTCATATATCTACCTAGTTCGTCAAAGATTTACGTCATTTTTTAATTCTTATTTAAACAAAACATCTATCGACTGATATCGTATCTGATGTTTGAGTCTAAATTCCAGGGGGAGATTTATAAAGTTACAATGCAATCACATCTACATCTACTGAACATGACCAAAACACATTACTAAAAGATTAAAGGATAGCACTTTAAGAACTCTATACATCTCAAAGTCATAATTTTACCTTTACATCAGAGAGAAGGTTTACACCGTAACAACCCCGAGATGTGCTTAACGACCAATTTGACTTGAATGATTTCTTAGTGTCGGTACATTTTAAACTCTGCATATGTTCTGTGTTTTAACCCGCGCTAAATACATACGAGAATGAGTAACAACATTGACTACTTAAACGGGTATAACACTGTCAATAGTATTCAATTTACATTGTTAAAATTTTTGAATTATGATAATATTTGTTTGCATAAATTCTTGTTAATTTGTCGGTGTAGCTGTCTTTTCAGTTTTCTTTTGTCTACCTGATTCCAAAATTGTATTGCAATATAACAACGGTTGGTTCAATATCATATTTGCTTATTCATGACAGACGATACCTCTTTCTCGAAGTAACCTGATTTTAGATCAAATTGTCGCCTAAAATATGATAAAATCATTCCTCTTCATTAAATCTGACGTGTTGATATTTTAATTCGATGCCTATAAATTATGTCTTCCAATTATAACATTTAAAGGAACGTTTGGATGTCTATGATATTCATGAATCGAGGCATTCTATATCATTTGCAAAACAAACGACGTAACATTTTCTGTAGACCATAATCTAACATAAGGCAAAGATGTAAATAAAGACAATGACATCAACTTGACATAATTTTCCCGGTGAGAGAGTCTTCTTTTCCAAGATAACGAGTCACACCTATTACCACAATGGCGGATATCCTTTTCAAATTAAGAAAATTAGTATGAAGCGGTCTATCAAAGCAAGTTGACATATGTCTAATGAATGAATGTTGTATTGTTTTATCTTATCAACATCGATAAATATATACGAGAATGGTGAACGGCATTGACTGCCAAAAATGGTCTCACACGGTCAATATTTGTTTCGATCTGAATGACAAAGGTTATTAATCATAGTTATATTTTATTGCATCATAGTAATTTTTAGACTTTTTTTTATGTCTTCCTGATTCCGAAATTGTATTGCGATGTAACAACAGTTGGTTGAATGTCATATTTGCTTATTCATAACAACCGATTCCTCTTTCATGAAGTAAACTCGATATAAAAACAAAGTGCCGCCTAAAATATGATAAAAATATTCCTCTTCAATAACTCTGACGTAATCATATTTTGAATTCGATGCCGAGTGAAATTAAGATAATATTTTGTCCTCCAGCCTTGAAATTTGAAGGAACCTTTGAATGTCGGTGGCATTCATTTATGGAGTATATCTATATAGTGTGTAAAATATGAAATAAGATTTGTTAACGGCAACAATTAAACATAAGGATAAGATGTAAATACAAACAATGAAATCAACTTGACATTAATTTCCTGGTGAGAGAGTCACATTTTGTAGGGTAATGAGTCAAACCTATTACCACAATGGCGGATATCCTGTTCAAATTAAGACAAAAGGTATGGAGCGCTTTATCAAAGAAAGTGTAAATGAGTCAAATGAAAAGGATGAATGTTGTATTATTTTATCTTATTTACATCTGTTTTAATATGAAACTAAGGATATATAGTAGAAATGCATATGAAACATCTATTTATCAAGTTTAAAATGACATGGATATAAACAACAAGTCACTTTAGTTTTATTCAAGCCGAATAAGACATCTTACTATTTTTAATGTGTATTCCAAACAGATAAAAGTTTGAAACGTCTAACCATAATCTCCGTTTTTAATTAAGACAAATAGCTATATACATAACAGTGTATCTGGGTAGGTTCACAATAACTTTGCATCCTTTAAATGAATAATTAGTCAAACATAACACCTGTTACTTTCCAGCATCGTCGCCTGATTTTACATTAAAATATATTTGCGTGGGGTTAGTCTTGCGGTCGAAATTCACGTTCCTATTCCAATATCAACAATTTACTAACTAATTAGGCATCCTGTTGTGGATTGAACTGTTTCGTTGATTGTATTTGTCTGTAGGATATACTTTGAAGTAACCTCAAGATTATGATATTACTTTGTTTGTTCTCAGATTATATTATGAATTTATTATTTTATTTTGACGGTATGTTTGCTTCGAGCGGACTTTTATTCACATTTTATCATCTAAAAACCTTGGATTAATTCAATTTATTTGGTAAAGTTTTATTAGATATAACATTTTACTTTAATTAAATCAATTCATCTTGTTGCTTTTAGAAGATATTGCAACTAACCAAACAAAAAACATTATAAACATTATTGACTATATATAGCTTTATCAATATTAGCATTTGAGAAGGTCAAAACTATGTAAAGCTCTATAATATAGAATAATGCGTAGGTGCATGTATCGGTTACAAGTGATCAACTTTGTCATAGTTGTGTTTGTCCTTACTGCGTCTGTCGTATAGTTGTATGTCCTGTCGTTTTTTGTTTACTCTTTCTTTGGATGGCTAAATAAATTTATGTGAAATGTTTATAATTTGTTGTTAGTGCTTGAAAATATATATCAATTCAAACAAGTCTATTTAGCCAAAGAAGACAATTTAAAGAACGGTTATTATAGGCTATACGTGTTACCATCAATGTATGATTAAAGGAGACGAAAATCAAGTTAGTTTCATTAAAAACAAGAAATATATAAAAAAAACACCTGATAATTTACATTAAATGTTTCATCTAAATATCTGTATAGGTAGTATTAAATAAGGACACCTAATTGGTGCCTCTTGGGGTCTTTAATATTGCACCTTCAAAGGAGTTATTTCTATTTTGTTTATGTAAGCACTCTGTTATAATCCTTAATTAAAAATGTTGAACCGTATCTCTATTCTGTAAATGCAACCCATACTCTCGTACAGCCATATCATTTAGGACAGTTTTGCTTCAGGGAGTACGTGCACATGCATTTACGTAGTTAAACTCATAGTTTAACTTACATAGTCAATATTCATTTATCTAGAACTTGTTTTAAGTTAAACGAGCTGACCTTCCAACAATCTACCTATGCTTCTTTTGATAATAAAGATGTAGTCACATTTCGAAATATAGCGTTCCAATTTGACAGTGCCTTGTAAGCTACTAGTGTTGTTATAATGTAAAATATCAACACAATTGGTATAAAGCCACTCTCTTCTTTTCTTAAAGGGCATGAAAAGAACTTCCAATCCTATTTTACTTCCTTTACTGGATATTAGATTACAGAAGATACATTTGAAGATTGTTACTTATACTTAATATGGATTACTTGATTAATTTCACTTGACTGGGCGGGATTTAACCGGTTCGCTTATTTAAGTCCAAATATAGACAGTTATTTCGGGATAAACTCATCAATGAAGTGTTCAGTTATTCATCCAACATCATACACTCTGTTCATTTGTATATTGTATATACGTTTGGTGCCACTGAAAGGTGATTAGAAATCAATTGTAATTATAACGCCCATCATACTTATCACACACATCTTTGAATAGACCTTCCTTATGCAAATTAAAACATAAGCTCCGCCCGATCAGTTGAAATAGTTTTGGTAATACTAATACTTAATATTTAGCATAATCTCCTCCTAGTTACTGATTGTGTGTTTAACGTCATCATTTCCTGTTATATACTAACATTTGTTATAGACACGCAATAGAGGGTGGAAAATCAGATTTCCATTTTAGTTAATTGTTTATGTTGAATTGTATATCAAACCTTTTAATTTGTATTCTAGGTTATTAGAAGAGATTGCGGTTGATTGCAGAATCATCAATAGTTTCTGTTCAATCTATTGACAACTTTTCTACGCAGCTTATTTTGTATACTATAGAGTTAGTATTATTCGTTGAATACATGTTTTCTTGGGTTTTGTGGGTCCAGTTGAACCACGAATTTAAATATTTAACTGAATACAAATTACTATAAAGATGAATCTAGAACCACGAAATCAAATATCCACGAAAATGCAAGGTTTCCGCAATCCACAAAAAATTGGTACCCACGAAAATAAATGAATCT
The DNA here is from genome assembly GCF_965363235.1 of Mytilus galloprovincialis. NCBI lineage: Eukaryota > Metazoa > Mollusca > Bivalvia > Mytilida > Mytilidae > Mytilus > Mytilus galloprovincialis. The sequence goes on from NC_134843.1 coordinate 24,433,099, forward strand.
ACAGTATGAACATTTGTATAACTATAAGTTTGAAATACTTAAAAAGCAAAGTCTTCAAATCAAATATTTTTATTTTGTTTTCAGAAAACAAAAACGTTATAAACATAATTGATTATATATACCTTTGTCAAAAATATAATGTTTAGAAGGTCTACATTATCATGATTATGCAGCGCTTAAATCATAACGAGTAACTCGAGGTTGATAGTTAATTAAGTTCTCTTGGTTACTCAAAAGAGAAATAAACTTCATCGTATTACTGTTTGTTTTAACGATGATTGTCGGTTTTTGTATTTCCTTTAGTTGTTTGTTAAGTTACCAACAACAAAATTATAACTATCATAACATTTTAGGAATATAAACTCCGTGAGAAAAAAAAACAAAGGCAAATCACAACCTAGTTAAGGAAAATTTACAAAAGGAAAGGAATAACTGTCCCGTTTATTATACATTATTGACAAACATTCACCCTTACGATATAATTACAAGATATTTTATATGTGATTAAGTTGGAGAAAGTTTAAGTTCATGAATTAAATTTGTATAGTTAGAATAATCAGCATTGATCAGGATTGTTTTTTTAGTTATTATTTCATCTTAATATGTAGAGCTTTTCTAAAAAACGCCAATTAAGAAGTGTTTTAGCAAAGTCTTTATTGTGTGTTCTTTTCTAGATATCATCTTCTATCAGATTTTATATTATTTTTAAAACGAAACATTCTTAACAGTACATGATAATACAGCCTGGTGGAGGGTATTTATTTCTGTTTTTTTATTTTTTTATGGAAATTTTGTCTTTGTGTTTTTAAAGCTATCACATATTATCAACAATTTGGTTTCTTTTCTTTATTCATTATTTTATTTGTTTATTTTTTTAATCTCGAACCCTCTCACTCTATCCATGCTGTCGTACATCCAACTTTATTTACATCAGCTTTGTTTCAGGCAGTTATCATCTTATCCATAGAGGTACAAAGTTTAGTTCATATTTCATTATAAGATTCGGTCAATATTCATCAATATAAAGACATTTTGACCTTCTGACACCCATGACTAGCTTCTATCCATATCTACGATGTAGTTTAAATGCGTTTCAATTTTTGCACCCAAAATCTTTTAGGTCAGCCTTGCTTCAGGCTGATGTCATCTTATCCATAGAAATACAAAGTTTAGTTCATACTTCGTTTTAGGATTTAGTCATTTTGACCTTTTCACACCCTTGACATGCGTTGCAATTTGTGCCTCGTAAACCTACAATTATATTTGGATGGCTGTAATATAAAATATGACAACAAATGGTACACTGTTTACAGATAACATCTTTTATTGTAAAAGGTTATGAGAACTTGCAAGCACGGCTTCCATAAATACTTAATATTTAGCATAATCTGATTCTAGTTGATGATTGTGTTTGATGTTGTTATTTAAAGTTATATGCTAACATTTGTTATAGACACGCAAGAGAGGGTGGAAAATCGGATTTCCATTTTAGTTTAGTGTTTATATAAGATAACATAGCAAACCTCTTTAACCGTATCGTTTAATATTTAAAGAGTTTGGAGTTGATCGAATTATCGTTGATAGTTTCTGTATAATTTATTCACGTCTTTTCTACGCAGCTACTTTTGAATATGACCTCTTGGTGTAATTGTAGTTTGTGAGAACTTTTGTAGTACAATTTAATACACCTAAATCATTGCAATTTTCTATATGATCGTTGTTGTTGTACGTTTTGCATGTTGTGACGACTATTATATTATATGTGTGTGCGTTTCTCTGTTATGAAACAGCTTGTGTGTATTTGTGCTGAATTACTGTCACGTAGTGTTGCCATTTTAGCGTGTTTTTTTACATGGTTATAAAACGAGGTTTGGCAGGTTCAATTCACGATTTTCCCTTAAAATGTCCTGAACCTAGTCAGGAATATGACAGTTGTTATCAAATAGTTCGTTTCTGTGTATGTTGGAGTTTTTTTTTATTGTTGCACTTCAGTGTTCCTGTTCTTCTTTTGTTTTCCTCTTAAATTTGATGTGTTCCCTCGGTTTAGTTTGTAACCCGGATCCCCCCTCAATTAATTAATGTCTTTGAACACCAGTATACTACTGTTGCTTTTAAATAGTATCACAATTTAAAGTACTAAATGTATCAAGTTGAATACAACAATATTATACATTTACGTTCCAGGTACAAACACTTTTTTGCATAAAGATAATACTTTCAAATGATACTGACACTTTCAATCAATGCAGCAAAACAAGAATTACTACTTTATCGTACCTTCATATTACTATACTACTGAGGTAACAACTGTAGTACAAATGTGGTACTGTACAATGTTATTACTTTCCTAGTGCAATGGTTTGGACGTGCTATATCACTACTACATGTACATTATCAAGCTAAATATACAGTACTATAAACTCATATTACTTAAACAGTACACGTATAAACGTAGCAGTGTAGACTTTTTTTTATTGTCTACATATCTATCTGTTCTGTTGACCTCTAGATGTTATTTTTTATTTGTGTTTTTGAGTTGCTTTATATTCGAAATACCTAACATCCCTTAAATGAATGTCCTCATAATATTAATAACAAAAGTATATGAGTTTATCAAGAAGTGTAAATACATTTCTCGTGTTATAAACATTCAAGTCAAAGAAAATGGCAAAAGAAAATCAAAAGCATGATATTCTTCAATCTATGTTACAAACTGCTGTATTTGTCAAAATATGCATTTATTTTATTAATAGAAAGGCTAGTGACGAACATCACATAAATATGTAGAACATTATCATGTCAAAATCAAGGAAACATACTATGCTCTGCCCTAACCCGCCAAACTGAGCCAATTTTAACATGCCATAGTTAACATAGTGAGAGTACTTAACATAAATCGTCCTTCAAATCCAGACAAATAATTTCCATTCAGAGCCGAGGCGGAAGATTATGTAAGAATTGACACCATTGATGTCACTAATGCAATAAAAACATTTCCCCTGTATATTTTCACAAAGTTTCTATAATATTGTTTGCATAGTCTGGGAATTGTATTCTAATCTGAAACAGGACAATTTTATTTTGTTCTGTCTTGATTATAGTCAGCATTCATTATGTAATTTTGACTGATATGAATCCTTTAATAGCTATTTTGTTCGTATTGCTTTGATTTATTTGTTATTGGTATGTTACATAATCGTTTCAATTGACTGTTTATTTCAAGAAAATTATTATCGATTGATATATTTATTGGTAAAATTTAAATATAGACACTGGTTTTAATAAGGTTAAAATTAAGTAAGGTCAATTTGAATCTGATATATTTGATAGACTACAAATTAGAAACAGTCCATTGATAGATGTATATACATAAAACTACGGCAATGATTGTGCAACTGAAAGACAGAATTTTCCAAACTACACCAAAACTGAAGTACCCAGTCTTTAACAATTTTTGGGTGTATACATAATATGCCAAGTTCTTCAAAAATTCGCGACACGTAAATATATTTTATGAATTAACATTGTTTTGAAAGAAATAGAATGCGAAAGCTACGATTTTTTAAAAAGAAAAAAAAAGATCGGGTATGAAGTAAAATATAAAAAATACTGAGCTCCGAGAAAATCTCAAAACGGAAAATCCTTTATTTATTATCATATTGTAAACTCAAAAATTCGAACACATCAAACGAATACAAAGCAATTGTCATATACATGACTTGGTACAGGCGTATCCTTATGTACACTGTTGTGGATTTAACCTGTTTTTATAGCTGTCTAAACCTCTTATTTGTTTGACAGTCGCATAAAACTTCATTATCAGGACAGTAATTTGTAAACAAAACAAACAGACATAATAAGTAAAAATGGCAATAAGAGTAGTACAGAATAAATAAACACATCATAGATACCAGGACTAAATTTAGTATATACGGCATACGCGCGTTTCGTCTACAAAAGACTCATCAGTGATGTTCGAATCCACAAAAGTTAAAAAGGCCAAATAAAGTACGAAGTTGAAGAGCATTGAGAACCACAATTCCTAAACGTTTTGCCAAATACAGCTAAGGAAATCTATGCCTGAGGTAGAAAAGCCTTAGTATTTCAAAAAATTTAAAAATTTGTAATCATTAAATTTATAAATATGACCATATCAATGACAATTCATGTCAGCACAAAAAATACTGACTACTGGGCTTGTGATACCCTCGGGGAAATAAATCTCCACCAGCAGTGGCATCGACCCAGTGGTTGTAAATAACACATCATAGATACCAGGACTAAATTTAGTATATACGCCATACGCGCGTTTCGTCTACAAAAGACTCATCAGTGAAGCTCGAATCCAAAAAAAGTTTAAAAGGTCAAATAAAGTATTAAGTTGAAGAGCATTGAGAACCAAAATTAGTCACAATTACAATCTAGCTAAAATATCAAAATTGACCACATCTCGATAGCACAATGAGAGGATGGCAATGAGGCAGCATTAAAACAACACAATTTAGCGGACTTTACATGACCTTCATGAATGTGTCTTGAGGTATTCGTTATCAATAGACGGTAACAGTAATATCATTAAATAAAAACTGTTTCCAGTTATGAGCAGGTTGAATCTGTGAAATAAAAAAATTTGGTGACAAATGGCAAGACTCAAAGAAGAGAAAAGGGGATACAGTGTATAATACTAATAATTTATGTAACACGCAAGTGTCCACTGACGAAACATATAATTTAAATCACATTTATACATATGTACTTTCTGTTACAGTAACACATAATATACTTTTTGATAGCCAAGGTTTTTAAGGATGATGTTCAACAAACCTATAGGGAGGCCGAGCTAAGTTTGCTGTTAATATAAAACTCAAGTTGAGCAAAATTTCATTTATTCAAAATTTATCATTAATTGAGAATGACATATGAACAATATCAATAGTAGCAAATAAATGACAATGACATTAAAAAGCAAAGGTGGGGTTAAAAAAATACCTCAACTAGTATATCATACATTACAGTAACAAATAATAAAATATTACTATAAATACAATAAAAACAATCTTGTGAAGCATCACACATCCCGTATCTTAAGATGATAAAATAATAACAGTAAAAATAATGATTAAAACTGTGATTAAGATTGGGTGGAAGATGGGTGTGTTTTTGTAAAAAGTTACAAAATATTTTCCAAGTTTCAAATAAATGATGTTTCTTCTTCCAGAGAAATTAGCTGAATGATTGCATGTCCAAGTTCATGCAATAATCCGATCTTAATTGTCCCTCCCAAAAACTGGCTAATCCATTTCGTTATTTGACCATAGCACACATTTGCCTCAGGCGGGAGATAAAGTTTCTACACTCATGATGTACAATACTGCCGTAGACCCCAGATAAAATTCCTATACAGTATATATTACTTGATCCTCAATGATTATCTAAACTTGCAGACAAATATATTTTTATTTTCAATAAATTTATTAATTTACCTTAGAAATTTATGCTTCAAGTATAGAAATTACTTTTGATACTATTATGAATAATTGTGCTATATTATCAATATTACATCCTATTACCTCTTTATTATTTTCATTATCAATATTGAATATTACAGGTTATATAAGACTAAATATGTATAATCTACAAAATATAATTAACTTTGATGGATTCTGGAACGATGTTTCTTCACAATATCAGTTCTCTATGTTTTGATTATTGTCATTATTTTTATGTTGACCTTCACTTGATGTTCTGACATTTAATAATTGTAGAGACAATGACGTTGTTTGCAAAATTAGGTTTTTTATAAAAAAATGCGTTTACATATACTAATATATTAATGAGAAATCTATAGAAGTCCTAGATGATTGTAATGGGTATGTACTATAGCTTTGGGAATCAGCAAAAAACACACTAGCAACATTTAAATGACAAACACACTGATTTCTGTTTTGAAATGAAATTTTAGATAAAAGCATTTGTCACATTTGAGCCAACCGACCTATGTCGCATCATCATGTTTAAGTTAAAGTCTCTCATTGCTTATCCATGTTCCTTGCATAATGTTGTACAAGTTTATGACTGTCATACATATTGAGGTTTCGCTAGCTATAAACCAGGTTTAATCCACCATTTTCTAGGAATAGATAACGTTAGTTGTACTTGGAAAAATTTTTGGAATTTGTGGTCCTCAATGCTCTTCAACTTCGTATTTTATTTGGCCTTATTAACATTTTTTATTTGAGTGTCACTGATGAGTCTTTTGTAGACGAAACGCGCGTCTGGCGTAGGTATAAAATTTGAATTCTGGTATCTATGATGAGTTCATTCTACATATTGATATGCCAATACCAATACAGGAACATGACATTTGTTTTGCATTCATTACATATTTTTCAGCTTTTTATTTTGCCATTTTTGAAGGACGTCTCGTTTTAAACTTTCCTTGGAGTTCGGTATTTTTTGTCATTTTGTTATCTTTCTTTTTTCTTATTTCTCGAACAGGCCTACAGGTTACCAATGAGACAACTCTTCACCGGAGACAAACTCACATAGTACTTGACAACTTAAGGTCACTGTACGACCTTCAACAATGAGCCATTGTCAGACATACTTGGCCTCGAAAGAAAAAATGTAAAACAATTTAAACGAGAAAATTAATGACCTCTTTAAAGTTCAAAACAAGGAACAAGAAATCAAGTTACATTTTGTGGTATTCGTGCATATTGATCTTTATTTATCAATGTTTTGTTTGTTTTTCGTCTTTTTCGTCAAGTTAATGTGTTATCAGTATTTTACAAATTATGTTTTCTAGTCATTTACTTTTTTCAGTTTTTTTGTCTATACTGTATATTGTATTATTTAGTTTAGAAGGACTTTTAAAACGCACATTTTGAAACCAAGTCTTTTTTTACTGTATTATATTGTACACTGTTGTTTTATATATATCTCCATTGACTGACTGCAAGAAACACATTTATTTAAAATGTATCAACAATGATGTACGCAAAATAAACAAGGATATTTTTTCGTCGTCGAAGGCCATTAATGACATGATATAAATTAATTAACGACAATTCATCGAAAAGTAAACAGCGATATGTTATGATCAAGAGTTTATTTTATAATTACTGTCTTTGTTAGCAATCTTGTTTTTTGGGGTCAGTATGTAGGATATTCTGTATCAATATCATTATAAAACGTATAGAAGATGTTTTGACACTTTTGTTTACCTAAGATTTTGCATAGCAATATTGTATAATCACAAGTTTTGCAATCCAATTTTATCATAAAATAATGCGCTTACGGAGTAAAACTTATTGGCAGATCCTTCACTATTACCCATCCTCGTTTTTATTTCTTTACTCGAACTGATACGGTTTGCTCTACTTATGTACTATTTACCTTTACCAAACAAATTATACACTAAGGTAGTGATTATAAAATTGATATATTTGCTGTCGTTGTAAAACTAAATTTCCTTTCAAAATATAATATCGAGAGAGATTGAAAGTGATCGAGACATAGATCGACCGATGAATCAAAAGTGAGAGAAACTTCTTGTTTGTTTCTCCAAAAATAATTTTTATATCTAGAATAAAATAAAATGAAAACCTTTGACGAATTTGGTAATTAAATACATATGTCCTGTGATGTTACACTTTTTTTCAGACAAGGGTGGTCGTTGGTACCAGTTTAAAAAAAAGTTTAAACCGGCTGCATTTGTTAGCACCTGTCCTAAGTCTGGAACCTGATGTTCACGGATTGTCGTATGTACATGTGGTTCATAAGTGTTTCTTGTTTCTAATTTTTTGTATAGATTAAACCGTTAGAATTACCGTTTGAATAGTTTTATACTAGTCATCTTTGTGGCGGCCCTTTATAGCTAGCTGTTCGTTGTGGGCTAAAGCTCCATGTTGAAGACCGTACTTTGACCTATAATGGTTAACTTTTACAAATTGTGACTTGAATGGTGGGTTGTCTTATTTGACCTCATAACACATCTTCTTATATCTATAAGCATGAATGTGTTGAATAAATATGACATGAACTCCTACGGCTTTGCACATCTAGTTTTGAGACGTCTTAATAAAACCTGTCCTCACTCATTTACGCATTTAAAGGACTTAGAACGCCTTGATGCAAATACAGCCGTAATACTATCACATTCTATATTTATGCTCAACGATCATATATCGCTATTAACTGCTCGTAATATTACATTAAACACTAAATATAAGCTACAAAAGTACCAAAAATAGAAATATTTAAGACTACGTGAGTTATATTTTTTACCATACTAATTATTTATATTGAATCTCTTAGGTAAAAATTAAACACGTAATTAAAGATCAATAATTAAATCGGCAATTTAATATTTAATAACATGAAAACTGATGCTTTAAATTGTTTTATAGAAAGTAATCATAATAGTATTTCCTAATGTTTAATACAAAGACAATTGTTTTGTACGTTGAATGGTAAATAAAATATTATTGCGTTGACATTTCTAGAAACTGTTGCGTTAAATTGGAAACATTTTTTTGCATTGTAAATTGTAGAAGTGAAGAGCTTAGTTAAACAAAACTGGGAGAAATCATTTGGCAGTTTCTCAGGCAGATTTTATCAAAAAGATTTAATGTTGTGCATGATAATTATAGTTGTCATATGTATAATCTTTCTAATGTATGGTCCAGATCATAAATCATATTTAAAACATTTTGAAATTTGAAAATATGTCCGAAACGACCTAAAAAAATAAATGAACAAAGAAATATGATTTTAAAGATTTCCTCCCCTCAGTCTTAGTTGATTTTTTTTTCATATAAAAAGGAGAATAATTTGTAAAAGATGCAAAGTCATGACAACAAAGGACCAAAAAGACAGAACATAAATAACATAAACAACTTTAAGAATCAGCAACGCGAACCCCTCCAAATACTGGACATTATCTAAATGTTCATGAAGGGTATGCGTATCATCCTCCACATGTGTTACCCGTCGTGTTGTAAAGACTCCTGTTTGAAACAGGATATAAAGACATATAGAACAGACAAGAAATCGCTAACTGCTGACTTTTTGTTTTCTTTAGGGTTTTAACCTACGTGTTAAGAAAATCCGATTTACCGTACTTCTTATGAATCAAATCATCAAAACAAAGCACAGAAAAAGTAACATCCAAACAACACGAACATTTGATGACAGTTGTGTTTATACGAATTCGATGGACAATAAACAGTGATGTTATGTATTCAATTTATATAAGATTTCGCTCAAAAATATCTGGTCGTCGACTTTATGGGAATAGCTTAAAATACAGATGGAGAAAGTCATAATAACCTGTACAAAAATGAATTTTGGGTAAACATCTTTATTTTTTGATTAGTTAACATCGTACATTTTATCAGAAAAGCGAGTGAAATTTATCAGTGGCAAAATAAACTTCATTTATTCAATATTATCATATGGCATTCATAGTACTCCTTCTCATTTGATATTTTCCTAATATTAGGTATTCAATATATTTGTGTATTAAGCCATAAATGAGTACCTTGCAATGTGAATAGCTTGCTGGCATGTCGTGTTCCAAAAACGTTTTTAAAATTATTTATCATAATCCATGATAGTGAACCTTGCATCATATACTAAAAAGATGTATATATCTTATCTATAATATACGGCTTAAAAGCCACTATCTTAGACAACATCTATAAATAGACTTCGTTGTATAGATGTAACTCTTATATTTGATGTGTTTCCCTCAGTTTTAGTTTGTAACCCGTTTTTTTGTTTTTTCGCAATCGATTTATTAATTTCGAACAGCGGTATACTACTGTCTTTATATATTAACTTCTTTTCATGTAAAGATTTCGTAAAGCTATTGGAAGTATAGATGTCACCCATCATATGTATAACTTCCACAATAACGTAATATTGTATTCTTCATAATATACCAAAATCAAAGTATATCAATTTTAGATCAACATGAGTATAGTATTATAGTACTTAAAAATAAGACGTTACAATTGAATGCAAAATATTCTCAAAACAATAAATTCGAATAGTAATGAAAGATAATTATACTTTTAGCAAATGTATACAATTATTTTGGCAATAATCATATTTATAAAGATTAATAAAAATATCGTAATCCAAGGTAAATCCAAAGAGATGGGAGAACCATAAACCTTACAAAATAAAACGCTCGACTATATCAACCAGCAGGTCGAATATATAACAACTGTCATACTCTGTCCTTGGACAGGTATTTTCTTACGAAAATGATTTGTCAAATTGTGTTTTGTCTAGATAGACCGCCCATTTGTTTTACAGTTGTTTATAGTTCCGTTATAATGACAAAATCAAGCTACATTTGTACTAAACCTAACTGACACCATTGGTTAACGTGACAATAATTGGGACCCAGCAGCAAAAACTGTGAAAATATACATCTCAGATATACATGTACAAACACAATTTACATACGACATAGACTATAAGAACAATTTTTGTAGTTTATAGTACATGCAACTATACTATTCTATTATAATCATGTCGTTAAAGATAGACAGCATCACGATCAATAGAATCAAACCCAGTATAGTCTGCAAGGTATCAAACAGAAAACTAAATCAATGAAGCAATACTAAACAAAAACAAAACATGACAAAAAACGACGTAGCTGACAAGCTTCGGATCAGTAAGTAGTTATTTCTTTTCTTGTTATACCTTTTTCGTCACTCATGACTACTGACGATCCAGAGAAACGTGGTGATCGTGGTTTTGATCTTTGCCACCACAAATAGAATAAAGTCGACATTTATGTCTTTAATCATTGATTGTTTTATTGAAGCCATTGTAAATTTGTGATGTATTTGAATATTGTAACGTAAAGTATAATGCTGTTCATGTATTTTTATCACGTCGTGTAACATCTCGCCCACGTTTATTTCTCATTAAGTATTGTCTATCTATTACAAATTAAATAAATAAACAAAATATCATGTAGTGAGTTGTAAAATCCGACAACTGCACTCAGTTAATTCTTCATATTTGGTAATTAGTTTTATCATCTGAATGTAACATTACGAAATACGCAAATAGAAGAATGTAATTTATCATCTTTATAAATCAACGAATCTGACAAAATGAATTCAATTTTGAAACATTGTATATTGAATAAATTGTTTTGAATGTAGCTGTCTTCGCAGGTTACAGTTTTTTGTGTAGTGTTGTATGGCAATTTGTCCTTTTTTCTTTTGATAGGCCCTTCTTGACATGCTATTCTAACATCCAAACTAGGCCGTACCTACTAACTATTTTCAAATAATTTCAATTCTTGTAGGTGTTATCAGGTAATATTTCAAATTCTTTGACTGTGAACAGAATAGAAAGGATAAAATGTAATTGTAAATCTCAAACGGAAAGATATCTCTTTGAAATATTACCTGATAACACCTACAGGAATTTAAATTATTCGAAAATAGTTAGAAGGTACGGCCTAGTTTGGATGTCAGAATAACATGCCAAAAAGGGCCTGTCAAAGAAAAAAAGGACAAATTGTCATACAACACTACACAGTTCCGATAATGTTATTATGTAACAAAAATATGAATGAAAAAAATGTCTTTTATTTACTTGTACTAATATTTTAGGCATTAAGCTTAATGCCTGCACACATTTTTCAGGATTTAAGCTTAAATCCTAGGATTTAAGACTAATGCCTAACATCATTTAGACAATAGACTTACTGTCTATGCGTTAGATTATTGCCTAGAATTTAAGCTAAATGCCTAATTTCACTTATTGCCGCTAACATATACATATCCGTCTTACAATTAGTAGGTTCGGCTGGCTTTTAGATCAGTTTTATCCCACTATCTTTTTTTCAACAAAATGCCTATACAAAACCAAGGATAATACAGTTTTGCACTTGATCCAGTGGTTGATTTTTTATTTTGTCTTGTTTTTATAGGAAAAAAACTCTTTCTGAATTGAACTTTGAGTTCGATATTGTGTAATACTTTTTGATTTTATTCACCTGACACCTAAAATTAATGAAATATTTTCCCCAAGACGTTAAGCATGTACAAATTGTTTTCTAAATGTATAACAGAAAATAAACTCAACTGTCCCACATCATTTTACAGAAAAGCAGGTAAAATCAATTCAACACAATTTTAAAGTGCAAATCGAGATGGGAAAATATGTTTAAAACAATAGATAAGAATGAAATATTTTAACGAATTAAAACCAAACACTATCAATGAATAATCTTGTCATATATTTATGTTGAATGCCAAGAATTGAAAGAGGTTTAACATTACCCTGTAATTCTGCCTGATGCATCACTAAATTTATCTAATTGATTCCTACAAAATGGTAATATCATAGGTTGCATTTTTAAATTTCGCGATCGGTTTATCACGTAAAAGACCTTTATGCAAAATGATTGACTTGAGATATGATTGAAGTGCACATCACTAAAGCTCATGAATATGCATACATCAAATATTAATTATGTCTTTTAGGTTTTGACAGAATTTGCATGTGCACAGACTTGTATTTACGAGGAAGCTGAATTGTCCCATAAAATGTATTAATGCAATATTATATTTCTAAATCATCTAAGCTGATTAAGATATATAAAGAGTTGTTGAATCTGATATCAAATACACAGTTATCAGGATAGACTGTTGTAATGGACATAAATCGTTAAGAGCGCACGACGGCAGTAAACCAAAACCAATGTTTGGAAATAATAATTTGGTTTTATGATTATTTCTTTACCTTCATTTTGTTTGTCTGAATGTTTTCATTTCTTAGATTTCAGATTTTCCTAATTTATCTATCATGATGTAACTTGCTTATATCTTGTTAATTTGTCTGAATGTTTTCTAAAAACCCTGCAAAAGAAAACTACATGGTATGATAAGTAAAAACATTCAGTCTGTTGTAAGAAAAACATTATTTTTCAGAATACATCAATTGTACTAGAAAAACTATCACAAAACATTAAACAAACGTAAGTTCAAACATCAGTATTGAAATGTTTGTGCATTCAGAGAACATATAAGTGAGAATGCCTATGTTGTTACCGTAGTTTACCATATTCCGAATTCAACATGGTGTTACAATCTTAATCACTAAAAAACAACAACACAAATATGTTACAAAGAAGCTCCAAATGGCATATAGACCAAGCATATAATCAAACATTGCTGCCAATTGATATTTTACCGTGTGTTTTTCTATGTTGTGATGTTATGCTATTGTTTCAGAAAAAGGGAGAAAGTTTGGATCCATTAAAACGTTTATCCCTCTGCAAATGTTTGCACCTGTCCTAAGTCAGGAATCTGATGTACAGTAGTTGTCGTTTGTTTATGTAATTTATACGTGTTTCTTGTTTCTCGTGTTTTATGTTATATAGATTAGACCGTTGGTTTTCCCGTTTGAATGGTTTTACACCAGTAATTTTGGGGCCCTTTATAGCTTGTTGTTCGGGGTGAGCCAAGGCTCCGTGTTGAAGGCCGTACATTGACCTATAATGGTTTACTTTTTTTAAATTGTTATTTGGATGGAGAGTTGTCTCATTGGCACTCACACCACATCTTCCTATATCTAATTAAAGACAAGAATACACAAATGTACCATAGTACAATAGCACAATGACGGGATGTATAAGTACAGAGCCAAGTCATCTATGTTATTCCTTCGGACTGAGTTCTAACTATAGGTATCTTAAAGGTAACTTAAAGAATTGATTATTGAGTATGGTTATTGGTATCTCAAGTCTTCAACAAGACACACACTTTCATGTTCCAATCATTTAACAAGTGTTTATGCTAATAAATGTATTAATACCAGCTAGAATGTACTGTAAGGCTAAAGACAATAACTATTACATAAAATTTCGGAATTTAACAGATATTTCGTCACTGTATTGACAAGTCGATTATAGTTTTAAACATTATCAATTTCTATAGTATGAATTTTGATTCCATGGTGTTTCAAATGAACTGTTTTAAATGGCAAACGCAATTCAATATGTATTACTGCCATCTTTGAGTATTTACTATATCGAGTCAAATATTGACACCCGAGAGTTGTTTATTTTGGATAAAAAAGACGACATATTTTATCAAATATAGATACATAAGATGCTATCACCGGTTGATTATTTGAGACGTGTGCTGGTTTCTTGAATACTTTATGTCAATGCACATAAATTGGAAATAAACTAGGATCTATAACTTGAATGTTTAAATTTTTCCTCTTCAGTTTTTCGTATTGTCATATAAATATTTCTTGTCAATTTTGCATAGTCCTACAATACGGGATCTTTCATATTTTATGAAAGTCATACAAAAGAAACACAATTCTAGTACGACAATACATCTTAGATAGATACAAATTAAAGGTAACTAAAACTGACCGGTAACAAACGTTGCTTAATGTTTTTTTCTGCATGAAAAGTCAGGTCCAGACCGAGGCGATAACGGAATAGCGGACCTGACTCCAAGTGTAGAAAAAACTATACAGCTGGTTGTTACCAGACTGTTTCTCTGTTACTTTTGTTTTACATCTGACTTATATGACATTTTTGATTAATAAGTAATACATGTTTCATTTTAAAAACGATTGAATATTTTAAAAGAATGAACACAAAAATGTCCATACTAGTTTATGTACTGCGATGAATGGAGATATTTAGTTTTTGATAAATCAGAAATTTTGCGCGTATGAGTAAAATTGTTGCAGGTTTCTTAGTTACATACCAGTGACGTCTAAATAGACTCAAAACTTCTAAAAACGACAAGCAGAAAAAAAACCTTTACTAATTATTATCTAACTGTCTAGAAATTAGTTAATGTCTGTTTTCATACATGTACATATGAAGTCAGAGCAAACAAAAAAATAAAAAAAAATTATAGTGAAAAGAAATCAAATGATGAATAATGTGATTCGTCTCGTTATGCATTTTGGTATCGTATCTACAAGTTCTCGAAATCAAATGTTTCGGGCGCATTGCAGTAGAGAAAAATTAGGGTAGACCCATGTGCACGTTACACAATATATTTTCATTTAGCATCCAAATGTCCAACACAAAATAGAAATTGGGAAGTGTCAAAGAGACACAACCCGACCAAACAGTAGATGAAAAGCCAACAGCTACAAATGGGTATTCAACACAGGGAGAAAATCCCACACCTGTAGGCGTGCTTCAGCTGGCCTTTAAACAAAAAAGGGGAACTAGTTTAGTGATGAATTGATGATAGTTATTTGACGTTGAAACTGATTTAATGCTATTAGAAGTCGTCTTGAACGAAATCATTGAAGACGGAGAGAAAATAAGCGATCTTCCGTAGAGTTAAATATATACCATTCGGAAGATTCCTGCAAAACGAAAAGAGAATTTACTTGGAATAATTTTATGGTTACATTTACTGTTGCAGTTGATAAATATGCAGCCACTTTATTATGTTATTTTTTTGGCCGAAGTAGCTTTTTTTTATCAATATAATTTTTACATATAAATCATATTTATAAAAACAATTGATTTGGTCACAAGATGTACAATGAAGATGCTATGAACTTCGAAACGCACGATTAACTCTATTCATAAAAAGTGTCCGTGTAATTTCACAAAAGTGTTCGTGTCAGAAACCCGCTTAAATACTGTTTTTCTATAGCTATTAGTTCTTAGGGCGAAGTGTTACAAATCACAAAAATTACACTAAGAAATTAAGGAGAATGTATGTCTCCGGGGGATAAGCAGTTTAAAAGTAACTCCCACAGAAGTTTTCAAGATATGTAAACGTCAAAATGGCAGATAGTTTTTGTTTTGACGTCATTATAAGATTTAAAATATAATAAAAAAAAATGTGTTATGTCATCAGTTTTAAAATACGATTGTGACCGAATTTGTTTCGTTAAAAAGTGTACTATAAAATTCGGTCAATGCTTTCTTTTCCATACCATTACATAAAAGATGCTCTTAAACCTTTCCGAACTCAAATCATTCAACGATCAATATGATTTAGTATTCAAGAAAAATCACGAATGACTCAAGAGATTTAACAGATTTTAATTTTATAACTACATTTTTTAAATCAAATTTAAATCTTTATGTATTTTGTAAGGAAAACGTTAGATTTATTGACATAAAAAATTTGATAAATTTGCTGACACATTCCAATAAAAGTTCTGACAAAATAAAAAAGATCAGATATGAAAAAATGTTACTATGTCTTAATGAAGGGACGTGTTCAGTGTACACTCTGATATAGGTTACTATTATTATTGTTATTAATCCATTGGAATAATAATGATGATGACAGAATGAAATAGAATAATAATCTTAATATTGATATTTACAATAGTAATATTAATAATTATTCCAAAATAAATAATCTAAATACTTCACGCTACATAGGATGTTGTAGTTTCATTTCCGTTTAACCTTTGAAATTAATAATTATTCAAGAAAATATTTCGTTACATCTTCCTAGTATATCTTTGTCTTAGAATTTCTTAATTTAGTCGACCCTTTTAGATTACACTTGACATATTCATGAGATTCATTGGATATGTTGTCAAGACGAACTTAATTATATTTTCACTGAATGAGATCAAAGGTAATAATAACATTAACGGTACCAATTTTTCTGCACCAGATGCGCATTTCGACAAAACATGTCTCTTCAGTGATGCTCGTGGCCAAAATATTTGAAATTCAAAGTTTATATAAAAGATGAAGAGCTATAATCCAAAAGGTCAAAAAAGTATAGCCAAATCCGTGAAAGGAATCAGAGTTTTGCATGAGGGAGATACATTCCTTAATTTATAATAATTTCTAACAATTTGTAACAGCAAAAATTTTAATAACACAAACAATCCGTATTTTCATGCCAGTACCGAAGTACTGGCTACTGGGCTGGTGATACCCTCGGGGACTAACAGTCCACCAGCAGAGGCATCGACCACTTCTAAATACTCACCATACATACTTAACCTTGCTGTACAACACTGTTTTACTGTATATGCTGTAGTATCATTATATTTTTTTATTATTTGAACAACAATCGACATGATAAAAAAACTGAATTTAAGTCAAACAATATAACAAACTGAAATAAAATAGGTGAATATGTGAGAGTAAATAGGTAAAAACTGAATTACAATAGAAAAAAGAGATGTGAATGAAGAAGAAAAATAAATGCTTATATAACAACGTTGTAGACTTGATTATCCTTCCAAACTTAAAGATTCAGTAATATCTGTTGTTTACTGGATACATTATAATGTAGTATTTGTAACCTTGTTTTTGATGTCGTTGGTACTTTCTTGCTAGGTATGCGTTTCCTAAAAGCTAACGAATTTGTATTTTAGAAAATATTATAGATAATGCATATGTTATGTTTTTCCTGTCGTATTACACACCGAGGGTGTCAGGCTTGATCAAATGACAGACCGTAGGAATATCTTTGCAGTTCTGGCACCTTTATGTGAGTTATACGACAATGATTTAATCTTCTTCTAGCTTTTGGTGTTTTTGACAGCTCATAGAAAGATTAAAAAAACTTGACATCATTTGTTTCGAAAATGACAATGTGCGTTAACGCTGGTTTTTGTGATATTTCAGTCTAATAAATGGAAAACAGGATTGTTTCTGTTTAAGACTATCAAAGAGTAATACCCGAATTGGTAATACCACAGGTTCATTGTCAAACAACTTTAAAATGTTTATTTGATAAGTAAGAGATAGTTTGTATTTTAATCAGTGAAAATGAGGACCTTATGCTGGTTATTATTTTATGTCCTAAATCAAATTTCATTGAAATATAGTATCGGGTTGATTTATTTAAAGAAAGATTTGTCGTAAAGATATATAAACATGCTAAATGACATATAACAAAAGTCTATGTTAAGTTGATTATTTAGAGATATTTCAATGGTTTTATTTTCGCAACATACTAAATTAACTAATTAACTCGGTGTACCCATGATCGAACCATGACAACTTGTTGTCGTATTGACATTATAACACTTGGTTGTTTCTTAGACAAGACAAACATAACATAGATACGTTTTCGTATGATATGAATATCAACCCTGCTTAGAACTAGACTAACCCATCGAGTCAGATGTTTACCATTCAGTAAACATTTCACCCTTCCCAGACAATTTATTCTGACTCCGAGCAGACAAGTCTCTGTTCTTATTCTATAATCCCGCTCGCGAAAGAGAGATACAGTAAATATCAATTTTCAATTTCTTAGTTTAAGTCGACCATCTACTCAATGATTTTTGATATATATATACAGTTTTATTAAGTTAATATTTTCATGTATCGTTGTCTGTTTCGAGCTGTGAGCGTCACAACTAACATATATAAAAAAACTTCTAAGGTTGAACTTTTTTATTATTGTTGGAGGTCATATAACTCCTCAATAAATTAGTCGTTATACACCTTTAAATAAATAGTTGGGATTGAAGGATGCCAATAAAGTAAATTAAAAACTGTTTCGAACAGACCAACTTGATAAAGAATAATTTTCATTTGTTCTAAACATTCTTGGTTTACAAATAATGCTAGGAAAGACGATAATCAACTTATTTCGTATTAATAAACTTTTACAGGTACTAGTTAGAAATTTTTTTTCTAATTCAAAGAATTGAGGAATCATTATGTTCAATCTACTATTCAGAGACAAACAAATAACCCAAGAGATTTAAAAGAATATAATTTTATTACTTCGTTGAAAATCAAATTTAAAGGCTTTTATGTTATTGAAAAAATAAATAATGCCTTCAATCAACAGAATATTAATAAAAAAGTGCTGACACATTCTGATAAAGAACACCGTAGGTGACCTATATTTGCCAACCCCTATGTTATTTGTGCTTGAGAGTTGTCTCCTTGGCAATCATTAAACATCTTAGTTTGAAATGGTTGCTACCTCGTTACCAAGAGTCATGATCAGGGCATAAAAACATATTGGTAGCTAAATAAATAAACTAATAATAATAATAATAATAATAATAATAATAATAATAATAATAATAATAGTAATGATATTGAAAACGAAAATAGTATTAAATAGTAATAATAATGATAATGAAAATGAAAATAATATTATTAATAATAACAATAATGATAATGATAATAAAAATAATAATAATAATAATAATAATAATAATAATAATAATAATAATAATTATTATTATAATAATAATAATAATGATTATAATAATAATAATAATAATAATAATAATAATAATAATAATAATAATAATAATAATAATAATAATATTGAAAATGAAAATAGTATTATTAATAATAATAATGATAATGAAAATGAAAATAATATTATTATAAATAATAATAATAATAATAATAATAACAATAACAATAACAATAATAATAATAATAATAATAATAATAATAATAATAATAATAATAATAATAATTATAATAATAATAATTATAATCCGCATTGTCAACTGATGAACAACATGCATTCAGTTTATCATTTTCGTTGGGTTCAATACTTAATTATGCTTGTCATTAACTAATTTTTGTCGTACATATATTTTTATTTAACAACAAAGTAATACACCGTCACTTAAACTATTTTTTGTTGAATTTGGACAAATAAAGCAAATTTCAGAACGTTTTGATGCATTTCTGGTTGACATGAGAAAAAAGGTATTGACATTAGAACGAATCGAATAAAAGAAAGGACATTGGCATTTTTTTCTTTTCAAAACTGACCACTTAAAAATCAATCTAAAAAAAATTGCTTCAGGACACGATGGTACATGTACATACTGATTTATTTAGTCAGTAAAGCGGATACAACGATACACAAAAAAAACTCTTTTCGAATTATCACAGTTGTTTTAAAACATCGTGAACAATTGAAATATTTCATGAAATAAAAGCTATAAAGAACAACTCAGTTGTTTTATTAGAGGAAATTGAATACTCACGTTGCATACAATGTGGTTGTTTTATTAATAGTAACCTTGGGAAATTTTAAGATTATTTGTATTGAGGAAATGTACCTTAACGTCTCTTAATTTCAACCATTGTTCAATTGTGAATTAATTTACCAGACAACATGATAAGGTTACACTATTATTTTAACAATTTACACAGCCATGAGGGTCATTATAACTAGGTCTCGAGTTGGGTCTTTACCAAGGCGAACGGTTTTTTCCTTGATTATCAAAGAATCATTACTGTATATAAACTCCTCAAAGATACCAGGATTAACATTTTATATTTGCACCAGACGCGCGTCTCGTCTACAAAAGACCTATCAGTGACGCTCGAATCAAAAAAAGTTTAAAGGCAAAAAAAAAAGTATGATGCTGAAGAGCATTGAGGATCACAAACTTATAAAGGTTTTATCAAATACAGCTATATACATTTTTTCCGAATGAACAGAAGACAGAAGAGAAAAAAGCTTGAAGAAAAATAAAATGAATTCAAATTCCTTATCACCTTGAATTTTATAGTTCATCGGTGTCAATACAAAATGTCAAAGTCAACATATAAACGGAATTGTTCCTTATTTGAAATGAAGCGAAGGTGTATTTTCCTGATTGAGTTTAAAAATCCGTAATTTGTTGACAGCTAAGATTTTGAACCAATATTGATAGATTTGAATATTCCTTTTAAAAGTCATTGAAAGTTTTCCTAGTTCCAGGTGTATCCTAGGTTCTTGTTGAACTATTAGTGTACATACAAATAAACTATTAGTGTACATACAAATAACTATTAGTGTACATACAAATAAACTATTAGTGTACATACAAATAAAAATAATTCCTTTTGTTGTGTACTTTTCTAAGACGGATTCAACAGACAGAATCATTTACATTAACTGTTTGTAGGAAATGGGTTTGTATGGCAGAATATATACAAATACTAAAAGAGGAACGAAATATTCAAGAGGGACTGTCAATTACTAGTATCGACCTTCATAACGTTCATAAAACAAAGATTTGTCGATTATTATCAATATCAAAGAGTCCTTTATAATTTCACATACAGAGAATTTCAGTTCTAAATATTTCTTATATAGAAAAATCATTCCTCCACCTTGAGTACTTTTTGATTGCATATATACGGTACAATAACTTGACAACAGAAGTAGTCCATAGTAAAGGTGGTGTATCTTGACCCAATTTTCACTTGAAAACACTATATCTTATGTATTAAGAAAATTAACAAATTGTTTGTTTTCAAGATTTGACCTGGACCACCGCTTGTGTTCTAAGATAAGATTTTGATGGAAGGAACACGTTGCCATTTGCTAGTAGTTCCTAGTTCCACATTGTGACGTCAGTGTTGTCCCCGTTGTCATTCACGGTTTCTCCAGCAAAAACTCTTTTCTTGTCTACGTGCACTTCATCGTTAGAAAGAACGGCTTTTTTTTTTTTTGGTGATTTCGCTTTCTTTTATACATCGGTATAAGACTGTTTCGGCATTAATTCTCGTCTTTTAAGTACCATTAGCTGTTACAAACGTTGTTAGTTTTGAACTTGAAACTGTTCGACCGAACGTTACTTTGAGAATTTTAGTCGTGAAATCGAATACTAATTGGAAATTTATTCTATATTTCTGCCCAAGGCGGTTACATAATTGTATGTTTAACATCATTTAGTTCAAGTTTGTCTTTACAAATATTTGCCACTGTACCAAAACAATTTTCGGACTATCGTTCTCGGTCTTTACAATTCCGTGAAACAATAGGTTGTCAATGTATCAACGACAACGAAGATATGTGATTGTGTCAAACACATTTTTTTATTTTCTATCTTTATAGTATCGTTTGCAAGTTTCAAATTTCAAATTTTTGAATTTCATGCCTTAACATCTTCTACTGTCTGTTTGGAGTTTTCTATCTTAGCTACACGCACATATATGCTTTTCATCTCAGTTGATCTACCACTTAAAGAATTTAACAAATTGTTTAATATGCTAAAGATATAGTATACCTAAGGTGGGGCTGGTGCTACTGCTGTAAAATCGAGATCGGTAAAGGTGGTGCATTTCATTGCATTGCTATCGGTTGATTCTGATTGTTACTATAACAATGTGTTTTCTGTGAACTACTAGTTAGATCAAAGTGATAACAATGCTTATCTAAAGCGTTATCACGATACGGAGATAGTCTTAAGTCGATAATTACGCTATTTTGAATTAATAATCTATCACATATAGATTCTGATTGGTTGTTTTATGAAGCGATTTATATACAGCAACAGCTATGGGCTTTAATGATAAACAAAATTACAGCCTTGATTCATCTCAGGATACGACATCAAATTCCTGAAAATTAACTACAAAAATCCATATATATTTTAGTTCCGATCAACTGTCATGAATTCACGTTCGTTTTATTATATTGATGTAAGAAGATATGACATGATTGCCAATGAGACAACTCTCCATTATGCATATATTGTACACTCAAATTCATTGTGTTGTTGTGCTTTTGTGAATTATCGTATTCTTGTCTTTAATGCTTTTTTGTGCTGCCTTGTTACATATGAGTTGTTTTTAATAGTGATTAAGGTTATAACACAAGAATGCACAATGTTGCCTGCTGTACCAATTTTGCCATTATTACCTATTATGTCTGTTTGTTTTGACTCATCGTTGTTAATATAATGGAATTTGATGCCAATGTACAATGTTTAGCTAGCTATATAACCAGGTATAGTCCACCATTTTCTACATAAGAAAATTTCTTTACCAATTCAGTAATATGACAGTTGTTATTCATGTATTTGTTTAATTTGTTTTGGGTGTTAATTTTTCCATTTGATTAGGGACTTTCCGTTTTTCATTTCCTAGGTATTTTTTAGATTTTACTTTTTGAATATTGAAATATTTTAAAATTATTAAGATGTGTTCATTTGCTTTGTTAATATCTGCAATTTACACGATTTGGTTTACTAAACAATGTTCTTATACATTATCTGTATTTTATAACTTCTGCCAATCTAGGCACACCTCCAGAGTCGTGTGTATTTGTAAATGTTTTAATTTTCAACAAGTAAAGTGAACCATTTTTAAAAAGCATGGGTGTACAACGCACTACTAAAGTAGAACAACATTATTTTCACTGAAAATAAATATGTATTGCTGTTTATAAATACATGTTATTGCTTCGCATTGCAAGCTTTTAGTAAATCGTTGGTGATACGAATTTCAAGTGATAATTGTTTTCGCGCGGAAAATAATATATTTTTAAAAATTGATTCTACAAGTCTAACACATCTATTTTATAGCAATTAATTGCGAACATAAACCATATTTACAATACTAAATCAATAACCACATGCACACATCTATACTATTAAACGAGAAGACCTCATTTTGTGAGTCGCTTCTTTTCTTTCCACAATAAATTAACCAACACGCCTCTGTGTCCTATAGGTACAGTGCATAGTCGCATTTGTCATCCATTCATATGATTATTCAGATTGAGTTATTTTGGGAGAAAAACGAGAAAAAAGGCATCCGGATATTGTCCCGTCAATGGACGAAATTTTAAGTCAGATTAGACTTCCGGTTTGCGTTTTTCTGTATACTTTGAACATACACATACTACGAATAAAGTGTATTTTCAGAATTTTATCTGCTATCATTTTCAAGTTTACTATCCACGGCGGTCACAGAGTTTATTAAATAGAGGGGTCTGTATACTATATCAATGACCACCATGGATCGATTAGTAAATAGTTATCAAAGGTACCAGGATTATAATTTAGTACGCCAGACGCGCGTTTCGTCTACATAAGACTCATCAGTGACACTCATATCAAAATATTTATAAAGCCAAACAAGTACAAAGTTGAAGAGCATTGAGGATCCAAAATTCCAAAAAGTTGTGCCAAATACATCTAAGGTAATCTATGCCTGGGATAAGAAAATCCTTAGTTTTTCGAAAATTCAAGTAAACTTAGAATTGAAAGTAAATAAACTTTATTTATATAGTAATGAATATTCATAATAGACAGATAAGCGCGTAAATTATTCATGCGAACTTTTGATACTTTTTCTGAAATTCTCCAGTCATTAAATCTTTTACAAAATTCATTGATTACAAAAAAAAGAAGATGTGGTATGAGACAACTCTCCACAAGAGACCAGACATTAACAACTATAGGTCACCGTACAGCCTTCAAAAACGAGCAAAGCCCATACCGCATACTCAGCTTTAAAAGGCCCCGAAATGACAATGTAAAACAATTCAAACGAGAAAATTAGCGGCCTTATATATGTACAAAAATGAACGAAAAACGAATATGTAACACATAAACAAACGACAACCACTGAATTACAGGCTCCTTACTTAAATTTTCATAACATACTAAATGTATGTTCATATTGAAATTGATAGAAAACCAAAAATTGGGAACTTTGGAAATAAAGGTGGAGGGATAAAAAAAAAATCCTGTCCCCAATAACCCGTGACTTATGATACTTTTGCTGAAATTCTCCAGTCATTCAGTATTTTACAAAATTCTTCTAACAACACTTTACATACTTTAAACTACGCTCTGAATGCCCGCGATTTAGCGGGTGTGTTCTAGTATAACCTTAAATTAGGATAGTGCGAAGCAGTCCACATCTTTTTATAAAGCTGAAACTTGTGTGATATATGTTAATACTATCATTCATATTCTCTGGGTTATAAAAAAGGCTTTCGCAGAATTAAAACCGTGTATGTGATAATGTCTTGCTGTACTGCTTTTTCGATTTCGTTTCTTACATATGGGTATCATTTGTTTTCATATGATCATAAATTGGCCCCTTCTTTTTTATCCCAACATGTTTAAGAAACGTCATATCTCTAAACTGTACTAACCTCCGCTGTTTATATACTTAATTGCATTCGATATGAATGAGTAAAGAGAATACAATGTATATATTTTGGTTTTTCTACTTACAAAAATGCATGGATCAAATATGGAGTATGACAGTAGTTATCTATTCGTTTGATGTGTTCGGGCTATTTATTTTGCCATTTTATTCGGGACTTTCCGTTTTGAATTTTCCTCGGAGTTCAATATTTTTGTTATTCTTTATATAAATAGGTTAAAATTATTATACATTTCAAAACAATGCAGATAGACAAATGATGTGTAAGAAGTAGTGGTCATATAATGAAAATGTAGACGTTTGTCTCCTTGCATACCAAAAGATACTATTCTGTGTTTATTTTGCAAGATAAATTAAAATAAACAGCATTGAATTAAAGCTTGTTAATGACGCCTTTATTCTAAAGTGTCGTCATTGTGCGATTTTCGACTGATATCCTGTATTTGTCAAACCTGTTAGTAAGTATCATCGTCCTGTAAATGAATTTCTTAAAAGCTAAATTGTCATTATCTAAATATATTGCAAGATAAAATTAAGTAAGTTTTCAGTTGATTACTTTTTATATTGTATATCTTTATATTATTTCTCGACGCTAAATAAAAGTTAAGGAGTACAGTCATGTGGATACCCCGTATTCAATATCGAGAGGTCAGTTAGTTGCTGCAAATTATGAAACAAAAAAATATTTGTTAGTATAAAAAACTACCTATATTTCTCTCATTTCAATCAAGTTGACCCTTCTTACCCGTTTCAATTTATTATTTTTGTACATGCTGTCATTTTGAGCCAGTTTGTTTCTTACCCCCATCATTTCGATCAATCACTTTACCAAACTTTCCAATGATATTCATTATTTATAAAAAAGAAGATGTGGTATGATTGCTAATGAGAGAACTATCCACAAAAGACCAAAATGACACAGACATCAACAACCATAGGTCACCGCACGGTCCTCAACAATGAGCAAAGCCCACACCGCACAGTCAGCCACAAAAGGCCCCGACAAGACAATGCAAAACAATTCAAACGAGAAAACTAACGGCCCCATTTATGTAAAAAAACCAACGAAAAACAAACATGTAACACACAAACAAACGACAACCACTGAACACACAGGCCCCCGACCCGGGACAGGCGCACACACAAATAACGTCGCGGGGCTAAACATGTCAGCGGGACCCCCCCCAACCCGGGACAGCGGTACAACAGTACAACACAAGGACGAACTATAAAAATCAGTTGAAAAAGGCTTAACTCATCAGATGGATTTACTTCTTTTCGTCTAGAATATATTCATGAACTGTTTGAAGATAAACACACAACAATAAATCAATGGGCGATCAAGTGCTGCTTGTGAAAATAAAATTTATAAACAGTACATTATGTATATTAGTTTTCCTGTCATCATTATAATTAGAATACAAATTATAACAAGTATTCTTTACTGTAGATATTAATAAGACAATTCTTTGCAATGTTTGCACAATACTAATTAACATCACTCAAACATCTATGCATTTTGTCACTATAGAAGTGTTTTAACTACTTGTCAAGCTAACATGCGTTTCAAAACAAACTGATAGACCTTATATCTATAAAAATTTCGATTCGAGGTTTCATGACATATTTTTATAAATATGGATGATCTGGATTTCAATTACATCCGAGTTTTAGGAATTTGACAAACGCGATAAAAGACACATCAAAGAGAAAACATAGATAATGAGAATAAAACGAATTAGCGTATAAATCATTTTGCTTAATCATTATAATGATCATTTTCAATTAAATTTAAACTTTTCTTTTGATATAATAAAGGTTAAGAAAAATGATTATACATATTACGTCTTGTTTATGTTTCCAAATCACCATGAGGAGGCAAATCGTGTAACTATTTGTTTATGTCCTATACTTTATAATCATATTGACGTTTCCTGTGTTTGGAGTTGATTTGTATTTCGGAGTTCTGCTTCATGGACAAAAAATTATAAACTTATTTGGTTTTCCAAAGAAAATAGGACTTTCATCTTTTGATAAACTATAGAAAATATATAAGGACTTTACGTAATCTAACAAAAACATTACAACTTGTTCTATTTAGAGCATTTTGGTTCTTGTGTTCTAAAACATTTTATATTTTTTATTTCTAGGCTTTTCCTAACCGACATACAAGACAAACTCGATGAAGGTTATTCTAGAAACTCGTTAATTGTCAAAGGAAACCGTTTTGGTTCGTGCAGCTATAATTTGAGCAATTCAACATGGAAGATGGGAATAAAAAAACCTATCCCGACATTATTACGTATGTACCATTTTTCTGGAATAAGTTTTATTAAGTGCTACAAGATGTAAAGTGATTAAAGGCGAAATGACAGAAACAAATATCTGCAAAATTCTGACGACATCTAAAGCAACTGTTTTATCTTCAGTGATAATGGCGAAGATAAATCACGAAAAGAAAGTCTAACGCACAAACTTATGAAATATAATTCTCACTCACCAGCCCTGGGTCTATACCACTAGTGGTAGTCCGTTACAGTAGGTATCACTCACTCACCAGCCCTGGGTCTATACCACTAGTGGTAGTCCGTTACAGTAGGTATCACCCACTCACCAGCCCTGGGTCTATACCACTAGTGGTAGTCCGTTACAGTAGGTATCACCCACTCACCAGCCCTGGGTCTATACCACTAGTGGTAGTCCGTTACAGTAGGTATCACCCACTCACCAGCCCTGGGTCTATACCACTAGTGGTAGTCCGTTACAGTAGGTATCACCCACTCACCAGCCCTGGGTCTATACCACTAGTGGTAGTCCGTTACAGTAGGTATCACCCACTCACCAGCCCTGGGTCTATACCACTAGTGGTAGTCCGTTACAGTAGGTATCACCCACTCACCAGCCCTGGGTCTATACCACTAGTGGTAGTCCGTTACAGTAGGTATCACCCACTCACCAGCCCTGGGTCTATACCACTAGTGGTAGTCCGTTACAGTAGGTATCACCCACTCACCAGCCCTGGGTCTATACCACTAGTGGTAGTCCGTTACAGTAGGTATCACCCACTCAGTAACCTATGCTTTTGTGCCGACATGAATTCTTAGCACATTTGTTTCTGATGAATAAAAAAAATTCAAACAAACTACGTTTTCTCGTTATGTATATGTATTAGACCGTTGTTTTTTTCCTGTATGAATTGTTTGAAACTAGCCATTTTAGAGCAAAGGCTCCTTTTTATAGGAATAATTTTATATATGATTGGTTACTTTTTACTCATTGTAACTTGGATGTAGAGATGTCTCATTGACACTCATACCGACACATCTTATTTCTAGATATATATATGTATATATAAAATATAAATGGTTCTTATCACAAGTAACTTTAGCTTGGAGCCGACCAGATCAAAGTTAACTTAGGGACAGTTCCAGGTTGATCAGACCGGTCTGTGTTAAAGTTAATCTCTTTTGGTTACAAATTTCCGAAACGTGTGATGTATTTATATATTAGTGGACCTCAAATGTTTATGTTTGAATTTTACTAGGAGACGAAAAGGAAGGAGTAATAAACATGTCGTAAGTGTAATTTACTTTGACTTGCAAATATGTATGCACATGGAGATGAAGTTAATGTTCAGGTTGTGTTCGAACCAAATTGTACGCAAAATTCATGAAAACCAATATGTAAGTGTACCCACATAGGCAAATAAAAGAATTAAACCCGTCGTTAATTTTTCAACTTGTTGCAAAAGAAGCTAAAGGAGTTGGTATATTATATTAAAGTTATTAATAGTTATCAAAGATACCAGGATTATAAATTATGAACATGAGTTGAAAATAGAATTAGTACATGTAGGGTAATTCTAAGTTGAGATACCCAACAATAAATCTATAAGTACCAGCCATCCAATATGTTATTGATATCAGACGCTGTTTTAAATCCTCTATCAATGACATCACTCACGGTTACAAAGGCTTTTTTGACAATTCTGTTACGTAACGTGAACAAAACTACTACTAGTACTTTAAGGGTAGGCATAAGTGTATATGATAAGACTATTTACAACTCGTCTTAACATCAACCCAACAATGTGAGATCTGTAAATTTGCTTTCGCAAATTTTTTGTTCTTCCCTCGCCGGGATTTGAACCCATGCTACTCAGATATCGTAACACCAAATCGCCTGCACTATAGCCGTCCCGTTAGACCACACGACCACCTGGGCTTCGACTATTTATATATATTGAACACCTTATCAACACTCAATCAAAATAATCATCGAACAGAAAACTTGAGATAATTTGTAAATTGATGTCTCGGTTTTTGAATCTCTCCAACTTCGTATTTCATTTTGATTTTTAACTATTTTGATCTGAATGCCATCGTTGAGACTTGTTTAGACGAAACTTTATTCTGGCATTCTAAACTATAAGCCTGGTATTTTTTAAGATTTCTGACATTCATTGTGTCGTTGCTACGTCTGACGGATGTTTAGTCTTCGATAGTATCACCAATCCTAGTAGTCATTTTTCTGTACATTGAATATATATTGACTGAACATAAAATTGATAAATACTTACTAGGGTTTTCTACTTCATATAATAGATTGCCTAAGCTGTATTTGCACAACAGTTTTTTTCTAGTTTTTTAATCCTCTTAATTGTTTTTGATAGATTTTGTCTTATAATTATATTTATTTGAGCGTCCCTTAGGTGTCTTATTTATAAATAAAGGCAGCAGAAGTAAGCTGCTGTACAAAAATTATAAATCGATTAAGAGAATTCAAATTAGGGTTTCAGACTAAAACCGAGGAAAACAGATCAATGATAAGAGGAAAACAACGTAAATAACAGAAACACGTGCCAATGCAACATACATAGAAACGAACTATTTGATAACAACTATCATATTCATAACTTGGTACAGGACATTTTAAGGAAAAAAAGTTTTAGTAGACCATAGCGATACACCGTTTGGCGTACCATATATTTTGAGATCTTTAATGAGGTTTTGGTATTGACCAAGTATAATACATGTTCTATATTTCCATTTAAGCAATCAGGACAATCCTATATTGTATTGTGTTGTTGTTATTTCTACTTCTACTGATATTGAAACCTCATTTAGGGAAAGCATTTAAAAATAAAAACTTCTCAATGCAGATACATATATTAGATTAGCAAATCCGTTATGCATATGATTCCTGCAAATTAATTTATCCTTTAAGTAATTAACAGAACTGAATTTGATAATGAAAGATACATTTATCTATTGCCTATGTAAATCAACACAATG
Source organism: Mytilus galloprovincialis (assembly GCF_965363235.1). Classification (NCBI taxonomy): domain Eukaryota; kingdom Metazoa; phylum Mollusca; class Bivalvia; order Mytilida; family Mytilidae; genus Mytilus; species Mytilus galloprovincialis. Next base: position 24,463,294 of record NC_134843.1, read on the forward strand.
TCGAACATGTATGATTGAAATGTGTTGACTACGTCACATCTATATAACATTTGATGGTCTTCTAGACATTCCCTGACAAGTTGATCGGATATGAAACCTTACGAATTGAATCGTGTATAACAACGTGAAACGTTTTATTATTGTGATACACGGTAAAGCCATCACAGTAATTGATATGATTTGGTGAGAAAATGCTACTGTGCATCCGACAAAATGATGATATATTTTTCCTAGCGGAAGAAAGAATATTTGTAAAAAAAGATTTCATAAAGATGAGGAAATAAATGTTGTTATATTCATGTAAGGGTCCTTAGAGATTTAAAAAACCAGCGGAATGTCTTGAGACTCCAAAACGATTGAAATAATAGTTCTTCATGTAGGTAACGTCAATAGTCAGTATGGTGTGCATGTAGGTAACAAAAGAGTTTCAAATTCATTTTTCAACAATATTGCTGAAGAAATGATCTTTGTTATTTGAAATATCAAAACATTTAGTTTTCAATGCATATAGTCTTGCATCAAAGTGATATTATTTGTTCCTCATTTGTATATAAATTGAACAGAGCCAACCAAGGTTTGCAATCAGCAAGAAATTATCGATTTGGATCAATTAAAACAAAACTTTACGACGAACGAGATGAATATAACCGCCAAAATTTGAACTTTTTTTTTATAGCAACATTCTTACAGTTGCTGCATATGGAACACAGGTCTCTCTGATTAATACAATATTGAAGAGCTTGTATATCGAAATGTCCATGATAAAGGGTCGCGGATAGCAAGAGATCATCTACACATATAGTTCAAAGTATTGAGTAAGAAGTAATACCTTAAAAAAAATCGGATCCCATCAAGAGTTGGTTGCCCTATATAGTATATATTCTAAGATGACGAAGGATATGTTCCAGTTGTCGTCAAAACAACCCCATTTTCGTTTTCTAGACATAGACATTTCAAAATAGATTTATACTAACCCGAACAATAAAACGAATGCCACGATAAATGTGGCATGATCTGCTTACCTTTCCAGAGAACACCCGAGATAAACTTGAATTTGCTGTTCTCTGTTGTCTTTTATGTTGTGTTTTGTTGACTGTTGTTTGTCTTTAATCGTTTTTCATATTTAGCCATTACATTGTTAGTTCGTTTTTGACTTTGAATATCTCTTTCACAGTTTAACATATTTCGCCTCTATCTGGTAAAATTATCCTATCAGTTGTTGATTGGTGGTTACAAAACACGTCGTTTTGTCAATAAAGAATAAAATGGGGTGCATATTCAATAACTCAATTGTTATCGGTGACATGAAAATACAAATATTGTATCATCCAACGACATTGCCAGCTATAGTCAAAAACGCCAAAAGAGCATAGCGTCAAGGCTCAGAAGATAGGAAATATGTGTTATTTGTTGCCATCTGTATTTTTGTTTGAATATCATCTGAATTATTTATTCTTTGTCAATTCAAAATGATACATACATTGTATACATTGATACGATTTGAGACACGCTTTTGAGACTAAATGTAAGCCTCTCTTATTACATTTTCCTTTGTCTTATCCGACAAATAATTTTTCTTTAAAAAATAAATGATATTCTGTTGATATCATGCTTCGTCTATAGGAAATCAGTGTATTTTCTTTAGTGCATTTTCTTATCTGTTAAACAGGTGTCAAAATCATTACGATTGCTCAGTTGTTCAACAAAAATGCAATTTAACTGTCAAAACAAAGCAATAATTCCTATCTGATTTTAGTGGATGGTTGTTGTTCTGTTGTTCGGCTTGTTATATATTCAATGAAGATAAATTTTAAAAGTGCTTGCTTTGGAAGCGCTTTTCCTGATTTATCTGCACCAGAAATTCTCAAACCTAAACAATCGAAAGCCAAGGACGAATAAAATGAACTATGTGACTAGCATAAAACTATAATTAATTGCAATTTAATGTCATCTTTTCAGGATATCTTGCGGAGTTAGATATTCAAATATATTGGGGGAGTTAGATATACAAGAAGTTTTATTTGCAAAGTGAAGGTATACAGCCCTTGGATGGTGTAAACTTCCCAAAAAAACGTGTATGGTGTAATGGTGTATGCCATATGGTGCAATGGTGTAAGGTGTATGGTGCTATGGTGTATGTTGTAAGGGGAATGGTGTAATGGTGTATGAGGAATGATGTGATTGTGTGACGTGCGATCGGGAATGTTGAATGATGGTGTACGACATTTCATTGGTTGAAAACGAAGTTCTTTTTATTTTATATCTTATATTGTAAAGATAAACAATAATAATAATCTTAATATTTGAAATTTAATTGCATTGTGGGTATTTTTTGATCGTGTAGATAGAATCGGGAATGGTGTATGGTGTAATGTGTAAGGTGTATGGTGCAAAGGTGTAACGTGTATGGTGTAATGGTACAAGGTGTATGGTTTAGTGGTGTATGGTGTTAGTGGGAAGTTTACACCATCCAAGGACTGTACATGTAGCTCTTAGTAAAGATATACTGATAGGTTTTCTTTCTGAATAACTGCAAGGTTTACGTGTATGGTTGAATATGTCTGACGGATACGAAACCTATAAAGGTTATGCTTACTAAATTGGCGTGAGCATTCCTAAAGAACCTTAACTTTTTGATATGTATCTTATTTTAATTTCGATTGATGCGTTTAAAATAAGTGCTGAATCTTGAATGTGCTGTGGGTTAAACAATAATCGAATTCAAATCTCGAGCATTTTGTCAGGGATCACAAATAACATACTGTATAACGTCTGTAAATACCTTTATGAAAATATTGAAATATACAAATTCCCTATAGACAAAGCATGAAATCAACAGAATATCATTTATTTTAAAAAGAATAAATATTTGTCCAATTAATATAAAACAAAATATGCGTCTCCTGCTACTTTGATTCCCTCGCTGCTCTAAGCAACATGTTTCCGTAAGACACTCACGGCAAATGTATCTGAAGAGATATCAATCATGATTTTAGTAAAGTTACAATTTTTAGTTTTCTGTGTAGTGTTTTGTATAATGTTGGATTTCTTAAATTTCTTGTCAAAGAAGCTAGTATTGTTCTTCAAGTTCCCGTTCCGATAAAAGAATCATGTCCTTTCACTAAACAATTCAAATTTGCTGACTATATTGAATCCTTCCCTTCCATAGATCTATAATTAGAGGATACAATAGAACCATTTATGTCTGTGTCATGATTTAAATGGAATTTGATGTTCTATGTAGTTTATTATGTTGTGTATATGTAGACTGTTGTTTGTTTTTGATCGTTTTTCGTATTTTGACATTGCATTGTCAGTTTGTTTATGACGTATGAATTCTAATATCACTTTTACGGTTTTTATAATGTTTGCCTTTATGTGGTAAAATTATCATATTTATTGTTGATTCGTGGTAACAATACATGCGGTTTTGTCAAGAAAGAATAATATGTTGTGCACCTCAATAACTAATTTGTTTTCGGTGACATGAAAAAACAAATATTGTATCAAACGACGGCATCACACACTATAGTCAAAGACGTCAGAAGAGCATAACATCAAGGCTCAAAAGAAAGACAAATATGTGTTACTTGTTGCCCTCTGTATTTTAGTTTGAATATTATCACTATTATTAATTTTTTGGCAATTCAAGTTGATATTTATAAGATTTGTAACTCGCTTTCGACTCTTATCGTAAGTCTCTCTAACATTTCCCTTATTCTTATCCGACAAATATTTATTCTTTTTAAAATTCTGTTGATCTCATGCTTTGTCTATAGGGAATCGCTATATGTTCATTCCAATCTTTTCAACAGGTGTCAAAATCAATACGATTGCTCAGTTGTTTAACAAAAATGCAATTTAACTGTCAAAACAAAGCAATAATTCCTATCTGATTTTAGTGGATGGTTGTTGTTCTGTTGTTCGGCTTGTTATATATTCAATGAAGATAAATTTTAAAAGTGCTTGCTTTGGAAGCGCTTTTCCTGATTTATCTGCACCAGAAATTCTCAAACCTAAGAAATCTTGGGGAGTTGGATATTCAAGACGTTTCATAGGCAAAATGAAGGTACAGCTCTTATTTGGTTAGTAAATAAAGATAAACCGATAGTCTTTCTTACTCAGTGTCTGCAATGTCGTTAACCTTTTTCTATGTATCTTATTTCAATTTCGATAGATGCGTTCAAAATATGTACAAAATGCAGAGTGACTTACCGTAAGTCTGTCGTATACTTTCCTTATTCTAATTGAACAAATATTTGTTCTTTTTAAAATAAATGATATTCTGTTGATTTCATGCTTTGTCTATATGGAATTGGTATATTTCCTTAAATGCACAAAAAAAATCTGTTAAACAGGTGTCAACATTAATACAATTGTTCCGTTGTTTAACAAAAATGCCATTTAACTGTCAAAACAAAGCAATAACTTATATCTGATTTTAGTGGGTGGTTGTTGTTCTGTTGTTCAGTTTGTTACATAGTCAATTAAGATAACTTGTAAAAGTTCCTGCGTTGGACGCGCTTTCTTGATTTATCGTTACCAGGAATGCTCAAACATAAAGATTCGATGATTAATTAATTGTTGGTTGCTTTACGCCGCATAAAGATTCGAAAGCCAGGGACTTATTTAAGTAGATAGTTGACCAGCATAACATTAAAGCCAAAAGTAAACTCACAAAAATGCCGAACACCGAGGAAGATTCAAAACAGAAAGTCCATAATCAAATGCCAAAATCAAAAGCTTAAACACTTCCAATGAATAAAACAACTGTCATATTCCTGACTTGGTACAGGTATTTTCTTATGTAGAAAGTGTTGGATGAAACATGGATTCATAGATATTGCATAGTACATGTAGGTCACCTGAGCTTGGATGTTATTTGGGAGGTGGATATTCAAGATGTTTCATAGGCAAATTGAAGATACAATCTTATTTGGCTATTTGGATGTATACCGATAGTATTCCTTTCTAAGTGTCTGCAAGGTCATTTATTTTTTTTCTCTGTATCTTATTTCAATTTCGACATATGCGTTTAAAATCGTTACAATAGTTATCAAAGGTATCAGGCTTGTTATTTAATTCGCCAGACGTGCGTTTTGTCTACATAAAGACTCATCAGTGACGCTCAGATTAAAAAAGTTAGAAAGTCAACAAGTACAAAGTTTAAGTACAAAAGTGCTGAGTCGTTCAAATGTGACTGATTATTTCTTACTGTGTGTTAAATAATAATCGAATTAAAATTTCGCGCATTACTTTTAGAGATCACAAATAACATATAACGTCAGGAAATACATTTTTGGAAATAAAAGTTATAAGTATTCTAATGTATTGGTGACGGTCAAGAAGAGACTTTATTTTGGAATAATCTATGCACACCCTTCTGTTTGAAAATTAAAACTATTTAAATAATACTTATTTCATCCTGCTATTAAAGTTCTAAAGGAAAACTTTTTTTCTGATTACCCCCAAGTGAACCTTTCAATTATTACAAAATCAATGTAACTTAAAATCCAAATATACCTGATTATATTAATAAAGAATACGGTTAAGTTTAAGTGTTTGTTTACGGATGTGACCAATTCTCTTAGGTCTTGATACAGATCTGTAAATACTTAAAATGAAATAGAAAACAAAACTATAACAAATGATACATACAATAAATTGCAGTGTGGTAAATGTCAGCCTTTGTTTGGTTAACTCTAATGATATCGTAAAAGATGCACCATAACTGCAGAAGTAGTTTGTTTATTATTGTCTTGTTTTTATTTCTATTGCTGAAAATAGGTCGAGTGCCTAATACTTTATCTGTCAAATAACCATTCTGCGTCGTTATGGGACTTATTAAAAGATATGCTTCACTGTTCTTGATTAATAACAAGATAATATAACGATATTTCAGTATTTGTCATCTTTCAGTTATTTTATAACACATATATTATTCCGTTTGTTTGTTCATGGATTGTGAGGGTTCAATGCCACCTTTCTTTTTTTTTGTAATCTATGTTTAGTGCTTCCTTGTACAAATTTCTATCTAGTCCGTTTAGATTGTGAAAATATTCCGATTTAAAAGGTGAAACGATACCATTAGGAACACCAAAAAACATTTGTCGACGAACAGACAACAATAAATGCAGTTGATGTAAACCAATTTACAGAATCACTCCTACAGTATGCTCATCGTGTTCATATCCAGTACAAATGTACTATATATGCTAGATTTGAGAATGACAAATTCAAAAAGCAAGGCAATTCTGATAATATCTGCACGTTTCAGATCAACCAGAGACTAGAGACACCCGTATATGACGAGAGTTCGGACTTTGAGGATGATGAATAACTGTATACTATTAGTGTCATCTTACTTATCCTTTTAAGCATGATAAATGAACAACTATTTCCGGTCAGACATTTTAATACGTAAACCAATGTTCGGAGGGTGCCATGCTCTAACATTCGATTACGAACTTAACGTTTTGAATTTTTCTTGGAGTTTTGTATTTTTGTTATTTTACTGTTTGGAGATAATAGAACCTCTGAAATTATTAAGTTTCGTATGTTGTTGACTTGTTTCAAAACTATATATATTCCCCTTTTGAGCTTCTGTTAAGTGGCATACCGAAATTCCAGCCAGTCATACAGTTCTATCAACCATGGAAAATTAGTTACTTTGCAAATTAGACTTTTATTCTGGTATTTAAAAAGTAAAGTATGTTTCTCATTTGTTATGACGTATGTCGTATTGGTCATTAGATTTATGATGGAGATCATAAAACTTGAGTAGTGTCATTGTACATCTATTCAAGAGTTTTGTGTCAGATGCACACTTCCTCTAGATAAATTCTTGATATTGTGGACGTGTTGTTTTACTATAATAGGTTAGCAATTTGTCTAGTTATGAATGCATTGTTGAAATATAAGGATAACAATGGTAATTCAAAAATCTTCATTGTATGAAGTTTAACTTGAAACGGTGTCAACTATTTCCTAATTATGTAACAAGATATACTATTAATTAATTTATTTTAGATAATATCCAGCGATGGCACAACAATGTACAAGCAATAAGAGTAATAATTGTATCAAGAAAAGTGTTGCTTTTGCACTCAATAAGGTAACTTAAGGCATCAACGGCAACAAAAAAAGTAAAAAAAGATATAAACACATAATGACTAAAACATAGGCTCTCGTAATGAACTGTTGAAGACATCTTTCTTATTTATTTTTAACTAAAAATAATATGGAAACCATATGTTTACAGTTAAACTATATTTAGGTATTTGTTTTGTTTTTTCGTGCTAAAGTTTTTGTTTCAATTATCACTTGCTTTTTTTTTATTATATTAACCCAAAGAAATTTTGTAATAAAATTAAAAATGGATATGGGGAATGTGTCGAAGAGACAACAACCCAACATAAGAGCGTAAAACAGCTGTAGGCCATCAAGTGGTCTTCAATACAACCAGAAAATCCTGCACCCAGAGGCGCGCCTCAGGTGGCCCTAAACACCAAATGTTCACCAGTTCCGTGATAATGGACGTCATACTAAACTTCAAAATATATACCGTTTTTTATTTTAGATATGATAGCATAAAATCTCAAGGAAAAACAGTTTAATTATGATGACAAGGCAATATTTATAATGACATGGCAATCTATTTTGGATCAAATTTAAACGAATTGCCGTCATTATGCTTATCATATACATTTGTGAACAATATGTTAGTCATAATAGAAATTAACAGTAAACAATTGTCATCAAAGTGCTTTTTTTAGTGAGCTGAATACAATAACTATTGAAATTGGTTAAATGAAACAGCGTGGTTCATTTGATTGTATTTTCAAAGTGTAGGAAGGTCATTATAGATAGTGCCTTGTTTATGTTGGTTTTTTTTTCGTATGTCGGAACATACAGGTACCTCTTCCCAACATCAATGCACCTGTCAACACTTTTATTTCTTTTTCCAAGGTTTCCTATCAGTATGTTCTTTTTTCGGTAGATGCAAATATGAGCTTTACAAGAACATTTTTCAATATGTTTCCAGGTATAGACTAAAAGTATGACTTATTTACTGATGATCTTGATAACTCAAATTGATACTAGGTATAAACTTATTCACGGAAAAAAAGAATGGTAAACAAAACCTATAGGCAAACAATTATGGCTAAACCTTTATATAAGTGATTGTCCTTAAAAGACATGTTTTGTTTTTATTTTTTACCTTTGAGTTGTCAATCAGATCAATTTTGTAATACAGATCGGACGACTTTCTTGTTTTCAAACATCTAAGACCGTAATAACATGTCTCTAGTGGGTAAATAAGTAGACACATCTTACCAGTTAAACATGTAATGATTGTGAACATATAAAAGCTTTTGTGATGTTATACAAAAGTTATATCTATTAACATCGTTTTTATCAATTTCATATTAACACTACCAAAAGGCTCAGATACGTTGGGTCTACAAGGATAGAATTACTTATCAAATCTAAAGGTGAATGACAGAACATGGTAATTTTAACAGAAGAAATAAAAAAACAAGATAATAGCAGTTATAAAAACATTCCATCTTCGTGTTGCTTATATGTTGTGTTTTTGTACTATTTTTTGTCTGTTTGTCTTTTTATGTTTTACCCATGGCGTTCAGTTTATTATCGATTTATGAGTTTGACTGTCCCTCTGGTATCTATCTTTTTTTTATACAAAAGTCACAGGAATTTCACTTGACGACAGAAATATTCTTAAATCTTTAAAATAATATAAATTTTAGTACTAATATGTTTAGCATGATCTCCAAACTTTACGAATCTGGACCCTTATCACTGCGCATGCAATACATATATTATCGTCAAAAACTTCACGAATAACACAGGATGGTCTTGGATTATAGATTCTGGATATTGACGTTGCTTCTCATCTTGTTTACGTGAAATAGTGTTTCTTTTTATATATCTTTGAAAATTATTAATTATTACTGTTTACTTCTTTTTTCGGTAAAAAGATGGACGAAAGATACCAGACTCATAAATCGAAAACAAACTCACAACGCCATGGCTAAAAATGAAAAAGACAAACAGACAAACAATAGTACACATGACACAACATAAAAAACTACAGAATAAGCAACACGAACCCCACCAAAACCTAAGAGTGATCTCATGTGCTCCGGAAGGGTAAGCAGATCCTGCTGCACATGTGGCACCCGTCGTGTTGCTCATGTTATACCAAATCCGGTAAATAGTCTAATTCGGTAGATCCCATTCATGTAAGGGAAGGGGATTATAGTTGCGACGTAAGGAATATATCCGATATCATCTGTGAAACGGTTATTCCATAACGGTGAACCATCTCGTAATGGCGTCTGTAAATTTACGAAGGGATGATTTAAACTTCACCATTTGCAACTCTTGGTTTAGTAGCTTCCTTGAATTGTGAGCAGCAACACTCTATCAAGAAAATCATGATAGGAAAAAAAGCACAGGAATATCATATCAATTGGGAGATATATACCCCGTATGCAGGTGCTGCTGGAATGTTGCTATTTACAAATGGAAAGTTCACAATTGGAAGGCTGAAATCAATCGTCTAATATTCTTTTGGCGTTGCTGGTTATTATACATCCCGACATTGTGCTATTGTTTTATCGTGATTGATTGTGTGCTTATTAATGTCATTTTTTTTTCTTTGCGGACATATTTGTTTGTTTTATAGTGATTGAAAAAGAACACAATGTTGACTGTCCATTTTACTATTTTTGACATTTTCAGCAATTTTGTTTGTTTATTTTTTCACACACATTGTTGTCAATATAATGCAATTTTTATGTGACTGTCAGGTTTAATCTAACATTTTCAAGACGAGAAATGCATGGATCTAGTCAGGAATCTGACAGTTTTTTTTCTTCGTTTGATGTGTTCGAGCTTTTGATTTTGCCATTTGATAAGAAACTTTCCGTTTTACCATTTTAAAATAATCTTTCAATAATTAAGTTAATTATAATATTAATGATCACGATAATAATAATATTATGATATGATGACGAAGAAAAATCAAAAGGATAAAATCGATAAATAAATAAATAAATGGTCTTTGTTATGAATATCTGTGTTTACATCATTAAACATCTGATCCAAATCTTTACCGTAGGTCAATAATACTTCATACAGAGTTTTGTCACCAGTTAAATACTTCTGAACTAATTATACAAGACTTGTTGTTTTCCGGTTATTAACCGAATTGAGGCACTTATCTAATATCCAGCAACTCTCAACTAATGTATGGACAAATATAGAAAAAATAAATAAGTTAATTACAGGGCTAATGCGATAAGTAGGTGAAACAAAAATAATATAGAAACTCATAACTATTAGTTGCTATTATCATAGATTAGGTAGCAATAAATAAGACAATACAGTCATTGTCATCCCTCCATAATAAATTACACAGAGAGACGCAGTTAGACTTGAAAGAGACATTTATTCTAATTTTAGTTTCTTGTGTACAATTTGGAAATTAGTATGGCGTTCATTATTACTGAACTAGTATATATTTGTTTAGGGGCCAGCTGAGGGACGACTCCGGGTGCGGGAATTTCGGCTGCGTTGAAGACCTGTTGGTGACCCTCTGCTGTTGTCTTTTTTATGGTCGGGTTGTTGTCTCTTTGATACATTCCCCATTTTCATTCGCAATTTTATCTTAGTTTGCAATCTGACGAATGAAACTTATGTCGAAATTTGATTCGTATTGGATCAATTAAACATTAACTGAATTTAACGGAAAATAAATCATGGTAATACCATAAATAACTACTAAAAACAGGACGATTCTTAAAAAAGAGGCTCTTAAGAGCCTGTGTCGCTCACTTTGGGCCAGGTGAGCTAAAAAGGGGCAGTTCTGGAGGATTCTTTTTTCCATAAATGTAGGAAATTTGAAGGCATTAAAAAGTAATTTTGAAGACGGGTTTAACCATATTATCAATCTAGTGCCAATGACTAATAACTTCTGATCATTTAAAGATTGTTAGATAGAGTTTCAACATTTGTGACTTTCAATTTCTTGCGATGATTAATTAATTTGTCATATCATACTTTCTTCTTAATTTATATATCGTTTTCAATATAATGGAATTTTATACGACTGTCAAACAAGCGAGAGGTTTAGCTAGCTAAAAACAGGTTAAATCCACCATTTTCTAAATAAGAAATTGCCAGTACCAAGGCCAGTGTTATATTCCGTGATAAAGATACAATGGATAAGCGTTTATTCTTGAAAAAAAAAACCATGAGCCCGGAGGGCGAATGGTTTGTTTTTCATGAATCAACGCTCATCCATTGTATCTATAACTTAAACTATTGTGTAAATGTCTTTGGAAAATTAACGCCTATTCTTAATTAGAAGGTATTGTAAGTGAGTATAAATAATTTGTAATCGTGTCAAACGAACCATTACAATAAATAAATATCACAATCAAATGGTTACAAAATACAAATATATTAATTTATAACACAACACGTCAACCATTAAAGATCTTCATACTTTACGGCATCTGAATGTTATCTGTTATTACAAAATAAGATATATTGATTTCGAACTTATTTCTATTAAAATTGAAAATAGAAATGGAGAATGTGTCAAAGGGAAAACAACCGACAAAGAACACACACATATATATATAGTGCATATCATAAGTATTTGTCCGAAATTTCTAGCAAAAGCTTAATTCTAAGAACATCACGATTTTCTAGCATAGAAATTTGCCAAATAAAAATATGTAGTAAAACAGATGAAATCATTTTATGTTAATTTATAAAACAATAAAGGACAAATAGAATGTAGTCATTTTTGTTTCAAACATGTGGAATAGCCAACAATGATTCGATAATAAACGACCAAACTCTTTTTTATTACACAAAATATCCACAATAACATACAAAGCAAGATCAAAAACTGGAAAACTAGAGAAAAGGGACAGCAAAGAGAATTCAGGGATTCGAAACTTAACAGATAAGTCCGTACCTTAAATCATTTATCTTAACTATGAAACCTCGTGGCTACCAATTCATAGTATACGTTTGTCTATTATGTATATATACAGGTACAAGCCCTGTGTGTCTGTTGTACCGATGTATATCATAAATTCATTTATATGTATAAAATAGACATTTAAATCGTAACCGATTGGTAGCCTAGAGGTTTCGTCGACATGTTGATGTCAGTAGCACGTTACAGAATTCATGGACGGCTTCGATTCCCAGTGAAGGAATTTAGAAAGTACAAAAATGAAAGCTAAGTTTTTAAAATAATTCTATAAGTGAACAGAAATCAGTAAATTAGTCAATTCAAACTTAATGTAATTAGGCACACAAAGGAAACAAAAGAATATAAAATGTTGAGTTCATTTCAGACAGACTTAGGAAGCGTTGATTCTAGAAAAAGAATCAACGGTAAATGAATAGGCTGACGTCACCACAATGGTTTAATTATAGGTTAGACAATACTTGGTCATGTTTTATGAAGATTTAAGCCCAAGGCGAAGCCGAGGGCTTAAATCTTCATAAAACATGACCAAGTATTGTCTGACCAATTTAGAACATATTTACACTTTCGAGTGACCTTACAAAACTATCCTTTCCCATTGTAATATTCAAACCTAAATAAGAGTTCACTTTTTATAATGAACTAAATATAACACATAGGTAATGATCATTTCAATTGATGAAATGAAATAGTACTGACATAGTTTGTGAAGGATAAATTGTTTTTCTTCTGCTTCAGGTAAAATTTAATACTTATATCATTATATATCTTTGAATTTTTTTTATTTTAAAAAGCAACACAATGTTATATAAATCCCCTTTTTGAAATTTGATTTTTTTTATAAATATGAAACTCTCTGTATGAATATTTGAATTCAGACCATTCAACACTATATGCTTACTTTTTATTGATAAATTTAAATGTATTGTGTTTCTCTGAAAACAATCTGGCATTGGGTTTTTTGATAGAAGAGTAAATAATTTCCTCAAATGTAAGGTATATAAATCAAATAAATATCATTTTATTTATCCTTACCATTTTTTTGTGTATTCTATATATGTGTACCATTAGAAAATGCATGAAATTTTGCAAAATTCAAAATGTTTTTATTTTAATCTTTGCTCTTTCGTCTCAAATCAGTAGGCTATTTTCCCAATGAAAATGCCTTAGGGGATTGTACACTTCGTTAGTGCAGCTATTAAGAGTTCACTTTCATAATTAACTGACAATGAAAAGTCATTCATGTATAGCATTTCATAGTGCATGGAAAACCATGTACTATGAAAATTAGAGGGCAAAAAACTGACTTTTCATTGGACGAGAAGGGGTGAGTATGTTCTAAATTCGTTTAATGTGTTTGGGCTTTTGATTTTGCTATTTGATTACAGATTTTCCGTTTTGGATTAAGAGTTCGGTATTTTTTGTTATTTAACTTTTTACATATTATATGATTCCTTTCTAATGTCTATGTTATGCCTGTGTTTTCATCGACATAGACTACATTGGCCCTCCTAGTGCTTTACAACTTCATAGTATATACATATTTTTATTTCTATTTTGCTCATAAACAGAATCTGTTCACTTTTAATCATCTGTACTGCATCAACCTTATATTCCATATATAACATCACATAACACACTGACTGCTATAAACTATATATTACTGATTGTTTTTATATTACAAGACGTGATGTGAGTTTCTAAGATTTTGAATATAACGCATGCGCAGACGTGTCCCACCCACGCATGTAATAAAAACCTTCTTGTCATCCTAATTGAATTTATCTAAAACGCTACAGTGACAGATATTTATGGTCTGACAACTTTGAATGTAGAAATTTTACGCGCCATTTAAGAAGTTAAGAAAATGTTCTAATGATAACCTTAAGATCGATACAGACGATGCAAGTTGTACATGAATCTTTATTTGTATCGTCATCTATCACATTTTTACTTAGAAAATGTTATCATTCATATGCAGAAATTGCAAGTCTTTAGCAATAAAGCCACAAAATAACCATGGTGAAATTGAAGTGCGAGTAAGTTTTTCCAAACTGTAGACAACAAGACAGCAGTTGTGATCACAATAAGTTTAGGAATTTATTGTATTGTTTTGAAGAAAGCTGTTGATAGCAAATGCTGACATTTTTTTTTCTTTTGATAACTTCACACGCCTAGTACGCTCGTTAGCGGTGTTCATTAACTCTTTTTGAAACAAAATGACCCAAACTGCCTGTATTATTTACTTTTAATAATGATTGGAAAAAGTCATCAATCATATCTTCTTTTTTTAAAATAAAACACGTTAAATTATGCCCCTCTGAATAAGAACTTTTTATCTTTTCGAAGTCTGACAAAATTAATTTTGATATCTGAGAGTGGCAGAATTTTTGACTGAATCAATTATTCTAATTTACATTTATAATCACAGTGAAATACTGATTAACATCAAAATATGTGTGCAGTTTTGAATATCCCTATTGAACACGTGTGCAAAACCAAACAATAATAAATGTTTATACGTACTTATTTTCGACTGTTTTGAAAGGTACACAAAGACTGGTCATATTAAACATATACTCTAACAATAAAACTTATTTGAAAATACTTGGCAAATGATTTATGGACCACTACGCTTTATTGTAAGTAAATATAAAGAAAATTAAACAAGAATTATTTTAGGGTAACCCAGGCCTGCATGTCCCTTTTGACCAGACGCAAGTAAAGACTTATTGACAGGTGCTTTCTTGTATATGGTTGGTATCTAATCAATTTTGAGGCACTAAATAACCTTTGATAAATAAGAGACTTGCTGTGTTGTAATTTCAATGGAGAGTGGCTTGAAAATAGTTGATTGTTGCTTGCTTTATTAACTGTGACAAATAGTTCTGTCACACAGAGGGCGAACATGAATGGCTGCACATTTGGAATGCCACAGGACAATGAGGATATGTTCGATTGATGTAACACACTAGCATCGCTTCCGTGATGAGAAAATATTTTTGTCGATACGATTTTGCATGCAGGGTTTGTCGTTCCTATAATGAATTTTTGATAAAACGCTACTGCTGGCATGGCAGCTTTCAATCAAAAGATCTTTATGCTTAATCTCGACAAAGTTAATGTCATATGTTTTGTGGTCGCAATAGAGATTTTGATGACTGTTATAGGATATAAGCGTAACAAAATATCTATTGTGTCTATCCTTTTATATAAAGGGTGTAATAATACTAGTTTCAAACCTACAGATAAATCTGCTTCATATGTAGACCCTTTCCTCGAAATGACTACTGACGGTAAGTTAAATACCAAAATTTATGACAAACGCGATGATTTTGATTTTCCTATACTCAACTTTCCATTTCTGTGTAACAACATCCCAGCGGCACCAGCATATGGTGTATATGTGTCTCAATTGATACGTTACTCTAGAGCTAGCTCAAAGTACTTTGATTTTGTTGAACGAGGAATACTGCTTTCTCAAAAGTAGCTACAACAGGGCTGTGAATCAATCAAATTAAGGTCATCACTCGAGTCATTTTACGGTCCCTATCATGAGCTTATTGGCCATTATGACAAAAGTGTGTCAGAAATCATATCTGATATTCTTTCTCAGTTATAATAACCTTCCATCATTACCGATCGCGAACTGAACAAATAAATAACACGACGGGTGCCGTATACGGTGCAGGAAATGGTTACCCTTGCGGAGCACCTGATTTCACTCCCTGTTTTAGTAGAGTTCGTGTTGTTTCGTATTTATTATTTATAACTGTTGATATAAATGTCTTTTGGATTTGTGAGTCTTTGTTTACTCCTTGGTTTTGATTGTTATTGCCTAAATAACGGTCATGTTATCGTAACAAAGGTATAACTTATTCCGCTGGTCTATTAGAAAGTAAAATAGCAAACAATGCCGAACTTCAAGAAAATTCCCGAATCAAATGACAAATCAAAAGCTCAAACGGTAATGTCTTGTGTTAAGCAAAAGATATTTATCAATCCTCCATGTGTAATGACATAACACCGTATATGGTTCATCGTCAAATTAGAGCAGCAGTAAAACGAAAGTTTTGCTAAAGATCTAAATGTCAAGATACAAACGCTGAGGAGAGCAGAAAGCTTTAGAAAGAACCAAAGGTAAAGAGTACAACATATATATTAATTTACAGCTGTGAAAAGAAACTCCTTGGAGATAGAAAAAAAAATAGGCCGTTTTTTTAGCCTAAGACAGATTGCTTGGGATTCTAAAGAGTTTTAGCCAAACTGGTTTCTAAAGCACTAATTTAAAACTACAACTACCACTGCCTCCAAGTACAGTCACCAAAACCAGACAAGATATTGGAGAGCCTTGGGGTCATAAAGACTGACTCCACCAGTATAATGAAGCTTGGTTGGAAAAGTTAGGAAACAGGCAGATGAAGCTGCAGAGTGGATATAAAGGAGACGAGAAGAGTAGTGAATTCCAGCTGGTTCCGTGCTGAGCTTGATCAACTCAATTAGCGCACTCGCGACAGTGTGGGGGGGTAGGGGAAAGGGATCAAACTGATGATGGACTCAGCTGAACAGTGGAATCACTGTATTTAAGGTATTCACGGTATATAAGAACCAGTCACTTGATGTGATTCAACATTCATTCATACATAAACCCAAGAAATCAACCAAAAATCATCTGAGAAAAGATGAAAAAACATTCACTGATAATTGTTTTATATTTTTGAAGCATTATTGGAAAAGCTATTAGTGCACTGATATAATCAAAATTCAATTCATACTTTTGAGATGATCCCTTGATTACATTTCTCGTTTGTCAATTGTCAACGGTAAATATTTATTTAACATGTCCAATTATTAACGACACTAAAATAGTCGATTGACGTCTCTGGGTATTTAAAGTACAATACAAAGTTCGCATTTCCTGTAAACCTTATTGATAACAATAATGCTCAATTCAACCGCATTGCTCATTTTATTAGAAAGTGAAATTTTCTAT
This sequence comes from Mytilus galloprovincialis, assembly GCF_965363235.1. Taxonomy (NCBI): domain Eukaryota; kingdom Metazoa; phylum Mollusca; class Bivalvia; order Mytilida; family Mytilidae; genus Mytilus; species Mytilus galloprovincialis. The sequence goes on from NC_134843.1 coordinate 24,480,324, forward strand.
AATTGCACTTTCATTTCTAAAAAGTAAAATCACAAAAATACTAAACTCCGTGGAAAATTCAAAACGGAAGGTCACTAATCAAATAGGAAAATCAAGAGCTCAAACACATCAAACGAATGAATAATAACAGTCATTTTCCGGACTTGGTACAGGAATTCCTTATGTAGAAAATGATGGATTAAACCTGGTTTTAATGAGTTAAACCTCTCACTTCTATGACAGTCGCATCAAATTCCATTATATTGACAACGATGTGTGAACAAAACAAACAGAAACAAAAGTAAAAAACTCACAAATAGGGGTACAACAGTAACACGACCTCCACCAAAAACCGGGGATGATATCAAGTGCTCCTGAAGGGCAATCAGATATGCGGCACCCACATAATAATTTTAGACTTAATTACCAATCCATTTATATATATGTATTTTGCAACTACTGTAAATACTGAAACTGCAAATTGTTCAGCACCCCAACCTCATCCCCCTCCAAAAGATTTGAATGCTTTTTTGAAAAAAAATTTCACAAGGAATATTTCAAATTGGTTTTTAACTTGATGTTTTGGCTTCCATATTTGTATTCTTTGAAATTAGACTGGTTCAATCATTGATACCTTTTTTTCTTATGTACAATCGACTTTCGTTATCTTAAAGTTTCGTTATCAAACAAATTGAATTTGAAAAATCAGGAATTTCAAAAAAAAAAGAGTAAATAATATTCCAATTTGTATAAACCCTCATCAAAGCTACTATGTGTATACTTGTGTACATGTATCTATCAATTGGGAATGACATTTCACTTTTACAAAACAAGATTGGTTTATATAAATAAAGAAGAGTTTTGAAAAGACGAGTCAATATTTTTATTCCATCCACAACTTGTGAAAATAATATACAATTTTTTAACTACCATATAATGCATCAAATGAAATTCTGTTTCCTGATCATGTGTTTAAAATATACAGATATAATACGTCAATTAATATTCATTATGTATGAATGATATGAAAAATTCCCCAACGTCCCTATAATTCTGTTTAGTTAAAACACAATCTTATAACACATATTGGAAGTCGGAAAGCAACGATTTAAACTTGTCCTACCGTTTTCTTTAGACGCTTTCAACGAATCGTAATAAAAAACGAAATATTGGAACAAGAAAAATAATCAATATTATTTAACATATTATTTTTTTTTAGCACACAAAAAAATGTCGATAAAAATAACATATATTTATTTCAGATTAGCTTGTTTGCTTTGCGCACTAGTTATAGAGTTTAATATCGTGACTCTCAGCTCATTGTGAGTTTACTTAGTACGGAGATGATATAAAAAGTTCTTTTATAAAATCATATCATACATGTATTTATGCATTAAAAGAATTAATATGTTATCTCCATGAAATGAAGGCTTATAATTAAGATGGTTATATGCACTTTCGATGAACATTATAATTTCATGCCGCCTTTGGAACAACAGTACATTTACACTTAACCATTATTTGCATTAAAGTTGACGAGTCTCATTTATTTACTGCTTAGATTGCAGTTTCTAAGGTTGCGTTGTCATACCGTTTAGATTATAGGAAGAAAGTAGACAATTTGAATCCATAGAGTTACATAAGATATCTTTCGAGCGTAAAAATAATCATACTTATTTATGTCATGGGCTCTAGGAGGCTCTAGACGACGGTTTATAGAATAGAGTGTGAGAATAATGGATTAATAATAAAATGGAAGAGACAAAATGGCGAAATGATTAAAGCTGTATATAAATTAATGGGGCGCTGAAACATACAACACAATGTTGACTGCTGTATCATTTTTTTTTTACATTTTTACCTGGTAGTATGTCTGTATGATTTGTTCACACATCTTTGTCAGTACTATTGAATTGTATGCCACTGTCATACAAGTGAGAGGTTTCGCTAGTTATCAAACCTGGCTTAATCTACCATTTTCTACATAACAAAATTCTAGTATCAAGTCAGGAATAAGACAGTTGTTATCCATTCGTTTGAGGTTTTTATTTTGCCATTTGATAAGAGAATTTCCTTTTTGAATTTACCTCGGAGATTTGATTTTTATTTTAAAATTTACACAGAATAAGTGACAAAATAAATAAGAATACAGTTAAATGATGACATAAAAATAAGAGACACATGAATAAAGACCCCCTACCATTCAAACCTTCCACTATCAAGAACCGACTATGAATATCTAAATAATTGATGAACTTACCGACTCAATTTACTTTAAAGGTCCTATTAGCGACGTAAAACTATTTTGACAATGTTCGAAACAATTAACACCCACATGTCTAAAGATTCATTTTTTGATCAAAGAGGTACGAAAGATACCAGAGGGACAGTCAAAGGGAAGGGTAAGCAGATCTTGCTCCACATGGGGCACCCGTCGTGTTGCTTATGAAATAACAAATCCGGTAAATAGTCTAATTCGGTAGGTCACATTTATGAAAGGGAAGGGGATTGTAGTTACGACGTAAGGAACATATCCGATATCATTTGTGAAACGGTTATTCCATAACGATCAACCAACTCGTGATGGCGTCCGTAAAATTTACGAAGAGATGATTTCAACTTCACCATTTGGAACTCTTGATTTAATAGCTTCCTTGTAAGCAACAACCCTCTATCAAAAAAATCTTGATAGGAAATGCAAGCACGGGAATATCGTATCAATTGGGAGATATATACACCGTATACAGGTGCTGCTGGAATGTTGCTACTTAGAAATGGAAAGTTCGATAAAATTGATACACTCCCGTTGCAATAATTGGAAACTGGCCATTGTATAGTTTTCTCAAAGCAGTTTAATTGTTAGACGTTACTTTGGACACAATGCACAGACCATACAAACCCAAAGGTATTATTTAATTGCATTTCATTAAAATATTACGATTATATCATTGTAATCCTATGACATGAGAATAAATTGCACATTGTTGACATTATTATATAATGACAGGCAGTTTTTGCTATATCAGTACAACCTGACACTGCGTGCATGCTCACCTGTTAAGCCAGAAGATAAAGTAGGAACATCTTTTTTATTTTTGTGTGCACCTAACGTTTGATATCCCTTCATCATGAACCATTGCGATAATTAGTTTGTAAAACATACACATAAAACGTTTGGGTGTATAAATAAAGGCAATAGCAGTATACCGCTGTTCGAAATTCATAAATCGATTGAGGGAAATCAAATCCGGGTTTCACACTAAAACTGACACTGAACACTGAAACACATCAAATATAACAGGAAAACAACAAAACAACAGAAACATTAAAGTGCAACAAAAAAAAAAAAAAACAAAAAAAAAAAAAACGAACGACAATGCAACACACAGAAATGAATATTTGATAACAATTGCCATTTTCCTGACTTGATACAGGACATTTTAAGAATAAATGGTGGTTGAACCTAGTTTTGTGGCTAGCCAAACCTCCCACTTTAAGTGGAATGTTAAATATAACACTAAAATGATAACATTACATGACAGGACTACAATTAAAATAAATGGCAGAACATTCAGGACAGCGAAATACACAAATTAACAATACAATAGCCCATTACGACATGCTTATAGTTAATAAAGGTACGTTTTGTACCAGGCTTATATTCTGATACGCCAGATACGAGTTTCGTCAAGTCAAAAACCGAAAAGACCATTGACATTTATTGTGGTTTATAATAGTCTCATGAGATTGAATGTTGCCTCTTCATGAAGTGAGAAAGATGGCAATTAAATAGATTGCATATTCAACTTTTACTTTGTATCATCATGTGTACTTGAATATTGCACTAGGCGATCTGCAGCCTCAATGGATACGACGTTGGAACTAGACAGTATGTTTTATAAATGCTTCTCAATTTGTGTCCAATTACTTTCAAAAGAGAAGTTTTGGTAGTGTTATATGCTATAATGGCAAATAAAATTATTAAGATCCTCCATGGCAGACATATTGGATGATGGGTGGAATAATTGAATTTAATTCTTTTTGATAAAAGTAACCATGTTGGAAGCATTCGGTCCACAACTAAATAAAATATGCAAATTCATTTCATGAATCAGAAATTGTGTTATGTTTTTAAATTTGATTTTACAATTAAAGATAGAAGACATGCTGGCTGACTGTCAGACGCATGCGTCAAATTATGATATGGTTTCATCAAAGTATCTAAATCAGATACATTATAAGTATGTCATCAAAGCCGAATGCTACACACTTCTCCTAAACAAAGTAAATTACTTTCAATCCGAACCTCCTATCTTTTTATACAAAGAATGATTTTTGTTGGTTGATTTTTCAGGGTACAATTTTTGATAAACATAAGAATGATTTCCACTAAGCTAGTGAAGAAAATGTATACAGATAAGCCAAAAAGACTACACAGCTAGTGATCGTAATAACTCCACTATTCTTCAGACCATGCAAAAGTTATTATGCTAAAAGTACTACCACGACCAAATAGTTTCATCGAACATATATATCGATACTTATACCATCTATCATGACTATCATGCGTCATACAAAACTACAATATATATCATATGAACAATTTTGGTATTCCAAACCATGCGTTTCAAGGGGTAATGGAAACCACAAAACATGCAAATAAACAAGTATCATTCAATTCATTTGAGTAAAAAAAAATATAAAAAAAATACAAGGTTTTCTTTTTTCATTCAAAGTTCCTGAAACACTGATGAAAAAGACATGTATGTATACATCTACAATGTGTGAAAAAACATGAATAACGAAGGTCAATCGGAGGATATTTCACCCCGTGTTTCCAATTATTTATCAAAATGCATGTTATGAATCACGTCCGGAGAAAAACTGATAGTCAGCAAGTGATTAATTCATAAACGTTAAATGAAAACAACACGCATTAGATGTTACAGTAAGCTTTTAATGGTTTTATATCATACTGTATTCCGTTAAAATTGAGTGTTTTCTAATGGATTTCTGATTCGTATATGTTCTATTTGTAGTTAATCTGCTAATCACACGACAGTAATTTTTTTTATGTATGTGATGTTTTGCAAGTATACATTTGTAATAATATAAGACAGAAACCATTAAATTTCAAGGGGGAGGGGTGGGGGTTGCGGGGTTTAGTCAGAATTGGTTTTCGAAGCGATCTATCAGATATTTTTTTTCAAAATTTTACACTATAAGGTATTTGGGGAATATGCATTCAGGATGTTGGTATTTGTCATCTGTTTGACCAGAATATTTGTTTCCATCAAATTAGGGATCAGAATGTCTTAAAAAAAAAACATAAACATAACACCCTCTCCCGGACGGAAGTCACATGTAAATGGTCACTTCCTAATCATAACTTCGAGAACATGGTTCTGCTTCATGAAAGGTTAGATAAACTATGTTACCATACAGCACGTAGTTTTCCAAAAAGTAAAAGAGGCTTGGAACAATTTGATTGTTCGCTATTGGTTTCGTGCCTTCCGGTTGATGGTTCGTGGTTGAGATCAAAAGTTAGTTTCACCCTGAGATAATTTTAGCGTGTACTTTTCGTAGTAAGGGTACAATGTTACATGACAGGACTACAATTAAAATAAATGGAAGAACATTCAGGACAGCGAAATACACAAATTAACAATACAATAGCCCATTACGACATGCTAATAGTTAATAAAAGTACTTTTTGTACCAGGTTTATATTCTGATACGCCAGACGCAAGTTTCGTCAAGTAAAAAACCGAAAAGACCATTGACATTTATTGTGGTTTATATTAGTCTGATGAGATTGAATGTTGTCTCTTCATGAAGTGAGAAAGATGGCAATTAAATAGATTGCATATTCAACTTTTACTTTGTATCATCATGTGTACTTGAATATTGCACTAGGCGATCTGCAGCCTCAATGGATAAAACGCTGGAACTAGACAGTATGTTTTATAAATGCTTCTCAATTTGTGTTCAATTACTTTCAGAAGAGAAGTTTTGGTAGTGTTATATCCTATAATGGTAAATAAAAATTATTAAGATCCTCCATGGCAGACATATTGGATGATGGGTGGAATAATTGAATTTAATTCTTTTTGATAAAAGTAACCATGTTGGAAGCATTCAGTCCACAACTAAATAAAATATGCAAATTCATTTCATGAATCAGGAATTGTGTTATGTTTTTAAATTTGATTTTACAATTAAAGATAGAAGACATGATGGCTGACTGTCAGACGCATGCGTCAAATTATGATATGGTTTCATCAAAGTATCTAAATCAGATACATTATAAGTATGTCATCAAAGCCGAATGCTACACACTTCTCCCAAACAAAGTAAATTACTTTCAATCCGAACCTCCTATCTTTTTATACAAAGAATGATTTTTGTTGGTTGATTTTTCAGGGTACAATTTTCGATAAACATAAGAATGATTTCCACTAAGCTAGTAAAGAAAATGTATACAGATAAGCCAAAAAGACTACACAGCTAGTGATCGTAATAACTCCACTAAAACTGATAGTCAGCAAGTGATTAATTCATAAACGTTAAATGAAAATAACACGCATTAGATGTTACAGTAAGCTTTTAATGGTTTTATATCATACTGTATTCCGTTAAAATTGAGTGTTTTCTAATGGATTTCTGATTCGTATATGTTCTATTTGTAGTTAATCTGCTAATCACACGATAGTACTATTTTTATGTATGTGATGTTTTGCAGGTATACATTTGTAATAATATAAGACATAAACCATTTAACTTCAAGGGGGAGGGTTGGGGGTTGCGGAGGGGGGTATTTTTTTTAGTCAGAATTTGTTTCAGAAGCGATCTATCAGATATTTTTTTTCAAAATTTTACACTATGAGGTATTCGGGGAATATGCATTCAGGCTGTTGGTATTTGTTATTTGTTTGACCAGAATATTTGTTTCCATCAAATTAGAGTTCAAAATATCTTTAAAAAAAAAAAGACCTAACACCCTCTCCCGGAAGTTACATGTAAATGGTCGCTCCCTAATCATAACTTCGAGAACATGGTTCTGCTTCATGAAAGGTTAGATAAACTATGTTACAATACAGCACGTAGTTTTCCAAAAAGTAAAAGAGGCTTGGGACATTTTGGTTGTTCGCTATTGGTTTCGTGCCTTCCGGTTGATGGTTCGTGGTTGAGATCAAAAACTAGTTTCACCCTGACATAATTTTTAGCGTGTACTTTTCGTAGTTAAGGAACAATGTTACTTGAGTGGTAATTGCATATCTTTCTTAGCTTCCGCTTCATAACATGTAAATGTTTAATACAACTGAGCTTTGCGTTATGGCATTATAGTCTTCTTTTGATATTGAAATTCTATACAAAACATAGATTTTTATTATTCGCTTAATAAATTACACCAGCTTACATCCAAACTCGTAGTTCTAACAAGGGGAATCTGAGTCGGATCATCCCTATCAGATTACCCTACCTTGAGTTTCTTTGTGCAGCGTGTTTTAATTCTTTTGTGCTGTTATATTTGGCGGGAAATCGAACGAATCTATAAAACTAAGTAATAGTTGAAGAATAAAGACTATCTTTCAAAATTTTTGCAGAAAAATTTCCAAAATTTCTAGTGTCTATGGGGGGAATCAAAATCATGAGCTTAAGTATATGAGGCCAGTATATTGTATCCGGGGCCCATATAGGGTATAAGATATATAGCAAAATATAAAGTATATTATAATTATTGAATGGCATACGGAACTAGATGATATTCCCTTCTTTTTAATAAAGATTCGTGTGCCTTTATTTACCGAAGGTTTTTAGACTGCCTTCTTAATATGCTTAGTTTCCGTTTATTTGATTGATGCACATTGAACGACAAATATATGTGACGTTTAAAATTTTCTGACGTCAGACACACAAATCAATAAATGTGTATGTAGATAGATGTTTTTGTGTTCTGTTAAATTGTTCCTTTTAAAATTGTTATACGATGATGACTGATGTACCCATATTTTGACTATTTTATTTATTGTGTCTGTTAAGTTAACACATCAATGTAAATATAACGGAATTTGATGAGACTGTCATCAAAGTGAGAGGGTTAGCGCTATAAAACCAGGTTTAATCCACCATTTTCTACATTTGAAAATGCCTATACCAAGTCAGGAATATGACAGTTCTTGTACATTCGTTTTTGATGCGTTTTGTTATTTGATTTTGCCATGTGATTATGGACTTTCCGAATTGATTTTCCTCTAAGTTCAATATTTTTGTGATTTTACTTTTTTGATAAGTATCATATTCAGGTACGTCATTATAAAAGGTAAAGTCGTCTTTTTCAGAATCTTAAGGATAATGGTAAGGTTCTTTATAATAAAAGTTAAATAACGCCTTGACATTGGTAACAGTTCCATTGTATGTAAGCCATTCATTACATCTTGGTATACGCTTTTGAAAATATAACTTTCAAAAATGGCGTTTTCAATTATATTGTGTAAATTTAACAATGATAAATAGTATATTTTTTATTGCGAAAAGGTCCTGCATTTATATGGATTCAAGCTTCAACATTGCAATTAAAGCGGGAGGTTTGGCATGCCACAAAACCAGGTTCAACCCCCCATTTTTTGTCTTAAAATGTCCTGTACCAAGTCAGGAAAATGGCCATTGTTATATTATAGTTTGTTTCTGTGTGTGTAGTTTCTCTCTGATATTGGGTACGTTTCCCTCAGTTTTAGTTTGTAACCCGGATTTTTTTTTTTAATTTCCCAATCGATTTATGAATTTCGAACAGCGGTATATACTACTGTTGCCTTTATTTAATATTAATCGAGTTTATTAATAAACGTACCAGTTTATCCTTCGCTCGTATACAATGTAAAAACAATCAGCTGCACAGGGTCAATGATTAATGTAGATAGTTTCTGCTGAGCTTTCACAACTAAATTGTATTGTATTGGCGTTAGATGTAATTTTAATGATGTCATCAATAGAATTTAATTGTAATATACGTTGATTCAAACCGGACTTCCTCAATCATATTATTCTATTGGTGTTGAAATAATCGCCCAATGCATATCGTCCTACAATAATAATGTCTAAATAATTAAGTTTTCCTAGCTACTTCCTTGTTCTAGGCACCTTTACATCGCTGGTATCACGGAACAATTCAATAATTATAAATATATATATGGAAACCAACTGGCATCACTCCGTTTTGAGTTAATGCATTTCCTTCAGATGTTTTCCTTGTTTTAAAATTAGATCTACGACTTAAAACTCAATGATCTTTCAAATCAATCAAAAACGTTGACTATATTTTAAATACCGACCAGTGGTAACTTTGTAAAGAAAAAAATATGTGTACATGGTCTTTATTTTAAAAATCTATATATAAAAGTTGCGAAGGGTTCCACGTTTGTTGCGAATCAGCTACTTACGCGCTATAACCCAATATTATAAAGCTGCTAACCAAATATAAAAAATCTACCGAACATTTTCTACCCAATGTCTTCCGCACGGGTAATCGACGAACAGCTACTTGACCAGCTTTTTCCGTTGATAACACAGATTAAAACAATCCGAAAACCGACAGAAAGACGCAAAAGTAAAAAAAAGTGAAACAAAAATACTGAACTCCCAAATTCAAAAGGGAAAGTCTATTAAAACGGAAAAAAATCAAACGCTAGGCTATATCAACCAACAAAACGAACAGAAAACAATCGTCATATTCCTGACTTGGTACAGAAATTTTAAGAGGAAAACACTTCACAGAAAACTGAAGATTTGACAACATGAACACCACTTAAAGACGATGTCAGGTCCCAATAAACACCAACATGCGGCAATGTATTAAAATTACATTAATTTTTTGCGAATCAGATACTTACGCGCTATAACCCAATATTATAAAGCTGCTAAACAAATATAAAAAATCTACCGAACAGAAAATGTTCGGTAGATTTTTTAAAAAATAACATAGTTCACTGTTGTGGACAATTCATCAAATAAAAGTATTAGAATTTAAAAAAAAAATGCATAGAATAAATAAAGGGGCGGCATGGATATTTAATGGATAGTATCAAGATTGGTTGTTGATTGTTTTTTGTCTGAATTGTCAGTTAATCCATTAACATTGTGCTGCGGTATAACCGCCACGAAATGTATATTGCGTTAAACAACAATCAACCCATCAATCATTCAATCAATGAATAAATCATGAATTTTACTTGAAGACCCATTGGTGGCCTTCGGCTGTCGTCTGCTCTATGATCGGGTTGTTGTCGCTTTGACACATTCCACATTTCCTTTCTAAATTTTACTTTTGGCAAATAATAGATTTACACTAGCTTCAATCATGATATCCTATCTACTTTTATAAATTGGGTAGTCCTAAGCAGTTTTCTTTATTTACTGTAACGATTAAATTTTTAAACAAACAATTCATGTGTGAATAAATTATGCTCCTCTATTTTCCTACTTGTTCCTTACGTTGTAGTTAATAGAAGGCAGACAAATACATATTCTCAAGACGAATACATACGCTATACCTTCACATACCGTTTCAGCTCGTCACCGATAGATATAGGAAGATATGGTATGAGTGCCAATGAGACAACTCTCCACCCAAGTAAAAATTTATAAAAGTAAACCATTATAGTTTAAGGTACAACCTTTAACACTGATCTTTGGCTTACACCGAACAGCAAGCTACATGTATAAAGGGTCCTGAATATTACTAGTGTAAAACCATTCAAACGGGAAAACCAACGGTCTAATCTATATAAAAACGAAAAACGAGAAACATTTATGAACCACATAAACAGACGACAACCACTGAACACTATAATGTTCATTTTCTATTACTGACCCAACGGGTGCCACTATATAACTAGGAACTGCTTACCTGTCGATGTCCTTGTTCCCCACTAGTTTTATTATACATGGGTTTGTGTTGTTTTGTCTTTGCAGTGGCGGATCCAGAAATTTTCATTATTGGGGCCCACTGGCTGCCTAAGAGGGGGCCCGATTTCGTCACGCTTCAGTGATTCCCTATATAAGCAACCATTTTTTTTCTCAAAAGGAGGGGGGGGGGGGGGCACGCCCCCTGCTCCCCACTAAATCCGCCTTTGGTCTGTGGTGTTGTATCATGGAACATACAATAGTTTTTTGTCTGTGTTTTTCTAACAGTGACTGCCTATAATGTCATTTCAAACTTTACAATCAGTTATGTGTTATGATGAGTAAAGATAAATTTACCGCTGGCTAATTTCTTAAGGTTGAATAAGAGACATTCACAAATCTGCCATTTTATGATGCATAATGAACTTGGTATGACTCACTTAGGAGCACATACTACTTCCTTATTTGATACGATTAGTTTATGATGGGACTCGTATGGCCTAATGGTATCTTTTTTTTTAGTTTTTTGTTGAATATTTTTACGGTTTGTTTTTTGCTAATGCAGTATTTTTTTTACACTAATATATTATTTTTTGTATATTCGAAATAGTGGAAATTATTTGACTTCAATGGTATTTTAATTGGTGACGATATAACAAAAATAAGCATCGCATTTACCAGTTGTATAATGTACTAAGTGCCCATAAAGGCGACATATAAAATGCAAATTCATGAACCAACTCTAATACAATACTCATTAAAATTCATGAGAGCGTATTGATACGTTTTCCCTGAAGACAAATTTGTTCATTTTTCAGGTGCAATTATATGGAGGATGATCTTTTATATCATTATTTTGAATGTCAAATGGTCTAAGCTGTTTCAAACTTTGTAGAATACTGCGTCTGTAGAGACATGTCACTATTTAGGAAATGATATGACTTAATACTAGCCCTGCACCAATTGATAAGTACATCATTTGATGGCCTCGTTAACTTTAGGTTTGTAAACATTTACATTTTCGGTCTTTTGTCGGTTTGTGGATAGTTTGAAAATGTACATTTGTCATTTCCACAATGCCGTCCCCTTTTTATTGTTTGTGTCATCACAATAAGGGACGTGTCACCATTTGTTGTTTTTTTTTTCACGTATAGACTCGTTAAGATTAAGATCTTAAATAGTTTCAAAAACCTTGAAAATATATTTCAAACATAATGTCTGCACGATATGTTCAGGTTTATATACTTTCATAGATCTCGTGATATTTACACATATTGGCTTATTGTAAAGTTTACTCCAGAAATTTGACTTATATAGACTCGTCGATGGTCAATTTTTCAATTTTATTTCTAAGTTAAATAAATATTTCAAACAAACCATCAACACAAGCCACATAGCTAAATGTTTATCTTCGTAGAATGGAGTTGTTAATTTCTGTGTGATTTTGTCTCCTGTGAAGAGTCGTCTCATTGGCAATAATACCACATCTTCTTTTTCATTTTAGATCTTTTGAGGTCCAAATTACTGGTATAGATGTACTGGTTTTTGTATCTGTTTTGCTTTTCATATGATTGCTCAATTTTAGTCCAGAAAACTAATCCGACTTACATAGACTCGTAAATGTAGGCAAAATGTTGAATACACATTTCAAACAAAAAACTTTACCAACCTCAAAGCCTTAAACGTTTATTTAGAATCAATAAAAACTGTTCACGTCATAAGTTTTATTTGTAAGACCTGAGGATTAAGACTAGACTTCCCTGAAGGAACTTTTGTATTTGTAGAATGACTGTTACCTACTACATCATATGTACTCGTTTGTACTGGCAAGTTGTTTGCATATTCAAAAGCCTTTTTACTTCCTTGTTTGAATTTCCTGCAGGTTGATATGGAACCTTTCAAATGATTCATTGTAGAAACGTGCACTAAATAATATAAACAGCTGAATTTTCATCTTATGAAGTAGTTAATCTTTTGTCAGTTACCCTCAAAGCCACAAGTTTGAAAAGCTAATTATGACTAAATGAATTTACAGTTATAAATCAAACAGGAGATAAAGAGAAGTAGCAACAACCTGCCTGAAGAAGGAATTAAAACATTTTAAATGTTTTACATGTTTCTGTGCTATACAATGAATTTTATAGCTGACTATGCAGTATGTGCTTGCTCATTGTTGAAGGCTGTACGGTGACCTATAGTTGTTAATTTATGTGTCATTTTGTCTCTAGAGGAGAGTTGTCTCATCGGCAATTACACCCTAATTCTTATTTTCATACTCATGACATTGTCTGGTTTTCAATTTTTTCAGCTATGGAAACCCTGGTTCAAAGGAAGAGGGTACCATTAGGACTTTAAAATAAATACTGGTAAAGTTGCAATTATGATACAATCAAAGGAGAACTATACCAACGGCTCATCACAACCTCGGCACATATAGTAACATTCATACAAACCCCGGATGGAAACCATTTTCATAATGGTTCCAATCCGCTACATGAAATTCATTTTGTGGAAATTATTTAGGGGACAACCATTTGATATTCTGGGGGGGGGGGGGGCAGGAGGATTTTGAAAATAGATAACTCAGCCTTGATAATCACAAAAATAAATGGTTTGTTCTGTGGTAGTTTGAAAATGAATTACTTGACTTGCAATGTATAGAAAATAAATAACTCAGCAGATCTAATCGAAAGTATGAGATGGCACCAGATTCTTCATAAATTCATCTTTTTTCCCGAAAAAAATTTTTTAATAACAAAAGTATAAATATTATTTAAATATACTTGAAATGTCTGAAAATTGGTTTCATTTAACTTGAAGTATATTGTCTCAGGAAACCTTACCTCACCTTTATTTTAACAATGTAGGAAATTTCAAAACCAAACGCTTGTCTCCTTATCAAATTGTGTTCACTGCCTTGCAAGAAGAAAGTTCTGTTTTCCCTCAGACTTAACTTATAGCCCGGATTTTTCGGGATCAATGTTTCTTATTTATTTGTCTTTTGTTCATTGATTGCCCTTCTGTATTCTGTTAGTGTTGCATTCCTTTTGTAATCTAGTAATTTTGTTATGAACTTGATCATGAGTTTAAAAAAAAAAAAAAAAAAACAGCAGCCACAGGCTTAACTATGTGAATTCCATTTTTGCTTTATCATGCACATTGGTCTTTTGATGTTGTCCCTAGAAACTTCAGTCTTACACTGAATTTATACATTTTGCTTTGAGACCAAAATATTGTCAAAAAATTATTAAATCAAAACTTCATTTTCAGATTATGAAAGGGTCTTCCGAACACCCAGAAAGCATGATTTTGCATCATTTGTTCTAAAGCTTCTTGGGCCTTCAAAAAAAATTTTGCCTCGCCCCGCTCGGCGTAGTATGTTTGCCAATACATTTAAAAGTGCCTAGTTATAACTAAACTTTAATACTATGTATGTATGCAATACATGTATATGCAGTTGGGAATTTAAAAGATTCATTTCTGCAGAGGGGGATGGTTAATCTAATTAAATGGTACAAAATGACTTGACTATACTATATGTATTATTTATAAAAAAATCATTTAAAAATTGTATGTTTTCGAATATCAAAAATATAGTTGTAAAAATGAATAATCAGTCCCTTGCTTTAATGAAAATGAAAAATCTTGCTTCAATAGTGCAGAAAATGAATAATCTGTCCTCTTAGTTTACAAAAATAAATAAACGATCAAAAACAAATCATCCTGCCCCCCCCCCCCCCCCCCCCCCCAGAATATCAAATGGTCGTCCCCTTATAACAGACGTCCTTAAATAATTAGGTAAAACATGTAGTTGTATCCTATATTTATACGTGTGCTAAATAAATTTGGTAGAACTAATTTTGGGAGAATGACTTCGACTACAAATACCAGGATTATTCTTGGACTAGCACAAATTAGCTAAGAATGCACTATGAAATTCTGAAATAGTATGTTTTCATTTGTCATCCATTCGAAAGGAGGCATTGTTTTTTCTTCATTTCAAAGAATTTTTTAACGTTCTCATTGCATGAATTATTTCAATGTAATTAAAACTTGAATAAGGTAGGCTTTACTTCTGTATTTTGCATCAGAAGTGTTAGCAGTTTTTGATTCACTTGTGACATCCTGACGAAATCGACAAACATTAAAAAAATGCAATATGTACATGTATCCATACTAGACTGTTCTTCTTGAACACAAGTCGGGAGTAGGAGTATGGTAAATGGCTTTACATGCAACTGATTAGGTCATTGAATGATATAAACAAACAACCAAAGCAAGTACATTAAATACACCAAGGTCATGCATGACCATCACTGCATCAGGGATAACAATAAGTTCACTTACACATTGCATAAACATGATATTTGTATTCCCATTTCTACAAACTTACGTTGAAATACACAATTGAACATATAAAGAAATCATTATAGCAACGGTTTACATGTTTACATGATTATACATGTTATCCCCTATTTTGGTACTCAAATTAATCAGCATATTCGTAAAAAAAGTTAGAAACATGATGAATGATCACCTACAAATGATTCCTGATTACTTATTGCTATTTTATTGGTATGAGAAACAACTTTGTGTAAATTATACTTCTGCTGATTCTACGATCGATTAGGGTCCTTCGGCTGTTGACTTCTCTTTGGTCGGGTTGTTGACCCTTTGATATACTCTCCATTTCAATTCTTGAGTTTATAAGTATAAAATATTGTCACTTTTCATATTTTTTGTTAAATAAAATGTCAAAAAGGAATTGAAGAGACAAGGACGCAAATTACTGCTTTCATCAACCGACT
Organism: Mytilus galloprovincialis; assembly: GCF_965363235.1. Classification (NCBI taxonomy): domain Eukaryota; kingdom Metazoa; phylum Mollusca; class Bivalvia; order Mytilida; family Mytilidae; genus Mytilus; species Mytilus galloprovincialis. Next base: position 24,496,013 of record NC_134843.1, read on the forward strand.
CATTGTACCTGTCCATGGTGTTTTTGTTTTGTTTTCATATATTTAGGTGACGTTTTTCGAGTCCTAAAATGGTAAAGTGTTATGACGTCATATTTATAAAATAACATCAGACAATATATCTACATCAACTGGTGGTTAAGAAAGGTTAACAATAAATTGTAGGAACTTACAGTTTCTCTTTTCTTTAAAGAAGCATGTATTTATCTTTTTTGTCTATTTTATTATATACTTTTTACATTTTATTCACTTCCCCGGCCTTCCACGAGTTGATCTAATATGCATTGGCTCCCTTGGCTGGCCAAATTACTGTATCTGAAGGTTGCCAATTATCTTTAACTTCTTAAGCAGTTTAGGTAAATAAAATATCGATATTGATAATTCGTCCTTTCAAAATTTATGGTTTGTGGGTCCTATTAGTGATGTTCTTACAATGGTAAAACCATTTAATCGTTGGTTTACAATCCATAATTTAGAATTTTTAACATTCACAAAGTTATGTATATGATATTAACATATTACCATGAACGCAGCTATGAAAGATTCTGAAACAGTAAATTGGTTAACCATCAAATATTCAATATGAGTATAAGGTTATACCTAAATATAATTATGATATTACAATTACTAGCTTTGATTATAGAGACTGCCTAGCTAATGTCCAGCAGATAAAGAGCATACTGGAAAGCAGTATATACCAAAAATAAAACAGTTCCATAATTCAAATTGCTAAAAATGCCATGAATACTGCACATGCATTTATATCCTGGTTCCCGGTACTACGTTCATGCATATGTGTAACCTACTGAAAATTGCGATCGGAAAAGTCTAATGCACCTACAGCTTAAGTGTATTCAATTTTTTGATTGCGCACTATCCTTCACAAATGACAATGATAGCAATAGACAGTAATTATGACATTACATTTCTAGAGCTCATTCTGCCACGTCTCGGTAAACAGTGATAGGTAATACATTATATATATCTATTATGATATAGGTTATAGTTCATGACTTACAAAGATGACATTTTAACACCGTTGTGACATTGATATAGAATATTCTGTGTTAATTATTTGGGTGACCTACATGTATATATCTTTGTAATTGATAAAAAAAATGGATGAAAAATTGCTTTCCATCACGGGAATATTCCTTAGGCGGCAATCTTGATGAATATGTTGGTTTTACAGAGCTTTTCCCTGGAAATAATTGAATTTGGCTTTTTTGTCGAATATTGATTGTCAAACGTTGAAACTGTCTATAAAGTTATTTTTGCAATCAAATTTGAATAAGCTGTTAATGTCTTTGAATGATCTCAGAGAGTTAGTTTCTTGGGACAACACACTACATGATTAACTCTATGTATATATATGCATGCCCCAATCTAAAACTAATTTGTTTAGCCCATGTATTACCAGTCTTGAATCCTGTTATAATTTTTTGATTTTAGACAATAGTTTAGCTTCACTATTATTCGATAAGTTGTATAAAAGAAACAAAGAAAAAAATGAGTATCTTCGAACGCCTTTTTGGCGGAATATAACGTCGTGCATTACTTGTCTCGACGGGATGTCGAATCAGTTAAAACTCCCTTAACATTTCAACTCCCTTAACTGACATCTACAAATATTCTCATATCATATTTATTGAGAGTTCATGTATGTGTTTTTAAGTGACTTTAACGATGTTTCAAAGCTTGAAGTAGTGTTTGTGTTAAACCTAGTTTGTCTAACCATGACATTATTGTAAAACAAAGAGCGTCAACATTCAGCAACATAGACCCACCTAAAACCCGGGTGTACATGTACAATGCGAGGCTTCTTGTAGGGCTATCTTGATGTTGCTGTATAAAATCTATTCTAAAATACAACAGCAAATGTCCGCCGTAATCTCATGTCAACATGCTTGCATTTTGAGCAACAGTCATTAAGTTTTTTACAGATGGTTCACTATACACTTTTATCCATGTAAATGCACAGGTCCTAAGTCAAATCTGGTGTACAGTAGTTGTCGTTTGTTTATGTAATTTATACGTGTTTCTCGTTTCTCATTTTTTATATAGATTAGACCGTTGGTTTTCTTGTTTGAATGGTTTTACACTACTAATTTTGGGACCCTTTATAGCTTATTGTTCGGTGTGAGCCAAGGCTTCGTGTTGAAGGCCGTATTTTGACCTATAATGGTTTACTTTTATAAATTGTTATTTGGATGGAGAGTTGTCTCATTGTCACTCACACCACATCTTCCTATATCGGTATACTCATAATGAACAATAAACATAAACTTTTTTCCAAGAAGAAAAACACATCATGATACAGTTGCTTTAAAACTCTAACATATTCGATTGGGAACTATGATTTAAACCAGACAAGTCTTTTCGTAGAATATATTATTTGGTAAGACACATGAATCAGAATTGATTATTTTGTTGAAAATGACACCTAAGCAATTCGTTGCAAGTTATATAATTGAATAAAAGCCGTCCATCAACGTGACTGGTTTGCTGATAAATCATTGGTAATTCTATTTGTCAGTGATTTATTACAAAAGTTATGTAATCCAAAGCTAGAATGAACAAGCTTTTATTAATGCAATATACAATTGTTTTGCGGAACCACACAAGTCTGTACAAATATGTATGCGATTACATTGTGTCTATAATGTGCAAGAAAATATAGTTAAGAATGGAAACTGGGAAAGAGACAACAACCCGACCTAAAAGTAGTACACAGTCAAAGGCCAACAATGGGTCTTCAATGCAGCGAGAAAATCTCGCACCCGTAAACGTGCTTTAGTTGTCTGCTAAACAATAATGTACATGTATACTACTTCAGTAAAGTAGACGTCATACATTACTCCGAGATGAACCAATATATTAAAAAAACCTCACACAACAAACAAAAGCCAAAGGTTCCTGACTGGGGATCGGACCAAAAATGTAGCGGTGTTTTAAACATATTTCATGAGATCTCAAACATCCCCTTTACTTCTGTGTTTAAACGACGAGCCAAATACTAATTTAAAAAATCTGTTAGCATTGACTTCTCAACTATTAAAATTAAGGATATGTTCAAGCATGAATACAGTGTATGAACTCTAGCAACCAAGATTACAACTTATAGAGTGTCTTAGCACGGTACTTTTGACGTAAATACTGTTTTTTTTTTAATTTAATTCCTATCATTACCTACAGTAAAAACTAGAAATTTCGTCCTTTAGCTTCCTGACGTTGCGTGAATGAAAGATTTGCAAGAGGAGGAATGGTCCCTTTCAAATGTCCAAATTAGTTCCGATTATATGCATCAGCATTTGGATTTTCAAACCGTTTGTTTCTAATATATATACATGTATATCGTACTGAATGTCTATAGTGTCCTCGTTTGAAACTATAACTAACAAGTCATTAGTGTGTCCCTCTAGGCAGAAGAAAGCTACAGAAAGTGAATGTGGATTATATGGGGGGAATATATATAATGTAGATATATGAAGATGTAGTAAGAGTGCCAATGAGACAACTCTCCTCCATCCAAGTAACAATTAATATATGTGTACATTTTAACATGTGCATGCATGCTCTGATACATTGTTCTTTCTAATTTTCCAAAATACACACTATTTTTCACATGAACAAGAAATAGGACTCAAGAAAAGTAGCAAACCTCAGTAATTAAAGATTTCAAAAGTGTTAATTCAGATTCAAATTATAACTACTATTATTTTCGTTAAATCATACATACACATGTAAATCAATTTTAGTGAACAAATTATTATCATATCGTCTGTTGAAAGTAATTTGATTTATTATTAACAATAAATTGTATGTTGTTTCCTCAAAGTCCAGTTATTGCACGCATATTGAGAACAAGAAAAAATAAGCAATTATTCAAATAGATATAGGATCGACTGAATTAAAGTACAGGGAATGTGGAATATCATTGGTACAAATCTTCGAGAACATTTTGGATAGTATAACAATGAAAACAAAAGAAAAATGAGTGTTGCAGAGCATTCAGCTTGTATATGTTGCCTAGGTATATCTCCATCAGGGGCGTAGCTAGGCATTCATTCAACTGTAGGCACAAATCGGCAGGGGGTCTGGGGTCTTGATAGGGGGTTCAGGGGGGCGAAGCTCCCTGACGGAAAACGGATTTCAGCGTTTTGGCTGCAAAATTTTATGCACAAAAATATTAAATTTTCTGGTCATTTAATCATGATAATTATAATATACATAATGAAAAGTTCGAATGATCTGAATGGTAAATTAAAAAACACAGTACAATTGGAAAATCAAACATTAAAAAAAATATTTACAATATGTACTGCCCATCATAGATCCGCGTATCCCTTTAATTAAGCAGTACACCCTGTTTGGTATTTTCAAATCTATTCCGTTATGATCGATATATACGTTTAACTTAATGGATAGTACATATTGACGATCCTTCATTAAAAAAATACGCACGTGCACGTAAACACTGATATTATACTATATAATAACACTATCCTTTTGGCTAAAAAAACTATCAACCATCAATATTTTGATTCTTAAACCTTCATCCTAGTCACACAAAAACATACACACATAGTCGATGCCTAGTGCAAAAGTTCTGTTCTGTTCATACAAAATTCAAGAAATTCGTATTTCTTTATATACCGCTCTACTGTAAAATCCCTACCAGCTAGGAATTTGAATAATTGTGGTCATTACTCGTAGATCTGAAAATACAACAAACTACTGGAAGCTAGTTGATAGATTGATTTCTAAACATCCAGTGTAAAATATTTATGCAAGTTTAGAACAAAAAAAAATTGATTATTTACAATAAACACAACAGGGAACTTAGTCCTGTAATAAGTGTTGTACAGGATGAAGGTCTGGAAATTTGAAAATGCCATGCATTGGAAAATGAGGGATTATTGAATAGGAGCAGAAACTTTGCCTTTCAGTAGACCAACTACGAACTCCTCAAGAGTGGCATTCTCTCTACAACTAGGCATAAGATTAAAATGAGGGATTATTGGATAGGAGCAGAAACTTTGCCTTTCAGTAGACCAACTACGAACTCCTCAAGAGTGACATTCTCTCTACAACTAGGCATAAGATTAAATGTCCCCATTCTGACCAGACGTGACTATGTCTTTATGCATCCTGCACAGCCAAACGGACGACCAACATTGGCAAGTCGGGTGAAGACAAAGTGGAAAGCTAGTTGAAAACTAACAACAACTAATTAAAAATTCATTTGTCTTAGTAGAGGTTCATTCAAGTTTTTGTTGATAGAATTGAAATGATCTGAACCAAAGTTCTAGTTTATAGTTTCTATATAGGAACACACATAAAACACATTCAATTCTATCCAATATGCCATTCACTAAGGACGAGAGACTAGTGTACACATGACATTCGAGTTGTGACAACTTCACTGGAGCTCATCTACATATAACGTTGTTTATTATTTTTTTTAATAAAAAAAAAAAATATTTGTGAAAAAATTATGTGTAGGCACGTGCCTTAAGTGCCTAACGGCAGCTACGCCCCTGTCCATTTACATGTAACTGTATATTAATATTCAAGAAACACATCATATGACGACAGAAAAAAAGAGTTCCACCGTAGGATGTACCGATTACTTATATCATGGAAGTATTATATAATACTTCCATGCTTATATGTAGCGTATGTGAACTATATGTTAAAATGTTTTCAAATAACAAAATCTAATCAGTTAAAATGAATGTAGAATTTTTTTATTGAAATTGGTGGGAGCACTGTGATCTCTAACTTAATAGAACGTCTTTTAATTGGAACATTCAAATCGATGGGTCATGACCTTAAATCGCTTATGGCAAAAAAACAATTTATGACATAACATAACCCCAATAGTGTTGTTTCTGTAGTAATTATTTACGAGCCTTATTAAGCGGTTCATCTCAAAGAATCAATGTTAATTGATATTTATAAGGTGATGTGTTATGAGTGCAAATAAGACAACTCCCCATCCAAGTCATAATTAGTAAAAAGTAAACAATTATAAGTCAAAAATCAAAAGTACGGCCTTCAACACGGAGCCTTGGCTTACACCAAACAGCATGCTACAATGCTACAAAGGGCCACAAAATGTTTAGTGAAAAACAATTCAAATAGGAAAACCAAGGGTCTAAATACTTTTGATTATTTAACAAATGCCTTTACAACCAATCAAATATAAATTATATTATGGTACATGTACCACAACTCCTGACATTTTTTTTTTAAATTCTATTAACTAATGCTGAATGCGATGACAAGCAAAGGAAATTGCATTGTACTTTTCCGTTTCAATTCGAAATCGTGTCGTTAATTGTTCGTTGCTTATAACGCAGTCCCACTAGGCCACGATCGCACTACGATCTGTGAAAAAATGCTAATTTTGATGATCGTAGTACGATCGTGTAGCTCGCAGTAAGGTCGTATCACGGTCGTGGTGAGGTCATCAAGATCGTGATGAGCGTGGCCAACTTTGAACATGTTCAAAACAATCGTGGTGCGGTCGTGGCGAAATCAGGTCGTAGTAGGAGCGTAGTGAGAGCGCAGTAAGGTCGTAATAAGATCGCAAAGGTTGCTGTACCGTCGTAGCGAGAGCGTAGCGAAAGCGTGATGCTATTCCATGAGACTGCGCTACGATCTCACAGCGACGTTAAGGTGGTACCCAACACTTTAACTAAAATTAATTTGGCTCGTTTAATTTTCTTGAAATTTTGACAAAGTATTTACTTTGACCCTTTGACAAAAATATAAAACTTTAAAAAATTTGAACCAACTGTTTAATCAGAAAAAATACACTGGTTATATAGCAGTTTGACAAACACTTATTTTGATTATTGAGAAGCTTAATATTCCCTTATGAACACAACGTCATTAAAACGTTCTGCTGATTTTACAGAGTTATCTCCCTGTAGTGTTAGGAACCACCTTAAATACGACCTCACTACGACCATCACGTTCTCACCGCGACCCAACTACGCTTCCACTACGACTATACCACGTTTACACCACGCTGTTCAAGACTATAATACGATTCTAGCACGCCCTTGCAGTCCTCATCACGCTCTTTTTACGACCTGACTACGTTGATACTACGACCATCATTCTAATCGTCATCTTTACATAAAATATATAAAATCTCTCCGGGTTTTGTTTGTCTGTATGTAATTAGACTTCTTGTCCATTTTCTCTAACGGCTCAACCATGCTTCTCGTTTTTATATAGATTAGACCGTTGGTTTTCCCGTTTGAATGGTTTTACATTAGTATTTTTTGGGGCTCTTTATAGCTTGTTGTTCGGTGTGAGCCAAGGCTCCGTGTTGAAGGCCATTCCTTAGCCTATAATGGTTTACTTTTATAAATTGTTCACTAAAATATCGTCATTTGAGCTTTGAGGACCAGCGATCATAGAGTGGATTTAGGTTGGATTGGTCGGTCCGATATCTCTGATTGATCAGGATTGTTTACTATCAGAGCTCCCTCTGCATCTACATCAACCCCTACCACCACGCCTACGTATTCTAGTATATTTTGGTGGCATGACTGTATTGTTTCCGCTAAATCTATGGATTAATCAGAAATAGAAGGAATGAATATGTATTTATATGGAACATGTTTTTTGCTGAGAACGTAGTAAGATCGCGATATGAACATAGTATAATCGTGGTTAGAACGTAACGTGATATAATCACAGTAGACGCGTGGTAAGATCGTGTTGCAATCGATTAAGTTAATAACTCGTGGTATGGTCGTAGAGAGAACGTGATGCGCGTAGAAATATCTTGATAAGCGTAGTGAGGTCGCAGAATAAACGCGGTGAGAACGTGGTATAATCGTAGCGGGATCGTTGCAGAAGCGTAATGAGGAAGTAGCAGCATCGTGAAAGCAACGGAAATTTACATTTTCATGCCGCTCATACCACGACCTTACCACGATCTGAATTTATTTTAGATCGCGGTGAGCGTGGTGCGATCGTGGTCTAGTGGGACTGGGGCTATACGTTTATGTTTTTTTGTGGTTTTTTTTCTCTCTCACTATTTAAAGTAAAATAGTATATTAATATACTCATCAGTACACAAACAACGCATTTCTTATACTTTCTTAACTGCAAATGCAACAATTTTACAATAATTACGAAAAATTACCGGCAAACACATTAAATACGAAACAATTAACGCTATATTTTCAATGCATTTTGTCATTATTTGAAGAAAAAAAGTGATAACAGCTGTACCGGTAAAGGTTAATTTCTAAGGAGCCTCGTTGTGTTCTATACACCTGTTTACTGTATAGTCACACAGTATTGCTCCTTTCAGTTCATAGGCATACAAAGAAACGTTTACAGGGTGTTGTACTACTTTTGGGACAAATTATATAAAAATTATAGAAAACTTCATCGAACTAACTCAAAATATGGACAATTTTATGTTTAGGGCGTCTTGAAATCTTTTGACAGCTTCCGAAGTGTTAATTTTAAACCTTTTTCAGCTGGACCAAATCACTACTTTCCTTTAAAATTCTGGACAATTTCACCCCCTTCTTGTAATTTGAGGCATTAAACATGGAGAAATAAATTTGGAAGGGGTATGAAAATTAAGGGCAAATAACCCACTGTCAACACTAGGGACTATATTTGTGAACAACGAAAATCAAGGGACGACAATTGTGGTCTTGGACCTGTTACTTACATGTATTTATGTAGACGATATATTAATCAAAGGTTTCATATACCATCAAAGATACTGCATAAAGTGACAATTTGACGACAGTTTCTTCCTGTCGATTGCAGTGTTATGCAATTACCACCATTTCAATTGTCTATTTATGTCAAATACATACGCTCATTGTAGGTGAGACTTCATGTGCAAGTGAAAATACTTTGCTGTGGTGCTATATAAATACAGAAAAGATACCAAAGAGCCTATCAAATTTATACCGAAGAAAGTTAAACTTCAAGATGTTCGAACATTTTATGAAAAAAGAAGAGAAATAAAAAACAAGGCACTTATAGGAAGAGTGCAACAACTTATTGTATGAGTGATACGTACTTTAAGCCGTCACCTATTCAACATGCTTAATTTTCTAGAGGCAGCAATGAAAGCATACCAAATATTCTATATGATTATTTTCAGTATCAAAATATTCATAATCGTTTTTATAGTTAATATGTTCATATAGTTTATCATATTACAAATTATAATACAGGTTGGTTTCATCCTCTAAATATAAATAGTCACTGACATCGAAACATTTAGGTAAGCGGAAGAAGGGATCCCGTAGACCGCCCTACGTCACGATTCATGAATTATGCATATTCTATTTATAGGCTATTTATAAACGATTCTGAAAATACTTATTGTAAAAATAGAATATTCTCAACATGTACAACTATTAAAAAAAACCGATTCAAAATCATTAACTTTCATGAAACACGGTGAATTTGCTTTATTTATTTTTTTATCACATGAAAAAAAAGGAAAATGTACCGCATTACAGTAGCATATCATGCATATATCATAGTGCAAATATATATACAGATTCCTTTTTAAAATACACATGATACATTTCATATAGATATGATCAACAGTAGTATTTAGTGCCTTAATTATGTTGTTAAGACCTGCAAATGTCACATGCACGTGGTCCGATGGCTTTGGATATACGATGGAGTTAATAATATTTTTATTATCCGTTTAAAAGAGTATTTTTATGTAGGCAAATTGAAAAAAGATGTATCTTACACATGTTAAACATGTTACACGTACTAAGGCTTTACAGAAGTGTGAGAGGGTGTTTAAACTGGTCTGCGTTTAAAGAAACGAATCTGTAATCTGACCCCCTGTTGTCTGGCCATTCTACTATAGCTGGACGTTCTATTATGAACCATTGTTACTTGTTTACAATAAAGCTACTGTTAGCATGGTTAGGGCGTTCTACAGGATCCCCTGGTCGTTCTACATGATCCCCTGTTGTCTGAACCTTATATATCTAGTACAGAACGTTCTATAGGATCTCTTATATTGTTTGTTTATCATGTATACACTAAAGGACGTTCTACAGGATCCCTTGTTGTCTGAATATTATATATCTACTATAGTATAGAACGTTCTCTATAGGAACAAGTTTTTGGTCAGGATTCTTCTGAAAAAGCTCATACCAAATTTATGAAATATATTCTTGGTGTAAACAGAAAGTCAAGTAATATAGCTGTAATGTCAGAGATTGGTAGATTTCCTATGTATTTTACTATAATTTTATCAATGTTAAAATATTGTCATAGACTGGAACGTTTGAAAGAAGGATTATTATTTGATGCATTTATATGTTGTAAACATACAGTTACATAGTTTTAATGTAAATACATGGTATTCTATAGTATAGATTATATTGAGAAAGAGATTGAATTACCAAATTTTGACCAATCAATTGGTTTTTTTATGTCAGTATGTTAAAAATAAACTATGTAAAAGTTCTTTCATATTTTGGAATAAACTGAAGCATTAAACCATTAACTCCGAAAAAGGGAAAAAAATGTTTTAAAAAAGAAAAATATTTAGAATTACAGGACTTCAAAAAAAGACAGTCAATTTTTAAATTAAGAATAAGCGCTCATTTAAAATTTGAGACAAACAGATATTCAAAAAAACATATAGAAAGATCTGAGCGTCTTTGTTCTAATTGCTCATTCAGTTAAGTTGAAGATGAGCTTCATGTTTTATTAGAATGCCCTCTTTATGATATTCAAAGAGACGATTGTTTCCAAGACATTTCTAACAATTGTTATTATTTTATAAATTTAAATAAATCTTCTAAATTTTAATGGCTCTTGACCAAAGAAAATGTTACTCTATGGAAAAACTGGGCTGTTATATTGGTGACTGTTTTGAATTAAGGAGATCAGGTATGAACACTAAAACTAAGTCAAGTAAACAATTTGAGAATAAATACATATATAATGTAATTTTATTATTCTTTTATTCACAATATATATGTGGTTTTTGGCTTGATTCTGACCAATGCGTATATTCAAAATATATATGTATATGCCTCTATAATTGTTGTTGTTACCAATTATGTAAATCAATTGTATCTGATTTTATGCCCTTTATGGGTCCTGTAATTTTGGGAAAAAATATATATAGGATCCCATATTGTTTGTTTATAATGTATATACTAAAGGGCGTGTTCTCCAGATCCCCTGTTGTCTGAACATTATATATAAACTATAGAACGTTCTATAGGATATCCTGTTGTTTGTTTTTGATGTATTTACCAATCTAAGAGAACGTTCTATAGAATCCCCTGTTGTTTGTTTATCATGTGTATACTAGAGGACTCTCTACTGGATCCCTTGGGCGGTATGTGGGATCCCCTGTTTTCTCAACATTATATATAAACTATAGAACGTTCTATAGGATACCCTATTGTTTGTTTTTGATGTATCTACCAATCTAAGAGAACGTTCTATAGAATCCCCTGTTGTTTGTTTATCATGTGTATACTAGAGGACTCTCTACTGGATCCCTTGGTCGGTCTGTGGGATCCCCTGTTTTCTCAACATTATATATAAACTATAGAACGTTCTATAGGATACCCTATTGTTTGTTTTTGATGTATCTTCTAGGCTAAGTGAACGTTCTACCGGATCCCCTGTTGTTTGTTTTTCAAGTGTATACTATAGGGCGTTCTACAGGATTCTATAGGCGGTCTACAGGATCCCTTGTTTTCTCAACATTATATATCTACTGTATGACGTTCTATATGATCCCCTGTTGTTTGTTGTTCAGGTTTATACTATAGGGCGGTCTACAGTATCCCCTGGGCGGTCTACAGGATCCCCTGTTTTCTCAACATTATTTATCTACTATAAGACGTTCTATAGGATCCCCTGTTGTTTGTTTTTCAAGTGTATACTATAGGGCGTTCTACAGGATCCCCTAGGATGTCTACAAGATCCCCTGTTTTCTCAACATTATATATCTACTATATGACGTTCTATAGGGCCCCTGTTGTTTGTCGTTCATGTTAATACTATAGTGCGTTCTACAGTATCCCCTGTTGTTTGTTTATCATATGTATACTAGAGGACTCTCTACTGGATCCCTTGGTCGGTCTGTGGGATCCCCTGTTTTCTCAACATTATATATAAACTATAGAACGTTCTATAGGATACCCTATTGTTTGTTTTTTGATGTATCTACCAATCTAAGAGAACGTTCTATAGAATCCCCTGTTGTTTGTTTATCATGTGTATACTAGAGGACTCTCTACTGGATCCCTTGGTCGGTCTGTGGAATCCCCTATTTTCTCACATTATATATAATTAAAGAACGTTCTATAGGATACCCTATTGTTTGTTTTTGATGTATCTACTAGGCTAAGAGAACGTTCTACCGGATCCCCTGTTGTTTGTTTTTCAAGTGTATACTATAGGGCGTTCTACAGGATCCCATATGCGGTCTACAGGATCCCTTGTTTTCTCAACATTATATTGTTATGCCGGCTCCCCGTAGTTATTCAGTGTTATTTTTAATATGCATGTTCGTTGTTGTTATGATCCTTGATCATAAGTTGGTTATCGAATGTGTTTGATAAAGTCAGGAAAGGCTTAGTCTTGTACATATAAAACTATTAATTTGTATGATTTAAACCTGTGTATTATTGTTTTTGAGACAGATAACGTTTATTCTCGTACTGTTGGAAAATGAAAGTAGGCCATAGATTTTTATTTACGGCTATAAATAATAATAATATGGTGATTCTTGTTGGCATAATTTTACATCTTATAATTCTTTATGTTTGGGTTTCTTTTGTGTATGATTGCTAATTTCTCGGAACAGTTAGAGACTGTAAATAACTCTCGTTCCGATTTTTAATGTTTGTCACCGATTTAGGTGACACTTACATGTTCGATGTGTATTGGTTAGAATGCTCGTTTCTTGTTGACTATCGATTGCTATATACAGTAGTTTTTATCTGTTTGAATCCATTACAAACGTTTTCCAAGCTTTTAGTTGCATTTTAAATACATAAATTATATTTGTTCGTGAAGAACATGGCATTGTTTACTATTTTGTCACCGTTAAGGGAATTTCCCTAAGAAGAGTGATGGCTTGTGATTGGGCGTCTCTATATAAGCTCAATTCTCATTGGTCAATTTAGAATATAAATACGTGTGGTTGACTGCGTCAAGGGAGATAGCTCAAACTTGTGGAAAGAGTCGTATCAAATAGATAGTAAACTAAATACAAATATGTCGGATGTAATGAATTTAAAAGTTAGTATTGTGAAATATATTATAGGATTATAATTATATTAAAGGTGACGGTGACAAATATCAGTCCCGGTGATTAAATCTCGGTGACGGTGACTATAATATCGGTGACGGTGACGGTGACTATAGCTGTAGGTGACGGTGACTATACTTGTGGGTGACGGTGACTAAATATTTTTGTCACCAGATTCGGAGATTCAGATGTGTATATTATAAATTAATGAATATATAACCGTGGCTATTGAGCTAGTATTAAATATAAATAGTTATAATTGAAAAACATATATGTTATGTTTTTAATATATAACAGTTTGAGGAAGGTCAAGCCTTTTGATCTTGTTTAGTAAAAGTAATATAACTATGATTGAAACCTTTGTATAAAGGATTTGTGTTAAAGAAAAGCTGTACATATATAGCTTATGAGCAGTATTCACCCACGTGAATAGTTGTAAGACCAACCATACCCGGGGGCACTGACCAATGACAGCACCGAGAGTCAAGACTTGTTCCAGTATTTTATCTCATTAATAAAATGTTGAACTTTATAAATATTCTATTTCATTTTAATAATACTCATGAAAACAAGACTACAACAGTACATTAATACACCTCTATTGGTATATAATTCCTTCGTCCTATTTCGGGTTTAGATCGGTGGTTTAAATTAAGACACCTTTCTCGACCTCTAATAGATTCCTTTTTATGTAACCCTGTTATCTCTGGTGACCGACTCTAACGCCAGAGAGGCAGCGTAACAATTGGTGGCAGCGGTGGGATACCACTCTCAATATATTAGAGTCTATTGTTTGTATATCAAACTCTAAAGTTGTTGTAAAAATAGAAATGGACGATTCAAATATCGTTACGTTCGGTCCCAATACTGGGAGTAGACATGAAGTAAATGAAACACTATCGAATGAAGTGATAGCTTCTAGTAGTGAAAATAATGTAACAGCAGATAGAAGGGTTGCTGACGCTAAAGTTGAAATGAAATTTATAGTAGATAAATGTCTTTCAGATTTTTCTGAGAAAATGGACAGTATGTTGGCAAAATTTGACCATCATTTAACAAATAAAACCACTCCTATTTTGGGAAGGGGGTATGATAGTTCGTCTATAAGTGCGAGTGGAGAAGCCAAACAGAATAAACAAGATTTAAATAATAGCCATTTCACTGAGAACATCAGAGCTAAGCCGGAAATAAAATGTAAAATTAAACCTCAGCTGTATGACGGATCAGACGATCTAGAAGAGTACCTCACACAATTTTATCTTTTGGCAGAACTTAATGATTGGGACTTAAGGTCTAAAGCCTTATTGTTGGCAAGTAGTCTAACAGGTAGCGCTCGTGCTCTGTTAAATGAAATGACAGAAGGTGAAAGGCATGACTTTGAATGTTTAGTGACAATGCTTAAAAGCAGATTTGGTTCTATAAATCGCTCAGAAGTTTTTAGAGCTGAGCTACAGACTAGAGTTAGATTAAGGAACGAAAGTTTGCCTGAACTGGCACAGGCAATTAAAAAACTTACAAGGCGAGCGTACCCTGGTACTTCCCCTATTGTCAGGGATACCCTTGCGCTTGATTACTTTATTGACGCTATAACTGAAACTGACATTCGTCTAAGGTTGAGAGAAGTAGGTCCAAAAACAATATATGAAGCTGAAAATATTGCTGTTCGTCTTGAAGCTTTAAGACTAGCAGACAGACAAAAAGGGCGATCAGTGAGAACTGCTGATGCATGTGACACTGATGATAGTAAAATGGCCAGTGAAATAAAAGAAATAAAATTAGGCATACGAAATCTACAAAATGATGTAGGGGCCATGAGGAAAAATAATACGTCTAATGGTCAACGTTATAACAATAATAACAATAACGGTTCAGGTCAGCAAAGAGGAGCAAATAATTTTGGAAATAGAAATAACAACCAAAATTATAACAGCTCGGAAAACTACCAAGCGTCGAGTGCGGGGGTCGCGGCTCGACCACGATAAAAAGACCCAACACAGTTATTTCAAATGTTTCTTGGGGGAAAGATAATGGATATTTTGTAGTTGCTAGTATAAATTCTATGTCTGTAAATATGTTGGTTGATTCTGGGGCAAGTGTCTCCATTTTGAGAAAAGATTTCTTTGATAGCCTTGCACTTGAGGATAGACCTCAAGTCATGCCAGTCAGAATGAATTTATTAACAGCTACTGGAGAAGTTTCAGACTTTATTGGAAAAGTTAATTTAGAAATAAAATTAGGAAAACATGTTTTCAAACACGAATTTTTGTTGGCTGAAATCAAAGATATGGCTATACTTGGTATGGACTTTTTGATGACTAATAGTATTGATGTTCTTTTTAGCAAAGGTTGCCTAAAAATTAAGGATGAGTTTATAACCTGTTTTACAAATAAAGGTGATAGCTCATGTTGTCGAATCTCAATTGCGGAAACAGTGGATATTCCGCCTGATAGTGAAATGATAATAAAAGGAGTGCCATGTGGCCCCGTTATATTTAATGAAGTAGGTATTGTGGAGACAAACAGGTCGTTTATTGAGAAAACTGGTTTATTGTTAGCCAGAGTAGTAGTTCAGCCAAATTCAAATATCATACCTTTAAGGGTTGCTAATTTTAGCTCAGAGCCGGTCAAGGTTTATAAAAATACAATTGTAGGTACTTTTGAACCTGTTGACTTAGAAACGTATGAAGTGAGCACTGTAAGTCGGGTCAATTGTGCAGATAGTAACACTAAAGTGGACATTCCTGATCATTTAAAAGGTGTATTTGAGAAAAGTTTCAAAGATTTGGATAATATTGAAGTCAAAAAGTTAAGGGAGTTTTTATGTTCTTATCAAGATGTTTTTTCAAAATCTCCATCTGATATTGGTCATACTGAACTCGTTAACCATAAAATAAATACGGGCAATGCAAAACCCATCAAACTTAAACCATATAGACTTCCTTTAGCAAAGAGAGAGGTTGCAGAGAAAGAGATACAAGACATGGCATCAAGGGGCATCATAGAACCTTCAAGTAGTGCTTGGTGCTCCCCGGTGGTCATGGTTACGAAAAAGAAAGACCAGAGCATTCGATTCTGTATAGATTTTAGGAAAATTAATGATATTACTGAAAAAGATAGCCAACCGATCCCTCGTATAGAGGACACTCTGGATGCTTTAAGCGGCAGTAAGTGGTTCTCAACTCTGGACATGCGCAGTGGTTACTGGCAATGTGGTTTAGATGAGAAGGATCGGGAGAAAACAGCTTTTGCAATACCTGGTAGTGGTTTATGGCAATTTAAAGTGCTATGTTTTGGACTATGTGGGGCTCCCGCGACTTTTGAGCGGTTGGTCGAGAAAATATTTTCTGGTTTAACTTGGAGAATCTGCTTAGTGTATCTCGATGACATTATTGTGTTCTCCAAAAACAGCCCCCATTCCTACATTGCTAGCATCTGTATCAAGAATAAAGCCCCTACATCAATTAACCGAGAAGTGTAAGAAATTTGAATGGACAGAAGCTTGTAATTGCTCATTTGAGCATCTGAAAAAGTTGTTAATATCTGCACCTATCTTAGGTTATCCAATTAATGATGGTGGCTTTATTCTTGATACAGATGCTAGCAATGTAGGAATGGGGGCTGTTTTATCTCAAATCCAAGATGGGGTAGAAAGAGTGATTGGCTATTTTAGTAAAACTTTTTCGAAAAGTGAAAGAAACTATTGTGTCACCAGAAAAGAATTGCTTGCTATCGTCCGTGCAGTTAAAAATTTTCATCACTATCTTTATGGTCGATCTTTTACTGTTCGTACAGATCATGGGTCTCTTAGATGGTTAGTAAATTTTAAAAATCCAGAGGGTCAGCTTGCCCGCTGGTTGGAAACACTTGGTGCATATGATTTTCAAATTATACATCGCCCTGGTCGCATTCATTCGAATGCTGATGCCTTGAGTCGTAGACCCTGTCCAGATGATTGTTCGTATTGCTCGAAAGTTGAGGATAAATTTTCAAATGTGGGTTTAGGAGAGGTTGAAATAAATAACGAGGTTTCAACCAAAGAAGTGGTAGTAAAGTCAGTTGTGGTTGATGATACGAATACTTTAACAGGCGCCGTTAAAGTTGAAGGTAATCAACGTATAGAGACTAGTAAGAAACCTAAAGTAGCACAACTATATGCTAGTTATAGGTCAGACGATTTAAATGCTTCTAAATCCTGTACAAAACATGAAAATGAAAGGGTGAACATATCTGATAAAGTGAAGGATGAAAGTGGATTTGTTTCAAAGGCATCACATGACGCTCGCAAATCAAGTAGTTCTCACACTTTTAATGTTCCCAATTTGAAAAGATCCGAGAAAATAAAAGGGAAAAGAGGATTTGCAGGAGAAACATCAGTTGATGTTTGCAAATCAAAGACCCATGAAAACATTATTAACCAACGGGTAGGAGTAGTTAAAACTCGAAGTATGAAACCTAATCCTTTGGATCAACAAAAACCGAGCTCGTCATCTCCGATGCACGATGAACAATTTGTTGAGATGGATTTTGATTTAAAAAAATGAACAAGAAAATGACCCGGTACTAAAGATAATTAGGGATTGGCTAGTAACAATTTGAAACCCATTTGGTCGGAAATATCAAAATTCAGTCCGATTATCAAATACTTCTGGAATAGAATTGAGTCATTTGAGATAAGAGACGGTATTCTATGTCGAAAATGGGAAAGTGAAAAAGGGGACAATGTCACCTGGCAAAAAGTAATTCCAGAAAATTTGAAAGAAAGTGTGCTCAAGCAGTTACACAATAGTGTCACTGGTGGTCATTTGGGTATTAAGAAAACCTTAAGTAAGGTTAGACAAAGATTCTTTTGGTTTGGAGTACGAAAGTATATTGAGAATTGGTGTAATAAATGTGATGTATGTGCTTCACGAAAGCGACCAAATAGAAAACCAAAAGCACCTATGAGACAATACAATGTCGGTGCTCCTCTAGAAAGGGTTGCTATGGACATAATGGGGCCTTTGCCTAGGTCAATTCAGGGAAATAATTATTTACTCGTTATTGGTGATTACTTCACTAAGTTTGTGCATGCCATTCCACTAAAATCTCAGGAAGCAGAGGTTGTAGCTCGAGCATTAGTAGACAATTTTATCTCAATCTTTGGAGTTCCCTTACAAATACATACGGACCAAGGGGCTAATTTCGAGTCCCATTTGTTTAAAGAACTTTGCAAACTGATAGATATTGACAAGACTAGAACCACGGTTATGAGACCCCAGTCTGATGGAATGGCAGAGAGGTTTATGAGAACCCTGGAAAATATGTTGTCTTCATTTTTATCGAACCACCAAAAGGATTGGGACAAATTTGTGCCCATTCTAATGATGGCATATCGATCAGCTGAACACGAAAGTACGGGTGTGTCACCTTGTAAAATGATGTATGGACGTGAAATCAATCTACCGGTAGATTTATTGTTTGGTAAATCTCCTGACAGTCCTAAAAGCTCTATTTCTGACTTTGTAAATGATCTTGAACATACACTGTTGACTGTTCATGAATTTGCAAGAACCAATTTAAATGTGGCTAGTGATGTTATGAAGAGAAACTATGATCATAACATTCACTTAAAGCTGTTCAATCCTGGTGATCCAGTCTGGTATTACCAATATCAACGGAAGGTTGGTGTAAATCCAAAATTTCAGAGGCCTTGGCATGGTCCATTTGTTGTTACCCATCGACTGAATGACGTCTTATATAGAATTCAGCTGGGTCCAAGAATGAAACCGAAAGTGGTTCACCATGATAAACTCAAACCTTATTTGGGAGATCATGGTCCAATCTGGTTTTCATAGTTGATAATTATCAAATTCAGTTGAACTTTGATCTACTGGTCATAGTTGTATTGTATGCATGTTGGTTATTTTTTTTGTACATATGATTAAAATATTGAATGAATATAGGTATGACCTTTATTGCTAATTAAATTAGTTTGTACTACTCTTTGTATACGTTGTTGAGTGGTAAAAATATAAATTATTATAATGATAAGTCCATAATTATGTAATCCTCTCTTATGATTGTTATTTTATTCTTTTATAGAGTAAATGGATGTGTGTTATCTGTGAAGATATGACCTTTGATAAGAGGTGGTTCCTGGAGAGACACATTCTAGAAAGGCATGCAGACTTTGCCTGGAAGTGTCCAGAATGTAAGAAATTATTCCAAAGACGGAATTCAAACCATGGGTGCAAAACTCTAGAAAGCCAGATGATATGCTTCCAGAGCAGCTCCGGACTTAGAGGAAAAGAGGCAGAAGAAAGTCTAGAAAAATTTAAAACTGAGGAAATGCCGAAGAAAATCAAGTTATTGGATGGTAAAGGGAATGAGATTGAACTGGCACCCAGACGTAATAGGTATGCCAAATCAGAGATGGGTGAAACCAGCTACAGAAACACTGGTACTAATAAAGGAGTTGAGTTTAAGAAGAGAGGAAGCTCATTGAAGGAAACGTCAAGAAAAAGAACAGATAGATCTGATATAGAAGACAAAGAAAATAACAACATCTCCGGGCCAACTCCTGCAAAGATTTGTAAACCAGCAGAGACGAAAGAACAAAGGCTGAAGAAAATTAAAGACGTGCTACAAGATCTGATGAGTGAGAATGGGGAAACCATAACCATTTCTGTAGAACCAGAGGCAGATAAAGTAGAAGAAGATACTAGTAGTCAAATAATAGAGGAAGGAGTCGAGCTACATGTATCAGAAACCGAGGTGAACACGTTAGAAAAAGCAGATAACTATCACAACAGTTCCTCCTCCTCAACAGCATCATCAGGATCGTCGTCTAGCTCGTCTAACTCCTCAAGAACAGCAAAGAAACCAACTCTAGATAGTAGACCACAAAATACAGAGAACGTAGTAGTAGAACCTGTTGAGACCATAATTGAGCCAATCAGGAATGTTGAGTTTTCCGCTCAAACAGAATTGGTGGAGACCTTCCTGCAGTCCCTACAGGACACGCAAGAGAACACCCTTACCCTAAATGTTGGAGGAATGAAGATAGAAACCAGTAAAAACACACTCAGAGCAGATCCTTCATGTGTATTCGCATTAATGCTACAACCGTTAAGTCCATTCCGACCTTCAAATAATGTATATTTCTTTGACCGCGATCCAGCTCACTTTAAGATAATTCTTAATTATTTGAGAAACAATTGCAATGTCGAAAAAAGATACCTACCAAGAGAACACATCTATCTGTATGAGTTATTGCAGGAGGCAAAGTTTTACAAACTGTCAGGGCTTGTTACAACCGTTCAGGAGAGATTGAATGACTTATGTGCATGCAGACTCAGTAGTTTCTGAACTTTGTTGTTGAATTTGATGTAGTTTGATGTTTGTTGCTAATATGTTTAGTAAAATTTATCTTGGGAACGAAATAACATCTTTGTTGTTAAATCACACATAGTTACCTCATTTTGGAAGATAGTATAGCTACTTTAATGAGTTTTTCCTAAACCGTATAAATAAGCTCACCAAGCTCATATATTTGGGGACCAAATCCTTAAGGAAGGGGGCAATGTTATGCCGGCTCCCCGTAGTTATTCAGTGTTATTTTTAATATGCATGTTCGTTGTTGTTATGATCCTTGATCATAAGTTGGTTATCGAATGTGTTTGATAAAGTCAGGAAAGGCTTAGTCTTGTACATATAAAACTATTAATTTGTATGATTTAAACCTGTGTATTATTGTTTTTGAGACAGATAACGTTTATTCTCGTACTGTTGGAAAATGAAAGTAGGCCATAGATTTTTATTTACGGCTATAAATAATAATAATATGGTGATTCTTGTTGGCATAATTTTACATCTTATAATTCTTTATGTTTGGGTTTCTTTTGTGTATGATTGCTAATTTCTCGGAACAGTTAGAGACTGTAAATAACTCTCGTTCCGATTTTTAATGTTTGTCACCGATTTAGGTGACACTTACATGTTCGATGTGTATTGGTTAGAATGCTCGTTTCTTGTTGACTATCGATTTCTATATACAGTAGTTTTTATCTGTTTGAATCCATTACAAACGTTTTCCAAGCTTTTAGTTGCATTTTAAATACATAAATTATATTTGTTCGTGAAGAACATGGCATTGTTTACTATTTTGTCACCGTTAAGGGAATTTCCCTAAGAAGAGTGATGGCTTGTGATTGGGCGTCTCTATATAAGCTCAATTCTCATTGGTCAATTTAGAATATAAATACGTGTGGTTGACTGCGTCAAGGGAGATAGCTCAAACTTGTGGAAAGAGTCGTATCAAATAGATAGTAAACTAAATACAAATATGTCGGATGTAATGAATTTAAAAGTTAGTATTGTGAAATATATTATAGGATTATAATTATATTAAAGGTGACGGTGACAAATATCAGTCCCGGTGATTAAATCTCGGTGACGGTGACTATAATATCGGTGACGGTGACGGTGACTATAGCTGTAGGTGACGGTGACTATACTTGTGGGTGACGGTGACTAAATATTTTTGTCACCAGATTCGGAGATTCAGATGTGTATATTATAAATTAATGAATATATAACCGTGGCTATTGAGCTAGTATTAAATATAAATAGTTATAATTGAAAAACATATATGTTATGTTTTTAATATATAACAGTTTGAGGAAGGTCAAGCCTTTTGATCTTGTTTAGTAAAAGTAATATAACTATGATTGAAACCTTTGTATAAAGGATTTGTGTTAAAGAAAAGCTGTACATATATAGCTTATGAGCAGTATTCACCCACGTGAATAGTTGTAAGACCAACCATACCCGGGGGCACTGACCAATGACAGCACCGAGAGTCAAGACTTGTTCCAGTATTTTATCTCATTAATAAAATGTTGAACTTTATAAACATTCTATTTCATTTTAATAATACTCATGAAAACAAGACTACAACAGTACATTAATACACCTCTATTGGTATATAATTCCTTCGTCCTATTTCGGGTTTAGATCGGTGGTTTAAATTAAGACACCTTTCTCGACCTCTAATAGATTCCTTTTTATGTAACCCTGTTATCTCTGGTGACCGACTCTAACGCCAGAGAGGCAGCGTAACAATATATCTACTATATGGCGTTCTATATGATCCCCTGTTGTTTGTTGTTCAGGTTTATACTATAGGGCGTTCTACAGTATCCCCATGGCGGTCTGCAGGATCCCCTGTTTTCACAACATTATTTATCTACTATAAGACGTTCTATAGGATCCCCTGTTGTTTGTTTTTAAAGTGTATACTATAGGGCTTTCTACAGGAACCCCTAGGCGGTCTACAGGATCCCCTGTTTTCTCAACATTATATATCTACTATAAGACGTTCTATAGGGCCCCCTGTGGTTTGAAGTTCATGTTTATACTATAGGGCGTTCTACAGTATCCCCTGGGCGGTCTGCAGGATCCCCTGTTTTCTCAACATTATGTATCTACTATAAGACGTTCTATAGGATCCCCTGTTGTTTATTTTTCAAGTCTATACTATAGGTCGTTCTATATGATCCCCTGGACGGTCTACAGGGTCTCCTGTTGTTTATGAAAATTATGCATTTAAGATAGGACCTTCTAAAGGTTCCCCTGTTGTTTATTTTTGATGTATATACTATAAGGCGTTCTATAGGATCACTTGGTTGGTCTGCAGGATCCCCTGTTTTCTCAACATTATATATCTACTATATGACGTTCTATATGATCCCCTGTTGTTTGTTGTTCAGGTTTATACTATAGGGCGGTCTACAGTATCCCCTGGGCGGTCTACAGGATCCCCTGTTTTCTCAACATTATTTATCTACTATAAGACGTTCTATAGGATCCCCTGTTGTTTGTTTTTCAAGTGTATACTATAGGGCGTTCTACAGGATCCCCTAGGATGTCTACAAGATCCCCTGTTTTCTCAACATTATATATCTACTATATGACGTTCTATAGGGCCCCTGTTGTTTGTCGTTCATGTTAATACTATAGTGCGTTCTACAGTATCCCCTGGGCAGTCTGCAGGATCCCCTGTTTTCTCAACATTATTTATCTACAGTTCTATAAGACGTTCTATAGGATCCCCTGTTGTTTATTTTTCAAGTCTATACTATAGGGCGTTTTACATGATCCCCTGGACGGTCTACAGGGTGCCCTGTTGTTTATGAAAATTATGCATTTAAGATAGGACCTTCTAAAGGTTCCCCTGTTGTTTATTTTTCAAGTATATACTATAGGGCGTTCTACAGAATACCTGAGCGATCGATCAACAGGATACCCTGTTTATAAAAATTATGCATTTAACATAATACTTTCAATAGGTTCCCCTGTTGTTTGTTTATCATATATATACTATAAGGCTTTCTATAGGATCCCTTGGTTGGTCTAAAGGATCTTCTCTTTTCTCGACATCATTTATTACTATAAGACGTTCTATAGGATCCCCTGTTGTTTGTTTTTCAAGTGTATACTATAGGGCGTTCTACAGGATCCCCTATGCGGTCTACAAGATCCCGTGTTTTCTCAACATTATATATCATCTATAGAACGTTCTATAGGGCCCCCTGTTGTTTGTTGTTCATTTTATACTATAGGGCGTTCTACAGGTTCCCAAGGGCGGTCTGCAGGATCCTCTTTTGTTAAAAATCATGCATCTGAGAAAGGAAATTCTATAGGTCCCCCTGTAGTTTGTTTTTCATGTGTATACTATAGGGCGTTCTACAGGATCCCCTATGCGGTCTACAGGATCCCCTGCTTTCTCAACATTATATATCTACTATATGACGTTCTATAGGGCCCCTTGTTGTTTGTTGTTCATGTTTATACTATAGGGCGTTCTGCAGGATCCTTTGGACGGTCTGCAGGATCCCCAGTTTTCTCAACATTATTTATTTACTAAAAGACGTTCTACAGGATACCCTGTTGTTTGTTTTTCAAGTGTATACTATAGGGCTTTCTACAGGATCCCTTGTTTTCTCAACATAATATATCTACCATAGGACGTTCTATAGGGTCCCCTGTTGTTTGTTGTTCATGTTTATACTATAGGGCGTTCTGCAGGATCCTTTGGACGGTCTGCAGGATCCCCAGTTTTCTCAACATTATTTATTTACTATAAGACGTTCTACAGGATACCCTGTTGTTTGTTTTTCAAGTGTATACTATAGGGCTTTCTACAGGATCCCTTGTTTTCTCAACATAATATATCTACCATAGGACGTTCTATAGGGTCCCCTGTTGTTTGTTGTTCATGTTTATACTATAGGGCGTTCTACCGTATCCCCTTGGCGGTCTGCAGGATCCCCAGTTTTCTCAACATTATTCATTTACTATAAGACGTTCTACAGGATCCCCTGTTGTTTGTTTTTCAAGTGTATACTATAGGGCTTTCTACAGGATCCCCTAGGCGGTCTATAGGATCCCCTGTTTTCTCAACATAATATATCTACTATAGGACGTTCTATAGGATCCCCTGTTGTTTGTTGTTCATTCACTGGGCGGTCTACACGATCCCCTGTTGTCTGGACATTATATATATACTAAAGAACGTTCTTTAAGACCCCCTATTGATTGTTTTGAATGTTTATACTATAGGTCGTTCTACAGAATCCCCAGGGCGGTCTGCAGGATCCTCTTTTGTTAAAAATTATGCATCTGAGAAAGGAAATTCTATAGGTCCCCCTGTAGTTTGTTTTTCATGTATATACTATAAGGCTTTTATGATCCCTTGGGCGGTCTTCATGATCTCCTGTTTTCTCAACGTTATACATCTAAAATAGGACGTTCTATAGGGTCCCCTGTTGGTGTTGTTTGTGTTTATTTTATAGGGCGTTCTACAGTATCCTCTTTTGTCTGAACATTATATATCTACTATAGAACGTTTTATAGGATCCCATATATTGTTTGTTTATTATGTATATACTAAAGGGCGTTCTACAGGATCCCTTGTTGTTTGAACATTATATACTTGCTATAGAACGTTCTATATGATCCCCTATTGTATGTTTATCGTGTATATACTAAGGGGCGTTCTACAGGATCCCCTGGGCGGTCTACAGGATCCCCTGTTATTTGAATATTATATATCTACTATGGGACGTTCTATAGGTTAGACTGTTGTTTGTTTTTTATGTATATATTAGAGGGAGTTATATATATGCGCCCATGGGCGGTCGATATGATCCCCTGTCGTTTAATAGTTTTATCTGTATAGGGCGTTCTATAGGATCCCCGGGGCGGTCTATAGGCTCCCATTGTTTGGTTATCATGTATTCACTATATTTATCTACTAGAGAGCGTTCTATGGGATCCCCTGTTGGGTCTATAGGATCACCTGTTGTGTTATAATCGTGTATCTGCTATAGGGCGTTCTATAGCTTCCCCGGGGCGGTCTATAGGATCTTCTTTTGATTGTTAATCATGAATCTATAACAGGTTGTTCTATAGGATCTCCTGGGCGGTCTATAGGACCCCGTATTGTTTAATAATCGCATATTTGCTATAGGGAATTCTTTGGGATCCCCGGGTCGGTCCATAGGATCCTCTGTTGTTTGTTCAACATGTTTCTTCTAGAGGGTGTTCCATAAAATCCCAGGGTCGGTCTATAGGAGCCCTGTAGTTTTTTCATCATGTATCTATTAGAGGGCGTTATATATATATATGCTCCCATAGGCGTTTTTATGATCCCTTGTTGTTTATTAATTGTGTATCTGCTATAGGGCGTTCTAAAGGATCCCCGGGGCGGTCTATAGGATCCCCTGTTGTTAACAGTTTGTTCATAATATATCTATAACAGGTTGTTCTATACGATCCCCTGGGCTGTCTATAGGATACCCTGTTGGTTGTTCGTCATGTATCTATAACAGGTTGTTCTATACGATCCCCTGGGCGGTCTATAAGATCCCCTTTTGTTTAATAATCGCGCATATTCTATAGTGCGTTCTATAGGATCCCCGGGTCTGTCTATAGGATCCCCCATTGTTTATACCTTGGCGGTCTATATGATCCCCTTTTGTTTAATAATCGCGCATATTCTATAGTGCGTTCTATAGGATCCCTGTGTCTGTCTATAGGATCCCCTATTGTTTAATAACCTTGCATCTGCTATAGGGCGTTCTATGTTATCCCTTTCAAAGGTCGAGGGGGCATATTGTTATTGGTTGTTTTTTTTTCTTTTTCTTTTCTTTTTCCCCATAATTTTATTGTCCCGACAAATTCTCGGAAAAGGATAGACACATTCATCTTTATGGAATTATGGCATAATGTAAACCATTATATAAAGTTGTGCTTTTTAATAAGGGGATGGTCCAAGATGGTCTCGATTACTATAAATTAGTGTTGTCAAATCGTACACTTTTGCCTAACCGGTTACTCGGATAATCGTTCGACCGATTAACCGGTTAACCGGTAATTTAAGTTGGTGTTTGAAAGCCTTATCAATAGAACCCTACACATAGATATAAGATATGGTATGAGTGTCAATTTGACAAGTCATAAATACGCTTTTAGAATTGAAGTTTTTCCTTTAGCATTATAAGGCTTGTCTGTGAGGATTCCTGGCGAAGTTTGACTTTTAATAATCAAATACACCGTATCAACTATAGCGTTTGTACCAGCTTCAGATTAAAAAATCAAAAAAAAATCTTAATCTCGTAGAATTGAATATGTCATATGTCTGAAACCGATTATTCTTTCCTTTTCTCTTGTTGTCTCCGAAAATAATGGGGTGTGTTTCAATTTGAAATGATTAATTATAAAAAAGAAGATGTGGTATGATTGCCAATGAGACAATTCTTCACAGATTCAGATTCAGATTCAATATTTTATTAGAGACCAAAATGACACAGAAATTAACAACTATAGGTCATTGTACATGCTGTACGACCTGTTTCTTCACTGTGTTTGCTTTTTTCTTTAAGCATGTTACTCGTACTTTCACGTATACATTGAGTACATTCACATTGGTTTGCATTTCACAATTTGAATTTAAAGTAAGACTAACCCTTGCACTTCGGAGGTTGCACATTTAAATGTAGGTTTTCACAATATTAGATCGAAAACGAAATAATGAAGTAATTAGTAAAATTAAATCTCATTACTGATTTAAAGTTACTGTTAAAAAAATATGTTTACTAATTATGTTTCTTAAAGATCCTGCCCCGAACTCTAATTAATTTTATGTTTTTAGGATTAACAATAGCAATCAATATACTGGACAATTGATCTGTCAAACTAATTACCACGACGACAATTTTTAAATAAAACAACTATTTAATGATTTGATTTTCAACACAAATTTATATCCAATATATATCGAAATTGAAAAAAGTCCGGTTAACCGGTTAGCGTTTTTGGTATTCGGTATTCGGTCGTTCGACCGATTAACCGGTTAACCGGTTAACCGTTGACAACACTACTATAAATGCTGGTCAACAGAATTTTTTTAATGTTTTTTGTATATAATTCTAGTATTCCTGAGCATAGAACCATGATATTCAATATACAAAGTAGGTGTCAACAATTTGTATGATCCTCAGAACTACATGTACCTAGCAGTAGGTAGTTGTGTTTTTTTAGTATAAATTTTATTTCAAAATTGCTGACGGTAACCTAGCAATAGCAAGGTCGTCTGGCAACTTGACAACAGTATGACATCCGCCTTTGCTCGCAATGGCAATTCTTTTTGTTTTCGTATTCTTATGGATTTGTACAGACAGGAGAAAAGAAATTGACCCGTCTTTAAATATCCCTTTCCGATATATTGATGATGTACTGTCTATTAATGATAATAGATTCAATGAGTATATATGGCAAGCCGTTTTACTATTCATTCTAACTTCAAGATAGCTCATATAATATATCAGATATTTCAAATGATATATAAAATCTCTCTCTCATATATAATATACAAGATATCTCATATAATATATAAGATATTTTATATAATTTATTCTTTATAAGATATCTTATCAACTTTAAAAGATAGCTTTTATACTTTATAAGATATCTTATTAATTCAATAAGATATATTATACACTTAAGAAGATATATTATAAACGAAATGAAAAAAAAAAGAAACGAACAATAACAATATAATATGCCCCCTTTGAAAGGGATAACAAAGAACTTCCTATAGCTGATGCACGACTATTAAACAAGAGGGGATCCTAAGACCGACCCGGGGATCCTATAAACCGCCCTATAGCAGATACACAATTATTAAACCACAGGGAATCCTATAGACCGCCCAGGGGATCCTGTATAACGCCCTCCAATAGATACATTATGAACAAACAACAGGGCTCCTATAGACCGACCTAGAGATTCTATGGATCGACCCGGGGATCTTAAAAAGCGCCCTATAGCAGATGCACGATTATTAAACAATACCAACCAACAGGGGAACATATAGACGGCCCAGAGGATCTTAAAGAACGTCGTATACTAGAAATATAATGAACAAACAGCAGGTTATTCTAAAGACCGCCCCGGAGATCCTATAGAACGCCCTTCAGCATGCAGATACACGACTATTACACAACAGGGGATCCTATAAAACGCCCTCTAGTATATACGTAAAGTAGATACATGTTTAAAAAAAACAGGGGAACCTATAGAAGGTTCTATCCTAGATGCATACAAATCAAACAGGGGATCCTGAAGAATATATAATGCTCAGACAACAGGAGATCATGTAGATGGGCCTATAGTATAAACATGAAAAACAATCAACAGGGGATCCTATAGAACGTTCTATGATTGATATATAATGTTGAGAAAACAGGGCATCCTGCAGTCCGCCCAAGGGATCATAAACGCCCTATTATATATACATAATAAACAAAGAACAGGGGAACCTATAGAATTTCCTATCTCAGATGCATATTTTTTTTTTTACAAAAGGGGATTCTGTAGACCGCCCTGTAGTATAAATATGAAAAACAAAGAACAGTGGAACCTATCTCAGATGCATATTTTTTTAACAAAAGGGGATTCTGTAGACCGCCCAGGGAATCCTGTAGAACGCCCGATAGTATAAACATAAAAAAAAACAATCAACACGGCATCCTGTAGAACGCCCCAGGGGATCCGGTAGAACGCCCTTTAGTATATAAATAATAAACAAACAATATAGGGGATCATACAGAACGTCCTATAGTAGATATATAATGTAGAGACAAAAGGGGATCCTGTAGACCGCCCAGGGGATCCTATTGAACGCCCTTTAGTATATACATTATAAACAAACAAAAGGGGATCCTGTAGACTGCCTAGGGGATCCTATTAAACACCCTTTAGTATATAAATGATAAACAAACAACATGGGATCCTATAGAACGTAGATGAATACTGTTGAGAAAACAGGTGATCCTTTAGAACGCCCTATAGTATAAACATGAAAAACAATCGACAGTGGGTCTTATAGAACGTCCTATAGTAAATATATTATGTTGAAAACAGGGATTCCTGCAGACCACCCATAGTTTCCCGCAGACCGACTTAGGGATCATATAGAAATCCCTATAGTATAAACATGAAAAACAATCAACAGGGGATACTATAGAACGTCCTATGATAGATATATAATGTTGAGAAAACAGGGGATCCTGCAGACGGCCCAAGGGATCATCAACGCCCTATAATATATACATAATAAACAAAGAACAGGGGAACCTATAGAATTTCCTATCTCAGATGCATATTTTTTTTAACATAAGGGGATTCTATAGACCGCCCAGGGGATCCTGTAGAACGCCCTTTTAGTATATGAATAATAAACAAACAATATCAGGGATCCTATAGAACGTCCTATAGTAGATATATAATGTAAAGACAAAAGGGGATCCTGTAGACCGATCAGGGGATCCTATTAAACGCCCTTTAGTATATACATAATAAACAAACAACAGGGGAATCTTATAGAAATCCATTTAGTACATATATAATGTAAAGACAACAGGGTATCATTTAGACCGCCCAAGGGATCCTTTAGAACGCCCTTTAGTATATACATGATTAACAAACAATAGGGGATCCTATAGAACGTCTTGTAGTAGATTTATTATGTTGAGAAAACAGGAGATTCTGTAGATCGCCAAGGAGATCCAGTAGAACACCCTTTAGTATATAAATAATAAACAAACAATATAGGGATCCTATAGAACGTCCTATAGTAGATATATAATGTAAAGACAACAGGGGATCCTGTAGACCGCCCATGGTATCCTGTAGAACGCCCTTTAGTATATACATGATAAACAAACAACAGGGGATCCTGTAGAATGTTCTATAGTAAATATATAATGTTCAGACAAAAGGGGATCCTGTAGACTGCCTAGGGGATCCTATTGAACGCCCTTTAGTATAAAAATGATTAACAAACAACATGGGATCCTATAGAACGTCTTATAGTAGATAAATAATGTTGAGAAAACAGGTGATCCTTTAGAAAGCCCTATAGTATAAACATGAAAAACAATCAACAGGGGGTCTTATATATACAACGCCATTTAGTACATATATAATGTAAAGACAACAGGGGATCCTGAAGACCACCCAGGGGATCCTGTAGAACGCCCTTTAGTATATACTTGATTAACAAACAATAGGGGATCCTATAAAACGTCTTATAGTAGATATATTATGTTGATAAAACAGGGGATCCTGTAGACCGCCCAGGGGATCCAGTAGCACGCCCTCTAGTATATAAATAATAAACAAACAATGTAGGGATCCTATAGAACGTCCTATAGAAGATATATAATGTAAAGACAACAGGGGATCCTGTAGACCGCCCATGGTATCCTGTAGAACGCCCTTTAGTATATACATGATAAAAAAACAACAGGGGATCCTGTAGAATGTTCTATAGTAAATATATAATGTTCAGACAAAAGGGGATCCTGTAGACTGCCTAGGGGATCCTATTGAACGCCCTTTCGTATATAAATGATTAACAAACAACATGGGATCCTATAAAACGTCTTATAGTAGATAAATAATGTTGAGAAAACAGGTGATCCTTTAGAACGCCCTATAGTATAAACATGAAAAAACAATCAACAGGGGGTCTTATAGAACGTATAGTACATATATCATGTTGAAAAACAGAGATTCCTGCAGACCACCCGAAGTTTCCTGCAGACCGCCCAAGGGATCATATAGAAAGCCCTATAGTATAGACATGAAAAACAATCAACAGAGGGTCTTATAGAATGCCATTTAGTACATAGATAATGTGAAGACAACAGGGTATCCTTTAGACCGCCCAAGGGATCCTTTAGAACGCCCTTTAGTATATACATGATTAACAAACAATAGGGGATCCTATAGAACGTCTTATAGTAGATTTATTATGTTGAGAAAACAGGGGATCCTGTAGACCGCCCAGGGGATCCTGTAGAACGCCCTATAGTGCCCTATAGTATATAAATGAAAAACAAACAACGGGGGATACTTTAGAACGTCTTATAGTAGATATATATTTTTAAACAAATAGGGATCCTCTAGACCGCCCAGTGGATCCTGTAGAAAGCCCTATAATATAAACATAAAAAAACAATCAACAGGGCATCCTGTAGACCGCCAAGGGGATCCAGTAGAACGCCCTTTAGTATATAAATAATAAACAAACAATATAGGGATCCTATAGAACGTCCTACAGTAGATATATAATGTAAAGACAACAGGGGATCCTGTAGACCGCCCATGGTATCCTGTAGAACGCCCTTTAGTATATACATGATAAACAAACAACAGGGGATCCTGTAGAATGTTCTATAGTAAATATATAATGTTCAGACAAAAGGGGATCCTGTAGACTGCCTAGGGGATCCTATTGAACGCCCTTTAGTATATAAATGATTAACAAACAACATGGGATCCTATAGAACGTCTTATAGTAGATAAATAATGTTGAGAAAACAGGTGATCCTTTAGAACGTCCTATAGTATAAATATGAAAAAGCAATCAACAGGGGGTCTTATAGAACGTATAGTACATATATCATGTTAAAAAAACAGAGATTCCTGCAGACCACCCAAAGTTTCCCGCAGACCGCCCAAGGGATCATATAGAAAGCCCTATAGGCCTATAGTATAAACATGAAAAACAATCAACAGGGGGTCTTATAGAACGCCATTTAGTACATATATAATGTAAAGACAACAGGGTATCCTTTAGACCGCCCAAGGGATCCTTTAGAACGCCCTTTAGTATATACATGATTAACAAACAATAGGGGATCCTATAGAACGTCTTATAGTAGATTTATTATGTTGAGAAAACAGGGGATTCTTTAGACCGCCAAGGGGATCCAGTAGAACACCCTTTAGTATATAAATAATAAACAAACAATATAGGGATCCTATAGAACGTCCTATAGTAGATATATAATGTAAAGACAACAGGGGATCCTGTAGAACGACCTTTAGTAGATATATAATGTTCAGACAACAAGGGATCCTGAAGACCGCCCAGGGGATCCAGTAGAACACCTTTTAGTATATAAATAATAAACAAACAATATAGGGATCCTATAGAACGTCCTATAGTAGATATATAATGTAAAGACAACAGGGGATCCTGTAGACCGCCCAGGGGATCCTGTAGAACGCCCTATAGTATAAACATGAAAAACAATCAACAGGGGGTCTTATAGAACGACCTTTAGTAGATATATAATGTTCAGACAACAAGGGATCCTGAAGACCGCCCAGGGGATCCTGTAGAACGCCCTTTAGTATATACTTGATTAACAAACAATAGGGGATCCTATAGAACGTCTTATAGTAGATATATTATGTTGAGAAAACAGGGGATCCCGTAGACCGACCAGGGGATCGTGTAGAACGCCCTATAGTATATACTTGAAAAACAAACAACGGGGGATACTTTAGAACGTCTTGTAGTAGATACATAATGTTGAGAAAGCAGGGGATCACACAGACAGACCAAGGGATCCCGTAAAAATTCCTCTATTAGATACTTCAAAAACAAACAATAGAGTATCCTATAGAACGTTATATAGTTTATATATAATGTTCAGACAACAGGGGATCCTGTAGAACGTCCTTTGCTATATACATGATAAACAAACAGTATAGGAGATCCTAAAGAACGTTCTATAACTAGAAATATAAGGTTCAGACAACAGGGGATCATGTAGACCGCCCAGAAGATCCCGTAGAACGCCCTTATAGAACATGTAGCTTCATTACAAACAAATAACAGGGGAAACGAAGACCAGCACCCCCACCCCCACCCCACTATCACCACCCCCTCACACCCCGTAAAGGTAATGTCTCGTTTCTAAGAACGTGTTAGCTACATGTTTTTTTCAATTTACCTACATCAAAGTACTCTATTAAGCAGATAATAAAAATATTATTAACTCCATAGTATATTCAAAGCCATGGGATCACGTGCATGGGACATTTGCAAGTCTTTACAACATAATTAAGGCACCACTACTGTGTGTCATATATATGTGAAATATCATATATATCTTAAAAAGGAATATGTATTTGCTTAATGAGGACACAATGATATATGCTACTGTAATGCGGAACATTTTCCTATTTAAGACACCATTTCACGTTGAACGTGAAATAATTTCTGTCATGAACGTTGCACGAAAAATAAAGACTTTAACGGGTGAACCTTTTGTGACTGAGTCACTGTCCTCTTGTATATGAACTCTCTGTTTTACTTAATATTCCCTATTTAGTGTGTACACATTTATGATATAAATAATTTACAGATTTTAAAAAAGTATATAAAGATATATAAAGATATTCTGAACTTTAAAAATGCAAATAAAGGAACAACATCATTGGTCTTACCGCCTTATCATTTCATCACGGAAACAAAATTATATCAATTTCGTTCTTGTCCATGTTGACGTCACGATCCCTGTCTAGTGTTGTTTTTTTTTTTAAATACTGAGCACGCAAAATAAGCATTTGAATCACGATCGAAGCACGTATAAAATTTACATAAAGCAGAACATGTTGAACACGTACCTCGCTGTTTTGCACGACTTAACGTAAAATAAAAAAGTAAAAACACGTTGAACGTGAAATAAAAAAACCCAATCACGTACCACGAAAATAACCCTCTACCACCCTCCATGAAAGTTAATGATTTTGCATCGTTTTTTTAAGATAGTTTTACATGTTAAGAAAATTCTATTTTTAGCATTAGTATTTTCCGAATCGTTTAAAAATAGCCTATAAATAGAATATGCATAATTCATGAAACGTGACGTAGGACGGTCTACGGGATCCCTTCTTCCGCTTACCAAACATTTATGTAAGGTAAAATCCGGTTTGATAACAAAGAATCAGCGTTTAATAATTCATTATTAATCATCTTTGTATTTTAAATCATTTTTATTGACTGTTTGCTATAATTCCAAACTTTGACATTTAATTTATAGTACTAAAGACATATTTTATAGTTGTATATCTATTTATGTTTTGTCATAAATTGATACTTATCGAATTTTTCATATATGTAGTATTGTCAATAACTTTACGATATTGGTTTTGTAGGCACAACATATTACAAAAAGTGAAAGATGCCAATGGGACACTCAAACTCATAAGTCGCTCATAAGTCGAAAATAAACTGCCAACAATATGGCAAAAAACCCAGATGCACAACAGTACACAAAACAGACAATAGAACACCAAATACTAAGCAACACGAACCCCACCCTGGGGTTGATATCAGGTGCCCCGGAAGGGTGGCCAGATCATGCTTTACATGTGTCACCCGTCATGTTTAGTACTTTATTCTTGTTAAAATCTCATAAGTCGATAAACACTGGTATTAAAGGGATAATCGTAACTGGAATTACGACTATCCCAATGCGTCGGCAGATATAGGTAAAATCTTTACAGTCATTTTTCTCAAATGTAGCATGTTTTTGTCAACAGTCACTCAGCTGCAAGGTTTTTCTATACCATTATATCATATTTGAATCGTAACGGTGCACTGGAATTGTCTAAGCGCTTTGAAAATTGCCGTTGAAAAAAATCGGAATGATAATCGTAACTCGGAAAAAAGATAATCGTAATTATGGTATTAAAGAATGAAAAGATAATCGTAACTGGATAGTATTTTATTGATATTGACACTAAAAACGTATATCTGATAGCATATGATGAAATTATGGCGATGAATTAATTACGAAACGTTCCAACATCTTTAGTTATTTCATTTCTTTTCATTCATATATTAATAATAGGTCTAATGAAAACAGCTACATACCAGTATATCATAAAATTGGAAGGGTGAACAAGCTTCAAGAAATTTGAAAATGGGGAAAACATGAACTTTGTTAATATATCAGAAATTTCCAAGAACTAGGAATGTCACAAAATATGGGAATGAGCGAAGAGGAAGTTATGATATATGGCAATAATTGTCAGGCGAAACGCATGTGTCACCTTACATCAGATTTCTGATTAATACGGTAAACAAACATTAATTTATCCTGAATAAAAACATAGTAAACATAATAAATATTGTTTTAATTCATTTATTGCAGGTGGCTATATGTGCTTTGTCTTCCCCCGGGAATCCAATGCTGATTCAATTCTAGCTCATACTCTATTATGCCATAACGAAGTAGGAAAGACATTTAGTATTTTCATGTCACTTCATTTTTCTTGGTTGATATCACAAGTAAAAAGTTGCGAAGAACAAGGGATAACTTTACATATATACATGTACACAACTGACAAAAAAATGCTTTCGTTCATTTTTTTTTTTTAAATAAGGCCGTTAGTTTTCTCGTCTGAATTGTTTTTACATCGTCATTTCGGAGCCTTTTATAGCTAACTATGCGGAATGGGCTTTGCTTATTGTTGAAGGCCGTACGGTGACCTATATTTGTTAATTTCTGAGTCATTTTGGTCTCTTGAGGAGTTGTCTCATTGGCAATCATACCACATCTTCTTTTTATATACTAGCTACTTCATGACCGTCACTGAAATTTCGATATCTCCGAAAATAACTATAAACAACACAAATTTAATTTTGCATCATAATAATATGACATCCTTAATAAAACATTTAATGCTATATAAGACTAGAGAAAGGTTGGAATGCTTTGTGTGTTATGAGGTTAAGCACATTCTAACGTGGAGTTCATTGGCAAACATGGATTTGTTTTCTTTTATAGTTGGCCAAAAGCCCGAAAATCAAGAAATAAAATTGATGTGGCTTTTAATTTTCTTACAAGAAATACTTATTCAAAGAATGACTGCAACGTTGAGAAAAACATAACGCATATTCCGCTATATTAGAAACAAACTAATTCAAAAATTCATAAATGTACATGGTATATGAAAACTTTTAAGTATGCTGCATATATACATGTATGCATGGAAGATATTGTAGAGAAAAATACTGAACGTACTAAACAAAGAACATTTTTGTACTTGCATACTTGCCATATAATTAGTACTTTTCTATTAGATGAAAACAAAAATTAGCCTTGCCTAATTGTCATGCATTTTTCTGA
Source organism: Mytilus galloprovincialis (assembly GCF_965363235.1). Classification (NCBI taxonomy): domain Eukaryota; kingdom Metazoa; phylum Mollusca; class Bivalvia; order Mytilida; family Mytilidae; genus Mytilus; species Mytilus galloprovincialis. Next base: position 24,532,862 of record NC_134843.1, read on the forward strand.
AGCACAAAATATTTGTTTTAAAATCTATAAAAAATCTTTGTAACTAAACCAATCATATATCATATCAGTATAAAATAGAAAAAGTAAATCCAAGGGAAAAAATATGGACGGCTATATTTATTGAAATATAAGGAAAAGGGAAATATGAACACTCATGAATATCTACCGATAAAAGTATCAACTGTTAAATCCGATAATGCAGTTATTTGTTCATTTCGCGCAGAATTTTAGTATAAACGTGATATTTTAGGCAAAACATATGACATGAAAATGTGGTATACGTGACTTTCATTTTGAGGAATGAATAGAAAGGATTGCACTTTTGGGATATGGGATATAGCTACAAATGTATCCCCCCCCCCCCCCCCCCCAAAAAAAAACCCAACTTAAACGCGCACACAACATTGAAACTTTGAAAAAAATAAAAATATCTAATTACTATATTAACTGACTCGACAGCTGCTTCATTTTCCTTATCTTTAACAGGTACATGTATATATTAAAAGGTTATGCATATTGTTGTCAGTTCTAAATTTGAGATATATATGTAAATTTGTCCTAGATTTTACCTGTAAGTTTCTTCATTTATTTTTATATGCGTTAATGTCATCGTTAAACTGGACATTTACATTTTTAACACACAAAATACCATTGCAATGCTGAAAGACACATTTATTATGTTTCAGTTACTATTATCGCTAAAGAAATTACGATTATCAAAGAAGAAAAATGCCATAGAGTTACGATTATCATCCCGAATTTTTCAACTGCAATTTTCAAAGCTCTTAAACAATTCCAGTGCACCGTTACGATTCAAATATGATGTAATTGTATAGAAAAACCTTGCAGCTGAGTAACCATTGACAAAAACATGCTACATTTGAGAAAAATGACTGTAAAGATTTTACCTATGTCTGCCGACGCCATATTGGGATAGTCGTAATTCCAGTTACGATTGTCTCTTTAATACCAGTGATAAAGAAATACGTATCAGAGTAACAAACACACCGAAGGTATCGCATGAACTACAATATGAGCGAGATCGAGTGTATCGACAAGGCAGTGGCATGCGTGCTCCACCCATCCACGCTTGGTCAGAATAGCACAATCGAGAATAGGACACTATAACCTCAGTTTATATAATTTATTTGCATCCAAAGTTGTAACAGTTATGTAAAATAAAGTAAAGATGAACAAAAAAATGCCTGATTGCAACACTTCTAGAAGTCACGACTTTCTCAGGTTTTACACCAGGTGTTGTGTTTAAGGTCGTTTTTTTTGGAACAGATCAATTATTATAAAAGTAAAACACTAGGTTTTGTGTGGGATGATTTTAATGTTTACATAGATTTTGTTTTACGAAGTTTTATTTCTTTCTTTTAGACATAGACAAAATTGGATTAAATTTGAGTTTGTCATAAAATAGTTATAGTTATAAAGAACAGATTTTACATAAGCGGATGTTATAATATCCTAGGCGATTTTGTGTTTGCCCTGGGATTTTTTTTTAATCTTTTTCTTAGACTATTCCTAATTGGATTTAATAGATGTGACTTTAATCACAGATAAATTATTAAAGTACAGCTGAACGGAAACTAAAACTAGGTAGCCTGAAGGTCTCAATAGGTATTAAACAACAAACACTGATTCCAATATTGAAATCATTAATAACCGTGACAGCCATCGGTTTCCACTAATTTAAATTTTGACAATGCTTTTTCAAATACACTTTAAGATTATTAAACACAAATATATGATGAAGATGATGATTGATATGAAAAACTCAAATAAGAAGTCTATAGATAATTTGGAGGAGTATATTTTTTTGAGTTTTTATGTTGATAAATGATTGCCAATGAGACAACTATTTACCAGAAACGTTAGATGTAAACAACGAAAATATGTTACCGTAAAGCATGCAAGGTTCATTTACTAGTACATCGCATGTTATTGGTCATGTTTGCAGTTTCTCTTTCTGTCTATGATTATTGTTCTTAACATTACAATGTATTTAGAAATAACAAAAATATTAAAAATTGCAATTAAGGCCAATAACTCCTATATGTATATGAAGATGAACAACAATTTGTCCTCCCTTATTTTGTATTTTATCTTGCTGCTTTTTACAGAAAACTGTGAGTTTCCTCTATAACAAAATTTTCGAAATGAAAGACAAAAAAACAAATGGGTTTAAATCTAGACCTTTTTCTTTCCTTTATATGATAAAATAATGCTTTCAAGAAGTATGCCACACAAACATAAAAATGAGTTCCTATTTTCATAAGAAGTACAAATTCAAATAAAGTTTCAGTTGCCAATTATGTTTTATTGACCTATTTGTAGATCTGATGTACTATCACTTTTCTGTTTAATAATTTACCTCTATAGACTATGACTTTCACAAAAAAAAAAAACCCGCAAAAATTGGTACAGATGGTCAATTGACGACAAAAACGTCAATTGTCAACCAGTTATTCTCACTTGTTTGTAAATCTCATTTATTGATGCTGTTTACAGATTCTCTCTATCTACTAAAGTATTCGTCAAAAATGCAGAATCGTGGAAAATCATCATTTAAGGGCATAACTCCTATCTTTTTTGCGGCAAAGGTTCTATTACAGACTTTACTAATGACAAAAAACTCGGTATTTCCTAAAAAAAAAAAATAATAAATAATAATAAAAATGAGTCGAACATGTGTTCTTCCGATTTTTCTAAAGATTTCTAAAAAAAATCGATCCGTCTCAATATTTTTTTTTTTTTGATAAAAAAAAAAAGTGAAGTTTCCTCGTTCCACTTTATTCATGGTCATAACTGTGGTATTTCCCGCTATGTATTTTTTTATTCATTTGTGGCGGTTATGATTTCCATATGAAATATAGTTGCTATGTAGAGTAAATGACATATTTAATTTCTGCTAAGTTTTAAAATATTTTTCTTCCTTTTGGTTTTAGATAAGAAGATTTTTTGTCAAGCTTATGACTGAGGCCAAATGATGACATGAGAAAACGTGGCTATTAGAGCTTAATCTAGCTATATCAAAGGCAATTCCATTACATAGTTTTAATTCCAAACAGTACAAAGATACCAAGGAAGTACATTTGTAACCAAAGACCAACGAAAAACAACAATCAACAAACCACTACTTCGCCTACTAAATATTATAGAGATATAAAATATAGAGCATACCATTATTGATTAACTAATAGATGAGGGTTTTGATGGGGTTAAATGATTAAAGAACAATGCCCTTAAAAAAGAAGATTAGAGAATAACGGGCAAAAAAAAATGAAGATTAGAGAAAAAAGGGGTTATTTTTTTGAAGATTAGAGAAAAACGGGGTTAATTTTTTGAAGATTACAGAAAAAAGAAGTGAAAATTAAATGTTTACAGAATAACAAACCCCCCATCCAGACCCTCATAGATTGTGGAAATAAGATTTTCTGACATACTTTCCAAAATCAGGAGCCTGTAGTTCAGTGGCTGTCATATTTATTTTTCGAAAATTGTTTTCTTTTATAGCCGACTTTACGGGATATGTATGTGTTTTTGTCGTTGGTGAAGACTGTACGGTTGTCAATAATTGTTTACATCAACTTCATTTAAAATATGGCACATAGTTGTATCGTTGGACGCTGCTTCATACCACATCTCCTTAGTTTTATTTTGAACGAAAATATTATTAACTAAAGACAATTCTTTCATACGACGTAATAGCGACAAGTACAAAAAAATAAATTACAAATTACAGAGAATGGAGGCATCAAATATAAGTTAAACAGATAAAAGAATATCGGTCAGTACTATTATATTTAAATTGAAAAAAAAGGTTTTTTTTTTAGTATCAATTAAGAGACTTCTCTCGACGAACGATATTATATATTCTTTTATGATGTAAAAAAGTTCTTCATCCCCATAGATAAAAAGCAATTATGTTTTGTTCAATAATTTGATTAGTCAACAACATGTTGCAATAGACCCTGCACATACTTCCGTGTGAACTAATGTTTCAATTTTATATTATAATGTACGTTCAAAACCTACCCGTAACATTTCTTTTGTTACAAAATGTATCTGAGGAACATTAAATCATTTAATTCCAACGGGTATTCCCCTATATCATTGTTCTAATTGTTTCTTTCGATATTGTTTTACCGGCTTCGCATTGTTAATCAAACATTAATTCAGTTTACATAATTAATTCATATTATACATTACTGTGACCCATATTTATTGATTGTATATTCGACATTTAATTACAAAAATATAACCAACAAAGATATTTCAACTTGAGAGTTCCTTTTTAATATACAGTTTATGTCTATGGCTATGTCATTTCCAACATTTTAACCACTAAGTCTCCATTCACAAGGTATCGTATTAAACGTCACGATTCCGGCCGGACGTGGCTGCGTATTTATACATCCCGCACAGCACAATGAGCGCCTCCTTTGCCTTGATTTTAGTGTTTGATTGGTAAAGATAAGGTGTACAGATTTTTTTCACAGCAGCCAACCATTGACGTTTGAATGAAGTTTTTTCATGATGAAATCTGTGAACGTTATACTATACCTGCTGCGGTTTTTATAACAATAGATATAGGAAGATGTAGTATGAGTGCCAATGAGACAACTCTCCATCCAAGTAACAATTTTTAAGATAGACAGACAGATACCATAAACGTATTGACATATAAACATGTCAGCCAGAGTTTGAGCTTGTTTCGCTATATCTATAAAAACAAGATTGACGAAAAAAGGTCATTTATTCAAAATCATAAAATGCAAAAAAATACAATTTGCAAATAAAACATTTGACATAAAAGTTCATAATTAATATGCAATTATAATACATAATTAATACGAAATTACATCAACTAAAATCATATCAATTGAATAAATGACAAATAATAGCAAAGGTGGGGAGAAAAATCTGCCACAAATACTCTCTTACATTAAGAGTGGATCCCCCATCCGAGGGCTCTGGCGACGTGAATCCAGTCTATGTACATAAAATTCATGTTATAAAAATCAATTATGAATATATATATATATAAAAAAAAAAAAAAAAATGGACACGTAGTATTATCTGCACAAATCGGGATATAAATGGTTTTTGGATGCAGATCACTGTGTTTATAATATGTCATTTAACGACATACCTTTCAAAGTATTATTTTCACGATCAAATGATATGTCGCCAACCTGAAGCACCTGCTTTGTATCGGAGCCGCTTTTGGTCGATATCTCACCTACTCGTAAAAAGGCATTAAAGCAAGCAGAAACATAGCCTTAAGGGCTAATTGGTTGTCTACATTAACAATTACACACGGCAAAGAGACAATTGATTTGATCAAAATGTCCTTAGTTATAGGTAGTCTAGGGTCATTCTTGCCTTTCAAATTCTGTACACCTTTCAAAATTTTATGAATAACAAACATATCTGTTGGATCAGGCCAACTATTTGATTTGTTCACAAAACTCAAAGCTGATATATGGGTGGCGATAGTTGATGGACTATAATTTCGTAAGAATAAATTAGCAATAAAATGAGATAGGAGTATTTGGGAAGATGGAAATGGTCTGCATTCAGCATAATACGTCTCACAAAATTGTAAATAACTATTTATCATTCTAGAGTAAGATTTGTGTGTAGCATCTGATAAAGATGCTGTGAACAACTAAGCAACTACAGAGTTAAAAATTGCACTGGAACTATTGTCTGTTTTGGAGACAACCATGGGGCAATCAGGCGCACTTTCAGAAAAGAAAATCGAGAGAGGAGATCACAAACGACATTATGATTTCCTGGGATATGCTTAGCTCGAAAGTATATATTATGCTTTAAAGATGCTAGGACTAAACGTCTTACAAGTCTCATAATCACGCTGATCTTCGAAGAAGTTTTATTGATAATTTCAACTACTGCAGAATTGTCAGTGAAAAACAAAACCTTACGATTTTCTAAACATTTGCCCCATATTTCGACAGCTAGCACAATAGGAAAAAGTTCCTTAACAGTTATATGTTCAGGTTCAATTTCAGGAAGCCAACTACCTGTGAACCAGTCATTACCAAATACAGCTGCAAAGCCACCATGCACTCCTGCGGCATCGGAATAAAGTCTTAAAGTTTCAGAGGACACCCAGTTGTCGAATAGAAAGCATAATTTTCCATTAAAATGTTCTATAAACTCGAACCAAGGCCTCAGATCCGCTCTTGCTTCTGCATTTAAGGTGATACGGAAATGAGGATTAGAGTGACCTAAAGTGAGATTTATTAATCTTCGCAAAAAAGCTCGACCCGGTATGATAACACTACATGCAAAATTTAATAAGCCAATTAAAGATTGCAAATCTCTTAGAGTCACACTTCGCCGTCGTTTGACGGAAACTAGCATATCATATATTTTCTCGATTTTATCAGACAGCAACCTGGCTATCATTTCATTAGAATCAATTTCGATGCCATAAATAGTTAAAACCGTGGTAGGAAATCGGGTTTTTTCATGTTTGATTGGCACTCCAATCGTTTTACATAACTTCAAAAAGGAATGCAGTGCATAGTCACAAGCTTTACTACTTGTTTTACTAACAAAGACAAAATCATCTAGAAGATGGGAAACGTTAGAAATACCGAATGAACTGGTTAATATCCAATGAAGGGCAGTTGAAAATTTTTCAAATAGCTGACACGATGAAGAAAGGCCCATGGGGAGACAAGTATCATAGTAGAATTTACCATTCCATGTAAAGCCTAAAAATGGTAATCTTTTGGATTTATGGGCAATAAACGAAATGCATTTTCAACGTCCGCACGTGCCATCAGGGCTTTATGACCGTGACTTTGAACTAAATGAATGACATTTTCAATATTTTCATAAGATACCGAAGTATATTCAGCAGGGATTGACGAATTGACAGAATTTCCTTTAGGAAATGACAAATCATGTATAACACGGTATTGACCTGCTTCTTTTTTCGGTACAAGACCCAATGGGGAACAAATAAAATTAGGAAAGGGGTGCGAATCAAAAGGACCTCTATACCGCCCTTTCTTAATTTCCTTTTCTATTTTTTCCGTCACAATTTCAGGTTTATCCAGCGCACTTTGATGATTTTTACAAGTCAGAAATGAAATGTTTTCACCAGTAGCACCTAATTTAAAGCCCTCTGTAAATCCATTAATCAAAAATTCTCTTAGTTCCGGATCATAAAGCTCTAAGTATTTACTAAGCATAACCAGTTTAACTGGAGTTGGAAGGTTTACCACCTGTTGGTCGTTTATTACAGATGTCTGAAGCATGTTTTTGTCCACAGTGAACACATTGGTGTTTGAGTTTGCACGCTTTGCTTCCACACATACCAGTGTCACAGTATCTCCAACAGAAACCGTTTGGGTATTTACCTTGTTTTTGTTGGGTTTTACCGAGAAAGGGCGACCTGCTGTTTTTTTAACCAGACGACTGAGAATGTTGCTGATAATTGCCTGAATTTTTTATAGCCGTAGCCAAACGGTATAATTCATCGTGCAAAATGACCCAATCTAACCTATGAACTACTCTAAACTTTCTAAATTCTTCATCATAAAGTTTAACTGCCTGAAAGCCACTCTAATAACCAAGTTTTCTCATGTTATTTCCATATTTGATCAGATCTAACATCATGTGCGGATACTTAGAAAGATAAATTGATAAAAATATATCAAAGGCGTTATTCCACTGGTGCATGCTTGAAATTGATTTTGGGTTTGAATTGGAAGTTGTCATAAGTTTGACACCAGTGGCAATTACATGAATTTCTTCGGTGGATTGAGTTTGTGGCAGTAAGGCAGCAAAATCTACATATTCATTATTGAAAATAATATTTCTTATTTTTTCATTTACATGATATGCTAAAGGCAATGAGTTCTTGATTAAATTTACAGAGCTAAATGTTATAGGAGTAGTACCTTCCCTCTGTGAGTCTGAATTATAGTTCAATGGTACATGCATCGAAGTGTTGTCTTGAAGCAAGCTGGTGTTAACTGGATGTACAACAGTGTTCATTACGGTTGATGAAGAACAAGGCATTGGTGGAATAACTAAGCTTAGGTTTCTCATTGTAGAGGTACTTGCTTGAGTTTGCTGTGCTGGTGGATTAACTAACTCAGCTAGTGACGGCTGATGTTGAGATGTTGGTTCTTGAGATGGTGGTTCATTTGACCGCATACGGTTAAGTAAAGCCAAAGCAATTTCGTCTGCCGTAGGCATTTTTTTCAGGAGGACTTGTGGAAGATTGTTCTGAATCTTCGATTGAAATGTTACTTTCGGTTATAGTTGATGCTGTTGGTGACCTTTTTTGTGTCCGCGTTCTCTTCGCAGGCATGACTACTGGATCTGGCACAATTACCGAACTGGAGGATTTAACCAAAGCTGCTTTCATCTTTGATGGTTTTGCTCTAGGCATAATTACTAATTAGTACTCAAATTGCTGAAACAAATCAATCCAGGCTGGAACTTCCAGAAAAATTTGAATTTTACACAGATAAGTTCAAATTATACACAATATTGATTTAAATTTCACGCAATTTTAGAATCACAAGTTATCAAGACGAAAGTTAATGATAAAAGGAAATGCACACATGGCACGTAAACTTGTGCTGACCCCGCAAGATCATTGACCAATAAGAAGTAAGGAATCCACTCACATGGTTTTCTACACGTGAAAAAGTGTTATACAATTTAGACAATTAATCAAATAGCAATGTTATACAAATCTGACCCACTGGTCACTTCAGAGACATCGTAAAATTTACAATATAAAGTTCTCATTCTTTTTATCAGTTAAAGCTATAAAACTACAAAATTAATTTTCCCTGCTGTCTTAAATTATTTTATTCCGCTTCATAAGTAGCAAATAAAATTGGTTATTAAAGTAAACCATGATACTAGGTCAAGGTACGGCCTTCCACACGGAGCCTTGTAAACGCACAACATGTGGCAAGAATTATGAGGGTCCAAGTTTACTTTGAAGAGATGTATGTTGTTGAAATAACAATTCGAAAGCATCTCATTTTTTGCTTTTATTTCAATCATGAATGTCATCGGTCAACATTTCTTATTCTTTAGTTAAACCATGGAAGTAATATTTAAATATTACTTCCATGGTTAAACCTAAAAAGAATAATATGAGAGCATTTTTTTATACTATCTTTTTATTATTATTATTTTATGTCATTTTGGGAATTGTGTTTTAATAGTAAATCTTTTATGGTTTCTGTAAAATTTACTGATTCAAAACACTTTTAGACTTTTGGAGGATTTGGATCTTGACATCTTGTGTAAAGATGTTCTCCACAAGTGATACACGTCTGTCAAATTATTATTGAAACTGGAAAATTAATTCAACAAAACATTATGGATGAGAAAAAGGTAGTTGAACAAAACGTTAGTTGAACAAAACGCTAGTTGAACACAAAAGTCATCGTTAGTTGAACAAATCGTTAGTTGAACAAAACGTATGGATATATAAGGTTAGTTGAACAAATTGTTAGTTGAACAAATCGTAAGTTGAACAAATCGTTAGTTGAACAAAGCGTATGGATAGATAAGGGTAGCTGAACAAATCGTTAGTTGAACAAAACGTATGGATAGATAAGGTTAGCTGAACAAATCGCTAGTTGAACAAAACGTATGGATAGATAAGGTTAGCTGAACAAATCGCTAGTTGAACAAAACGTATGGATTTATAAGGTGAGTTGAACAAATTGCTAGTTGAACAAAACGTATGGATAGATAAGGTTAGTTGAACAAATCGCTAGTTGAACAAAACGTTAGTTGAACACATCGTTAGTTGAACAAATCGTTAGTTGAACAGAACGTATGGATATATAAGGTTAGTTCAACAAATTGTTAGTTGAACAAATCGTTTGTTGAACAAAACGTATGGATAGATAAGGTTAGTTGACCAAATCGTTAGTTGAACAAAACGTATGGATAGATAAGGTTAGTTGAACAAATCGTTAGTTGAACAAAACGTATGGATAGATAATGTTAGTTGAACAAAACGTATGGATAGATAAGGTTAGTTGAACAAAACGTATGGATAGATAAGGTTAGTTGAACAAAACGTATTGATAGATAAGGTTAGTTGAACAAATCGTTAGTTGAACAAAACGTATGGATAGATAAGGTTAGTTGAAAAAATTGGTAGTTGAACAAATCGTTAGTTGAACAAAACGTATGGATAGATAAGGTTAGTTGAACAAATGTTTAGTTGAACAAATCGCTAGTTGAACAAAACGTATGGATTTATAAGGTTAGTTGAACAAATCGCTAGTTGAACATAACGTATGGATAGATAAGGTTAGTTGAACAAATCGTTAGTTGAACAAAACGTATGAATAGATAAGGTTAGTTGAACAAATCGCTAGTTGAACAAAACGTATGGATAGATAAGGTTAGTTGAACAAATCGCTAGTTGAACACAACGTATGGATAGATAAGGTTAGTTGAACAAATCGCTAGTTGAACAAAACGTATAGATAGATATCTTTTAACTTATATTTCGACACAATCAAATTCCTAAACCTTAGATACATGTGACTACACTGAACCATAGGTATAAAAGCTATGAAAGCTAGGATGCTTATAGGTTTCTCAAATCTCACTTTTCAAACTTGGCATAATATATAATAGCTATGTGTTATCTTATTTTCAAAATTTTGAACTTTAATTTGTCAGTGCATCGTAAGCCTATCTGACTGGCTGTAATGTAATATCGTATTGATATGTACATGTATTTATTGTATATATACAGGTTGCACTGTAATAAATCATTTATTCATTCATATTATAGGATGGCATTCATATATGACAAAAAGAAGATAAAATTAATGAAAAATTTATTTGATATTAGCTCCCCCAACTTTGACTGTTTTATTCTTTTGAAAAATTATATTCAGGTTTACCCTGTGAGAAACTTCATATAAAATTTTGTAAATTTATACTTGGGGTACACAAGAAAACAACAAATGCTGCAGTGTTATCTGAACTTGGAAGATTTCCAATATATTTTAATATTATAAAAGGAATGTTATTGTACTGGTATAGATTAGAGAATTTAGGTAATAATTTTCCTCTATTAAAAGAGGCATATACACAATCAAAGACACTACATCACATGAATATAACATCATGGTATGGTTCAATAAATGTTGTTTTTAAAATACTTGGTATTGACTATACAAATGCCATAAATGCTCCATTTTGTGAATCCTTATACAAATTTAAGAAATATATACAAACCAAGCTATCAACATTGTTTATTAGCTGTTGGAAAAAACAAATAGATACATTTTCAGACAGTAAACTGAAAACCTACCTTTTATATAAAACAAATTTTGGTTTTGAAAAATATCTAACATTGATCAAGAATTTTGAACTTAGAAGAAGTTTTACTAAATTACGTGTATCTTCTCATAGATTACAAATAGAATTAGGTAGATATCAGGGTATTCCCCGAATTAACAGAATATGTAATAAATGTTCTTCCAATACTGTCGAAGATGAGGCTCATTTTCTATTTGATTGTAACAAATTTGAGGATGATAGAAATTGTATGTTAGCTAGTATTGCACAATATAATTCTTATTTTAATCATATGAACAGTCAAAGCAAAATTATCTGGTTATTTAGTGTAGAAAATGTTGAGTTACTTAAAATAATATGTAATTTTATATACAAACATCTTCCTTAGTGAAGATTAGTTAAAGGAAATCTATGTGTGTATATACATTTGATTGGACATAGAAAATTATATTCATCTGAATATCACAAGCATACTAGCCGATTAAAAAAAAAAAAAAAAAATAATTGTTAAGATATATTATTTATTCAAATGTTCTCTTATATCCTTGAGGCATCGTCCCCTGGTATCAACTGCATTCAAGTTACCTATGATGCTTCCTTGTTTGCTTTTGATACAGGTAGGAAAGAGACATTTACACACATTTTACATGCCTATGGCCCATAAGGTATCGTCCCCTGGTGTCAGCTGCCTTTAGGAAACCATAATGCTTTCCTATTTGCTGCTGACACAGGATGAGTCATGGACATGTTTAATTTCTACTTTTTTTTTGGCTAATTATTATATATTTAATTGATCCAACTTTTTGTGTACTATACATATGTGGATATCTATTTTTTTTTTTTTTCTTTTTGGGCTGCTTGTTTGTTATCTATATCAACCACACTTGTAATAAAATGCATTAGTATTAAAAAAAACCAACATACTATAGATTCTTTATCTACGTATTCTTTAAGAACTTAAATAGTTCTCGTTTAACTTTTTTTTTTTTTTTTTTTTTTTTTCTTCATCTCATTGTTTGTATTGTATTATGAAAAAATTATTGATGTTGTAATGTTTATGCCCTTTGGGGCCCATAATTGGAAATAAAAATATCTTATCTTATCTTATCAACCTTATTGGATCCGAAACTGTCGCGTATCTTTGTACAATACACATGATACAGTTCAGAAAAAAAACAATGTTTGAATCCCACGCAAATATCTTAAAAACTTAATTTTTTCAGCGTGATTCGGTCTGTTTCTCGATGTTAAAACTCAAGAAACGATGATCGCGCAACAACATTAACACAATCATAATTGTAATTTCTATGCATCGATCACGTTCCATAAATATCCTATCGCTTGTATTATTTTTTACTCTACTGAACATTTAGGATAATGTTACAATTATTCCAAAAATATCATTGGAAATGGAGAACTAAATGATAACAGCATACCTGATAATAACACATAATGAATAGCAAAGCATTAATGTTTAAAATAATTGACCTTTAATTGTTTTATTGTCGAAAGTGATACGTATATATTTTAATGTCTCATATGAACGATATCATGATTTAAAACTTGTACTAACTTGTAAATGTCTTGTAAATCGATTGTCAAAGATCTGAAAAGTATTAGTAGATAGGAGAATATAAATGCACACACAATGAAAAATTGAAATGAAAAAAAAATAGGTGTGATTTTGGACCTGAACAACCATGTCATACCGTTTACTTTTGGTGTTTGCACCTTTTTAGCTCACCTGGCCCGAAGGGCCAAGTGAGTTTTTCCCATCACTTGGCGTCCGTCGTCGTCGTCCGTCGTCGTCCGTCGTCGTTAACTTTTACAAAAATCTTCTCCTCTGAAACTACTGGGCCAAATTAAACCAAACTTGGCCACAATCATCATTGGGGTATCTAGTTTAAAAAATGTGTGGCATGACCCGGCCAACCAACCAAGATGGCCGCCATGGCTAAAAATAGAACATAGGGGTAAAATGCAGTTTTTGGCTTATAACTCAAAAACCAAAGCATTTAGAGCAAATCTGACAGAGGTAAAATTGTTTATCAGGGCAAGATCTATCTGCCCTCAAATTTTCAGATGAATCCGACAACCCGTTATTGGGTTGCTGCCCCTGAACTGGTAATTTTAGGGAATTTTTGCTGTTTTTGGCTATTATCTTGAATATTATTATAGATAGAGATAAACTGTAACAGCAATAATGTTCAGCAAAGTAAGATTTACAAATAAGTCAACATGACCAAAATGGTCAGTTGACCCCTTTAGGAGTTATTGCCCTTTATAGTCAATTTTTAACCATTTTTTCGTAAATCTTAGTAATCTTTTACAAAAGTCTTCTTCTCTGAAACTACTGGGCCAAATTAAACTAAACTTGGCCACAATCATCATTGGGGTAACTTGTTTAAAAAATGTGTGGCGTGACCTGGCCAATCAACCAAAATGGCTGCCATGGCTAAAAATAGAACATAGGGTTAAAATGCAGTTTTTGGCTTATAACTCAAAAACCAAAGCATTTAGAGCAAATCTGACGCGGTAAAAGTGTTTATCAGGTCAAGATCTATCTGTCCTGAAATTTTCAGATGAATCGGACAACCTGTTGTTGGGTTGCTGCCCCTGAATTGGTAATTTTAAGGAAATTTTGCTGTTTTTGGTTATTATCTTGAATATTATTATAGATAGAGATAAACTGTAAACAGCAATAATGTTCAGCAAAGTAAGATTTACAAATAAGTGAGCATGACCAAAATGGTCAGTTGACCCCTGAAGGAGTTATTGCCCTTTATAGTCAATTTTTAACCATTTTTTCGTAAATCTTAGTAATCTTTTACAAAAGTCTTCTTCTCTGAAACTACTGGGCCAAATTAAACTAAACTTGGCCACAATCATCATTGGGGTAACTTGTTTAAAAAATGTGTGGGGTGACCTGGCCAATCAACCAAAATGGCTGCCACGGCTAATAATAGAACATAGGGGTAAAATGCAGTTTTTGGCTTATAACTCAAAAACCGAAGCATTAAGAGAAAATCTGACAGGGTTTAATTGTTTATCAGGTCAAGATCTATCTGCCCTGATGTTTTCACATGGATCGGACAACCCGTTGTTAGGTTACTGTCCTGAATTGGTAGTTTTAAGGAAATTTTGCCGTTTTTTGTTATTATCTTGAATATTATTATAGATAGAGATAAACTGTATACAGCAATAACGTTCAGCAAAATAAGATCTACAAATAAGTTTACATGACCAAAATAGTCAATTGACCCCTTAAGGAGTTATTGCCCTTTATAGTTAATTTTTAACATTTTTCATAAATTTTTGTAAATTTTTAGAAAATATTTTCCACAGTGACTGTAATTACTGAGCCAAGTTCATTATAGATAGAGATAATTGTAGCAACAAGAATGTTCAGTAAAGTAAGATCTACAAACACATCACTATCACCAAAACACAATTATGTCATGAATTTATCCGTGTCCATTGTTTAATATGCACAAGACCAAGGTGAGCGACACAGGCTCTTTAGAGTCTCTAGTTAGGTCGACTTACCAATAAAAAGGAGATGCGGCTAAATTTATAGGCAATAAAACAACACAAAGTAAAAACAGTGGCACATGAATCCAACCGGAAACCAGAGTTTGAACTTCGAAAGGATGAACAGCTAATAAAGTTCCTTCTCCACTACTTGCGCCTGTTATGTTGCATTGTTCATCGAGTGTGTTAAATTGTAGGATAAGGTTCATGCAGTAGCACATGTGAAAATGTCTCTGTATAACCTTAAAACATTACCAAGTTCATAACCGAAAAGTACATATGAATGATCTTTGAATTCCATCAAACATAAACAAAGTTGTTTTTCTTTCCATTATTTGATAGCAGGCAACGCACAAATTCAGATGACAAATTTTTCTGATTTTTTAACTGCAATCTTTAATTATGTTTTACGTCGGAAATTATTTATTACTTTTATGTCAGACATGTCAGAAAGCAATGTTTTGTAATTATTTATAATTGCATAATAAGATTGCTTGTAAGAAAATCAAGGACAACTAAATAGTTTATTCAGGAATTATAACTTTTGCAAATATCAAAGAGCTATGTAATGAAGATATGTAGACGAAAGAAAACACTTTTACCTTCATTAGCATATCAAAATATTTAGACGGTTGTCCATGTTGTGTGAAGATAATTTGTATTTAAGATAATTGTTTTGCTCCAAGCATTTTCAAGTATTTTTTCTCTCTCCATTTAATAGATTGCTCAATTAAAAATAGAATAACACTATCAAATTCAATTTTTTCTCCATTTTTTAGTTGAATTTTCAGGTTTTAAGAAAGTATCATAGAGTTGCGTGATCGAGGTGAAATCTTTTAAAAAACTTACCAACTGAAGAATACCTCGGCTGGTTTATAATTTTACACTAGATTTGGGTTTTGTCTATATCAGACTGCTCCGTTTGATGGGCAAATTAAATATGAGGTTGAAGTCCACCGAAAACCAAACGCACCGAAAGCAAAGTTATCAAAGGTACCAGAATTATAATTTAGTATGCCAGACGCACGTTTCGTCTACATACATTTGTAAGACTCATCAGTGACGCTCAGATCAAAATAGTAGAGCGAAATATGTACAAAGTTAAAGAGCATTTGGGGAATCAAAACTCCAAAAAGTAATGCCAAATACGGCTAAGGTAAGGACTCAAAACTCTTAAACGTTATGCCAAATACGGCTAAGTAAGCGTTATAATTCTATGTTTCTACTCATAAGAATGGAAGCGCTCATACATTTGAAGAGAAGTCTTTCAAATATGTTACTTCGATTGTTTACAACTTGATTGATTGATTAATATAATTATGATAAACGTCCAGTGGCAAATGTTGCTTGTCTGATTAAAAGGTAACATGAAGATGTGGTATTGATATTGTACCCTGTAGTTACTAGTTCACAGGGAAGTAGGCCGGTGAAAATCACTACAATCCAACATCTCACCAACCAGAACACAACTACTTTGTTTATGTTTATGATACATGTTGACCTGGTTTATCGCAAAGTGAATGAGTTAACATTGTTAAACTCTGGGAAAGGTATATGTTTCTAGGAAATTAAAGTTTAGTTCATCGTCATCAATTTATTTGCACTCGTAAAAATTCAGTATTTATTTTGTACTCGCATAACTTCAATATGTTTGTATATACTTGAACTGGGTATGCAAGTGAGTGTTTTGCTACCTTAAATGCCATGTTTAATCCACTATTTTCTACATAAGAAAATTCCTGTACTGAGTCAGTAATATGACAGTAGTTATCCATTCGTTTGATGTGTTTGAGCTTTTGATATGTCATTTGATGAGGGACTTTTCTTTATAAATTTTCCTCGGAGTTCAGTATTTTTATGATTTTACTTTTAAATACATGACTTTGTTTTTGTTTCATATTACTACTTTAATGACTTTTTGAGTGCAGCATAACCTTTCACATATAATAAGATCTTTCATATCGATGTTGACAAATCTTAAAATAGAATATACTTATACTGTGACATTTTCTAAGTAGAAATATTATGTAATAAAAGGAACATGGATCTTGTACAAATATAGTGACTAATAATAAAACTGATATGTAACATGCCACGTAATAATCTAATATTATCACACAGCTATAACACACCTTAAATCTAGAATCGGGTGGACGAATGATTTGACCACAGTACCTCTCTTTTACTTAAGGTGAGACCCACTTGAATCAATCAATCAGTCAAACCAATTCTTCGAACAATCAAACAATCAATCAATCAATCAATCAATATGAATGTTTTCACAACATTATTAAAGAAACACAGTTTCCATCTCTAATCTCTAAAAACTTTTTTTCATTGTAGTCATTCACAAAAGCACTTGCTTACGACGATCCAAATAAAAATACGCTTCAAAATCATAAGGACTAAAATATTTTTCTTGAAGTCAGAACCTGATCAGCTTGTATGTTACAACCTAAGAGATTTTTACATGCATTCATGACTATTGTACAATTAAAGAGTGTTAATGTTTTGAATAAATACAAGCCAATCTGGAATCAGAAGACTCAATACAGTGCCTAGTGTCGATTCGCTTAAGCTGCATTTAATTGAAAGAAAGAATAAAACTACAATTGTTTTTGTGAGTTTTGTAAATTAAATGTTTGCTTGCTTTTCCATTGGTGCTGTCATCGTACATGTAGCTACGTTTATTTAACCGAATGTTTCTAGTTGTTTGTATTTAAATTACATTTACTTCAAAACAAGTCCCTCAACTATTAACTATTAGAGCACAAATGAGAAGAGATATATTTTCGCAAGTGCATATGTTAAATATGGAACATCCGGGTAACCTCGATGTCTTTGTAATTTTCTTTTATCTGGATCAATATTAAGAGAGTACTGATGTCTCTTGAGATACTTTAGCTCTATGGCTGACAAATGTACCAAGCACTGGTAACATTATGTAACTGAAAGCTTTTGAAGTAGCAATAATTTGTGTTAAATACCTAATTAGAACAGAAACAAAATATGTGTTGGTGGCCGATTAACCCAAATAAACGCGACGTGCTGCTTTTTATAAGGCTTTTGTTTGTAAATGCATCCGGAAATGTTATTTAAGGACCTTTAGTATAATATCTAAGATTGACCTAAAGAGATCTTTTATCTACATTAAATCGATTGATAGTGCGTCATAACATTAACGACATTTAAATGATGTAACCGTTTAATGAAAACGTAGGTGTTAATGAGTTCCAATTAACTAAAAGTAGTTTAATTGTACCATTGAAAATCCATCGTCTGATTAAAGATATCAGTTATCTGCAGAATAGTATTTTTCTTGAATTGCAATTGTGCATTATTGCTAATGTTTTATCAATGAATTGATATGTGTTTGCTTGCCGGTCTATCTGGATGAAGGATAGAGAATTCGGACTGCGTGGCACTCTGTTGTCTAAAGACACAACATATAATGTCCTAACTCAGACAGGACGTAGCTAAAATACATACACTCCAGACAGCCAAATTGATATCCTGCACCAGGTAAGGTTTTTCAGGTCATCACATTTTTATACCCAAACTAACTCTTTTATATTATTGATTTATTAAGGCTCGTAAGTCAGTTTTCAGTGAACACCCTAGAATAAATAACAGACCCACAAAGTTGACGAGGGTAAAGACATAATTATGATCAATCTTTTTTTCTTCTGGTAGAATGAACTTTGCTGAGGGTGTTCGCTGAGCTATGTGGAGTGCTTAGCCTAGTATATATGTAAATATTTTATTCCTCTTGTTACACGTATGTATTGTGTCTGAGGGATGAAATAAAAGTTGTAAAGTAGTAAGTATATCATGAATACGCATACTATTTACGTCTGATTTCCAGTTCGGAAATGCTGTGCAATCTGAATATTACAAAATCGTTGCTGTAATACTAAAGGGATGCCCAATCGTTAGGTGTCAAGTTCCAAAATGAAACTTCAGCCTTAGTGGTAGCAAGTATTTGTTTATTCTGGTTCATCTTACAAAACATATTTGATTTATTCATTGTTTAAATTGAACTATTCATTCATGTGCTTCTGGGCGCAAACTAACAACAATCCACCAATCAACCAATATCAAACTGTAGCGAGTCATTATAGAAACGAGTTGGGGTAAAATAAATGTTGAATTGTCATTAACCTATTTCATTTAAATGATGAACTTTCAATGGTTGATACAAACTGTTTGTAGTTAATCTTCCAATTTAGTTTGTCTGGAAAAATATAGAGACACATGATCATGTTCGGTAAATGTGTTTATTTACTTAAATATCAATTCTTTATTGATTCTTAACATTTTTTAAATACAAAAAAACTAGAATCAATCTCAAATAAATATAAGAATGAAAAATCATCGCTAATTAGGTCAAGGGTTTGACATAATTCCTGTCGCCTCTGTATTGCGGTTGTTTCTTAATTTGTCTTTGAGGTCGCTTATACGTTCTTATTTATTTTTCTATTTTGTTTTCAATTAAATGAAGCGATTCGCGTAATTTGTAATTGGAATTTCGGCTCTACTCCAAGTCCCCACAGGTATGTGAATTAGTGTGTCGAAGCAGTACGAATTAACTGAGAGGATTTGGAAAATGAGTATCATGGCCTGGTATGATCAGCTGGAAACGGAAACATTTGCACAAGACTGAATAAAAAATGATTATACTGCTCTTCAAAATGTAATGTTGTTTAAACAAATGCAAGATGTAAGCAATAACATTTTCACTTGTATCAACAGATTAAAACGAATACTTAGTAGTCCATCCGCCAAAAAAATCAGCCTCACCACCCCACCCCACCCCTCCACCAAAATATCAATAGGTAGTACCCTAAGTTAAATTTAAAATTATCTGAATATTTATTTTTCATTGAAATAATTGTAGTAATGGCAGATTTGATAGCCTGTGTTATATTTTATTCAGAACTTTCTAGATTTAGGATTATTAAGAGCCTGGAAAGATAGCAGGTGACCTTAACCAGTAAACCTGTCAATATTAATTTTGCCAGCAAGACCCGATCGCCATTTTGTCCATTGATCAAAGTCGGTAAAATGTAAGTCTAAAATCAATGAAGGCTCACTTGGAGAACTTGTAAATATGTTTACGCTTATTCGAGGTTTCTTGTGTGATACAAACGTAATATCTACTCTATAATTTAATTTTTGTATTACTTTGCTCTTAAGATTAAAGTAAATTACATAAAATGGTTAAATACTTCCGTATTACAATTATGAAATTATCTATTAAATGGGACAAGTACGACATTGAGGCTCTGTCAGTTTTATATTTTCTATTAAATTTAAAATTGAAGAAAGATACTGTCATAAAAAAAGCTGTCATTAACCTTATTTTCATAATCATTTACAACTCATCAACAACCGGAAAATTTTAATATTTAGTGTACTTATAATGTCATATTTTAGGTTTCCAATTTCTTTTTAATGACATTTAATGGTAATAACAGGGAAAAAAAAACCAAAAAACACACGAGGTACAAATGTACTCTTTTGAATAAACTGAAACCGTGCAATATACATGTATATGTAAGTGACGGGACATAAAAGCACTGCCTTATTTCAGGGGGGTAAAGTAAGGTTTGGTAGATTCATTGTCTAAGATAAAAGAACCGTACCTTGACCTTTAATGGCTTTTCTTTTACAAATTGTTTCTTAAATGGAGATTTGTCTCATAGGCACTAATACCACATCTTCTTATACATGTATCTACTAACGACTTTCTTTTTTTTATTGTTACAATATCAATTATTATGTCTCATAACTTTAAATTTTTCAAGAAAGTGAGGAAAACAATTTGACCACATGCATTTTTTTTTTAAACCACAAAATTTGATTATATGAATAATTAAACTGCGTTTTTTCATTAGTCCTATATTTCTACCTCGATGTACATGTAGTCTTTAATAACCTCGTTTGGGGACAGGATTTGTCCCTAGCTACAGAATCAATGCAATAATACCCAGAGATATTTATTGTAACCTTGAAATCATGTAAGTGTTAAACAACATATGTATAATTAAGACAATCGTGATCGCTTCATCACTAATTGGACAATTCATTACAGATTGGTGATTTCCCAAAAGACCATAACCGAACTGATCGCCGTTAAAACACTATTCTTTTGAGTATTCGAGTACATCAGGATCGATATTTGACCTTACAATCATTGTGGCGAATGAATGGACACAATGATGTAAAAAGTGCTTGTTTGACAAAACTAAAAGTCGAGAAAAATCAAGAACAAAAGAGGTCTTTAGTAATGACGTATCAATCTAGTTTTTGACATTTGCAATGTCACCTTGACGTTAGTAAGAGTGGGGTAGCTAATTGCAAGACACAATAATAGGGTCAATATTGACCTGACAGTGTTCCTAAGACAAATAATCGTAGACATTCTTCACAAACCCTGCTGCATCAAAAAGGAATAACAAATATGATTGCAAAGTAAAGTTTCGCGAATTGTTTGCCTAATGTCTTAAACATCAGCATAACATTTTCGATGCAATACTTTCCAACTTGTCTTGAAAAGAAGAATAAACTGCGTGGGTGAAACGGTTTATTTGATATACATGTAAGCATAGCTAAAACTATGAATCATTTGGTGTGATTAAGTCAAGTTTGTGTTCTTACCTGTCTTAATTTGTAAGGATAATTTGAAACAAGGATAACCTACACTTACAGAAATTGAAGTTTCATTTCTTGATGGAATTTTATTTCCTTTTTTTTTTTTTCATAAGAATATTTTTTTTGTTTTTGAAATAGTGTGTGATGGCTATTGCAACTGCCGGATGTTTTTTTGCAGCAAAACAATATGGAAGATTAATTCAGGATTATTTGTATGAAAAACATATGATACTTTCAAAGACTGTGAATTTGTATTGTTTAATTGTTGTATGATCAGAAGATCATTATTCATTAAAAGAGAAAAAAGACAATTTGTTATAAAATGCTGCATAACTCATCGACTAAGTAAATCTTTTCTTGCAAGGTAGATTTCGACAAATAATTGTTTAAATATCATGGTTTTTGCAGATTTTGTTTTTAATCTTACACATTTATGTACTACTATATTTGTTAGTTGTACTGAGTTGAAAACATTTGATCATTGTAAAAATTACCTCAATTTGGCGCCGTGTAACTAGTTTAACCCGCCACATTCTGTACGAGCCTGTAATTAAGTTGTGTTAATTTGTTGCTGTGTTATTTATTTGTTTTTCGTTTTTTTTTTTGTATAAAAGTTAGTCCGTCAGTTTCTTGTTAGAATTGTTTGAATTTGTCATTTCGGGGTCTTTTAAAGCTGATTGATACATTTTGAGCAAGCACGTGAAAAATAAGACTCAGGATGCATATAACTGTCTGGTGCATATTGGGGTTATTCATAAAAAATTATACCTGTTACATTTATATGTATACTTCCGAAATGTTTATATTAATTTGCCGCGATGGACTTTAAGCAGCCATCCATCATCACCAATGTTGAAGGCCTTACGGTGACCTTTATTTGGTCATTTCTGTGTCATTTAGACTCTTGTGGATAGTTGTATCATTCGCAATCATATACATTTTCTTATTTTTATGTCTATACATGAAATATTAAATATGACATATTTTTTTACTATACTCCCTAATGATCAGCTTACAGGAATACGGTGATGATTCTTGACGACAATATCTTTATTCTGAAAAACATTTAGTTAAAACAACATTTATTATAGTTCAAAAGGGACAAAGGGTTGGACACACATTTTGCAACTTAGTAACGCGTTCTCCCAAACCATTCTTTCATATCGATTTCATAGATACATTGGTACAGAGAGGGTGCAAAATATTTACAGGAATATGCATCTATTAATAAACATTTATATACAGTACAGAAGTTTCAAAACAATGAAATCTAAGCTAAGAGGACCTTCATGTTTGTTTACACACGTTATATATAGGGTGAAAAAAATAGAACATTCAGAATTTAACCAATTTTGTTTTATTTCACAGATTTTAAAGAAATTAACTCAAATATGAAGTTTTATAAATATTTCATAAAGATTGATAGAATCCTGGGGCTTATATATGAAGACTCAACATGAATTCACAGTTTACAGTATGCATAGTTTACTTAAAGTCCTGAATTCAAAATTAAGTCATAATATTTGCATATATGTAAGTTAAATTGCAAAGATGTGCTTATATTTACTCTTCGCAGTCAATGAAACTCATCGATCCTTCCTGAATATTATTTATGGGGTGTTTGTGTACTGTCGACTACCCGAAAGTAAGCCGTAAAACCGAAATCTACTTTTTTGTCACCACAGCATAAAAAATTCAAGCTAAAAATACAAAAATATCTCAACCAAACTTACAATAGTGTGTTTTATCCTCAATATGTACTAAATATTCCATATTGCTAGAAACAGCAGAATAATTTAGGAAATTTGAGGCCCCAGGGGCAAAATCATAGAAAATTCCTTTCCCCCAGGGTCATAAAACAAATAATTTAACTTGTAAATGCTATGATTTTATGATTTTTAAGTTCTTGATATAGAAAACAATAACTATGCTTGGAAGTTATGCTAAAATCAGATGTTAGATGTCATCTCTATAACATTTTTAGTGAATTTATATCTCAGACTGGTATCTGCATACATACAACTATTGCAAATATGGCTTTGTTTGAACACTTCTAGTATATATATGTTAGCCAAATTGTGTCAGATATATAGTTACAGATGAAACTGTTGTCACAAGAATTCTAAATTGACCATTTGAGGTAGAAAATGTGAACTTTAATTGACAAATAGGCATACAGTAAGATGTGGACTGGAGACAGAGGCAGGATTGGACACTTTATATAATCTTGACTGTTGTAATGATTGACTGCTAAACATTACATTTATAGTATTCTCATATGCTTTCAATATGTTATCAACACAGTTTTAAATAATTAAAGTCTTGTTAAATTCTTTTGAAAATTGAAACATGGGAGGGGATATAAAATGTTCAGTAAAAAAAACTTAAGAGTATACACAGAGATTTCTTAAGGCTATAATTCTGATAAATGAGTATAAATGTGAGAACAAGCGATTTTAGAGAGTTTTTTATTTGAATAAATGTTTGTATAGGTTGCACTTTGTAAATACAGCTGTTTCTCAAGCCACGCCTCTTTTTGGGAGATTTAGAATATTTATAGAAAATTAATTTTGTTTACATACTGGTTCCCAGTTATGCTCTCTGTGTTCCATCTCATTGAGACCTAACTTTGGATTGTTACCAGTAAATATATATGTGCATATTGTTTACATTGAAACCTGTGGTAACCCTTCATTCGAGGTAGGGGTAGTTAAAAAGATAAGTGTTAGTTTAAAGTCTGAAAAGTTCAGGGCATATACACGTTGAAAATATGCCGCACAGCCCTATATTTTAACCTTTGAAAAAAATAGTAGTGCCTATGAACTTTCATTTCTAGGATAAGATTTTTTTTTCAAAACTTCATAGTTAAGGTGGTACAGTTTTAGCCGTATAAGGAGTTCCTATGGAAAATTGCTTGCCGATATTTACAGAAATGCAACCTATAAACTGACGTAATTTTCATAGCTCCGACTATTTGTTTAATTTGCTCATCAGCTTTATAAACTTAAATGAATTTACACGAGCCAAATAATTACCATATACTTTATGAGGCATATTTTCCTATTGTCATAAGTGAGAGGATTAGCTTCCTATAAAACCAGGTTTAATCCGCCATTTTCTGCATAAGAAAATGACTGTACCAAGTCAGTAAAAATGACAGTTGTAATCCATTCGTTTGATGTATTTGAGTTTTTGATTTTGACATTTGCTAATGGGACTTTCCGCTTAGAAATTTACTTTTTTACTTTTTTCAAGCAGATATTAAAATTCGTTGTCAATGATACCAAGATTACAAAGATGACATTTTCTATCATTTCTATCAACTTAATTCCACTTTTTTGTTTATATAGGGAGTCTGTGGTTTGTAAATATATTTACACAAGTAACACGTTCGTCCAGATCAAAAATATGAAACACTTCAAACTTAAAATTCTGTAATCAACTATTGCAGTACTGTTTGAATTTAGTCTTGTAATCGTAGATGTGGTGCGTTTTTTTAAAACCGTATAACGTTACAAAACACTTTCAGTTATCCAAATATTTGAAAAAATTACATTCATACAATATATTTTCAACCTTACTTTCAATATATGAACATACATTGTTGACCGTAAACAGTATTTTTAATAGCGTTTTTTTTTTTTTTTTGCGTTAGACGATAACCTTAGTATCTAATGAAGATACCAATTAAATCCAATAAGTAACCAACTTTGATTTAAAAGCAATGTCCCAAAAAATATCTACCGAGTTCCCCATATACCATATACCATATAGCTATGTTTTTTTTTGAAATTTTTGTAAGACGTTTACAGAATTTCAGATGGATTCTTTCAACAATATCAACATCACATCCATATACAGATGTATGGGTTTAACAACGTAGTTGAAGAACTCTAAGTTACACTGATTGGAAAAAGTATGTATGTACCGAGATTTCAACACATCAAACAAAGCTTTTGTGGCATTTTCTGCTAGTTGCTTCTGTGCTATATTAGAATTACAAGATCAAGTTAATAATATGCTTAAAGATGAGATATGATAAATATGGCACACAGTGTTCAGGGCATAAATGCATACCACATTAACACAAGCAACCAAAGGGTAATTGTCGACTTTATTATGCAAACTTGGTCACGATCAATGAATAGATAACCATTGTAACTGGTCTAATAACAACAAAGACTTGTTACATGCATTACACTTTCTAAAAGAGACATTTCGCTATTATAACCATCTTACATTCACATGTAAATTTAGAAATTACCATTGATTCAATCATTAAGAGATCCCCATGACATAGAAGCCTTAGAAAGTATCAATAATAAATGAGTTAGTATTCTCGTCTCGAACTGTATTGAATGTCAATATTATGACAAGAAAATGATCAATTACTTGTATTAGAAAACAACCTTAAATAAGTCTTTGTTGCAGCATGTCAATTTTCTGCACTAGTTGCTGATTAAAACGGTTTTTGGTCACTCCTTGGTATATCAATTTAAACATAATGATTATGTTCTACTTAAATAGAGATATACAATGTTTCACTTTTGTATACGCTTCAATATTCTTAAAAATATCTTTGAATCTGTTATTGTTAATCATATAAAGGTTTTCGTGTTTGAATTATTTTCACTAGTATTTTGGGGGCTTTTTATAGCTTGCTCCGTATTAAAGGCCATACTTTGCCATGATCTAATGGTTTACTATTAACAAATTATGACTTTGACGGATAGTTGTCGTATTGACACTGACACCACAACTTCTTATATCTAATAAATATTATGATTTGAAATGCAAGAGAAAAATTGTGAAAAGTTCTTCATTCTTGAACCTATTTTTTTACTCCCAATTAATAGCACATTAACTCACCAATTACCTAATTCCCTTAGAAAAAAGTAAAATCACAAAAATACTGAACTAAGAGGAAAATCAATTCGGAATGTCCGCAATCACATGGCAAAATCAAATAACAAAACGCATCAAAAACGAATGGACAAGAACTGTCATATTCCTGACTTGGTACAGGCATTTTCAAATATAGAAAATGGTGGATTGAACCTGGTTTTATAGCTAGCTAAACCGCTCACTTGTATGACAGTCGTATCACATTCCATTATATTGTCACCGATGCTTGAACAAAACAAACAGACACAATAGTCAAAAATGTCAAAAATAGGGGTACAGCAGTCAACATTGGGTTATCATATTAATCACTATAAAAACAACAAATGTAACGAAGAAGCACACATCAAATTAACATCCTCATTTTGATTATATTATACGATTTTATTTGTCTATGTAAAATGCACCCATCAAGGAAGGAGGGTTTTTAGTACTAGTGTAAAATTGAGCGTTTGAAATTCGCACAGATAGACATGAAATAATTTTGTCGTTCAAAGTATGACGGGATGCATAAATACAGTCACGCAAAATAGATATAACAAAAACTGACTAAACAGTATAAAGTAATAATAAATAAAATAATAGTGTGGTTCAAAGTATGACGGGATACATGAGTACAGAGTCACGTCAAATGTATATCACAAAAAAGTGGGTCAACAGTAAAAGTACTATTAAAAATAAAATAATGTTGTCATTCAAAGTATGACAAGATACAAAGGTACAGAGTCACATCATAACTGAAAACTGAAAGGCAAGACGATTCAAAATTGATTTAATTTATTTTGGTAAAGATGTTCCCAATAACTTCTTAAACCTCAAATGGTAGGATACGATTGCGAACAAGCACTAATAAAAAAAACTTTAGAAAGGTTAAGTTATCAGCATGTTTTGTTTAACATCGGAGTTAATTATCATTTTGAACCCCCTTCCCGACACACACACACACACTTAATGGTGTACAAAGTGAACCAGAAGTGCACAAACTAAATTACGTAACGGGCTTTAGAAATTAGAACATACATAAAGTACTGTCACACGGAAGCTGAGATAAATAGGTTTATACAAAGCGCATTACAGAACAAGGAAAAGGTATGCAATTATCTAACCAATCAATAGAGTTATCATGCACTATTAAAATACGATTGGAATAAAACTATGGTTTGTCAAAGTTTTGCTTTCTGTATCACTGTGTTGTACCACCATAAGGTCAGACAAGCATTATCAAAAGCCTCTTTGCATAAGATTTATCCTCTAAAAACCATGCAAGAGTACCTCCTGGAGTTTCTTAACAGAAAAACTGTGTTAATAGTTTTAGAAGATTTGGCTAGGAATGCTCTGAATATATGGCGCAGTAGTTTCACAACATAATTCTACATGGATTAATTAAGATTTGCACATATTTTGATTTATTTTGTAAAATACTCATAATAAACTTGATTATACTGGAGTGAAACATTAAAACAAATGTTTAATTAGATTAATTGGTGGAATAAAACTGGTTGACCAATCGGTTTCTAGCTTGTGTACAATTTAGAAACACGATCAACAATGAACTATGCACATTTGCAGAATATACTTTGTTTGAGTCCTTCAGCGCACTTTCAACCAAGGTTTCTGTGACATTGTAGCAACTCAGCCTTTCCTTTGATCTTTAACCATTTTCGAGCGTCACAGATGAGTCTTTTGTAGACGAAACGCGCGTCTGGCGTAAATATAAAATTTCAATCCTGGTATCTATGATGAGTTTATTTACCACTTGATCGGCCAACTTCCAGAATGCAATATTCCTTTTTGCATCAATTTGATTTTTTTTTGTAATTTGCCTTATGAGACTTTAACATAGGCAAACTACTGTCGCCTTAATTTATTATGAGTTGTTCTTATCTGGTGATTAAAAGTATTCTTGCTACGTAAGTTATTAATAGTCACCTTTGTCACCGATCATCATTCTCATTTTTCACCTGTATGCCAAATCCAGAAAGCCACGGTACCAATGTGCATTTCAGAACTTTATATCGCGTCAAAAAATAAATAAACAATAATTAAAAACTGTACAGTATCACATACAAAAATATAATAAAACCAAAATTCACAAACCGAGCAGTATCAAAAAGAAGAACAATAAAAATCAAAAATCAAAACACTAGACAGTATCAAGTACAAGAACAAAAAACACACCAAAATTCAAATATTAGGACAGTGTCAAACACAAGAACAATAATCTCAACATAAAATCAAACAGGATATAAAAACAGCACGCAGTTGATAAAAACATAAAACCTTGCACTTTATAAATCGTTTTTTAATTCACATTTTAAACTGAAAATTAAAATACAAAATTGATAGGAATATGACAGTTGTTGTCCATTCGATTGATGTGTTTTAGCTTTTGATTAGAAACGTTTTGTTTTGCATTTTCCTCGGAGTTTAGTATTTTTGTGATTTTAATTATTTAATATCCCTACAAAAACATAATATGAGTGCCTATATTAGGCCAGGATTTTTTAATTTGTTGGTGTACGGATCCGCCGACCCGATTTTTCCGATTTTGGTAAAAAAAAATAAAATCGTAGTTTCGTGTTTTTTATTTCCGCCGACCCTGTAAAATGCGTTAGCCATGAAATAAAAATAAAAAAAAATATCGGCTTTATAAAATTTTACCTTCGAACTGTGTTATTTTCAACACCTGTCGTTTTGTTTTGTTCTAAATAGATACAATCTTAATATAGCCAATCGCTGTTTAGATGAGATGTATTTTCCGAAACGAAACTTATGTTAATGGTCTGTTACAATAAGATCGTTTTAATTTTTTTGTCATCATTCCGTAAGATATAAAGTTTGACACATTTTATTACGCAGTTGTTTACAATGTATGTCATCGTTATAGACGAAACAGATCCTTCTAAACGAGAAAGACAGCTAGTAAAGGTTACGGAAGATGACCAAACTATCGGAGACGTCTTGTCCAATTTGATGAATGAAAAATGCTCATCCATTTGGGTCTCGAAAGAAGGATTACCCGCGAAAAAAGACGGAACCGATATCACTGATCCCAATACACCAATGACAGTTATAGTTGATTTATTTAAATGCAATTATTTGCATGTGATGAAAGACACAGATACCCAAAAGTCAACACAATGTCCAGAAAAAACAAATGCTTTTCAAATTATGATGACTGCCCGTAGGAGATATGACAAATTTCCAGAAGAAAGGTAAAAGGTCGTACATGAAATGTACATGTTATATGTTTGGAAATAAATATTGAAAATGTGTTCTTTTTATGGTTATTAATAAAAGATTTACATGTTCAAATGTAGACATGCATGAAATAAACTGTCTTGGATTATGGGAATGATTGATATTTAGAAGGCTGGACATATAAACCAACCATCGAAAAATTCTAACATTATGTATGAGCGAAAATGGGGGTATACATCAATGAAACAGCAACCAAACAAAAAAAAATTATACAATTTAAAGTTGTCAAATTATAAAAAAAAAATAAAAACAAGTGTTTGATTTTTTTTTATTATATCAAGCTCTAAATCTTTTAGCTAGTCTATGAAAATAAAGAATTTATCAATGAATAAGTGCCTGTTCCATGCCCAGTGGTTGATTTTGGTACTCACTTGAATTTTTTTTTCTTAAATGTTTCTGTCTGTCAAAGATATATTTTCTTAACTTTTAAATTTGCTATATTTTATCTTTTATAGCTTCGATATTTTCAATGTGTTATAAATTTTAATCATTGTTGAAGAATGTACTGTGACATATATTCCTTTGGTCTTTGATCAATAGTACCATTGCTACCCCACATTTTGTAATTTTTATATTGCCATTGTCCACTTGTATTTAAGTGATTTATTAAAGCTAAATGTATAGAGGTCATCTGTTTATTTCATTTTTGGATATTAACACCCCATTCTGCATGTCTTCCTGTATATAAAATTTATTTCAGTGACAACTTTCAGACTCTGAGGACGGAGGAACATCAAGGATTTATATATTATTTTAAATAAACACATAAAGTACACGTAGGTCGACATTTTTTTCTTACAGGAAGCCAGTCAATGCAAAGGACAGACTTTACAATGATGTTCTAAAGTTGATGTTTGGGAAGAAGTATGGATTTACACCTGTACAAGTAGAAACAGGTGGAAAAAGAGTTGTTTCTACACTCACTGATACCCTATGGTATATTGATCCCTTCCATGACAAACTGTTAGGTAGAGGCATACACATCCCAAAAATATTCAGTGATCTGAAAGGATACTATGATTGGAGATCACAAAAGAAGAAGACACCTGTTATTACGTCCGTATGTCTTAAAGAACACATTGATATAATGTCAGATGTTCTTATGTATCCATGGTTTCTAAACAGTCAGATGTCTAAGTTAAGAAAGAGCTGGACAGAAATGAAAGAATCTTTAATGAAGTACTACAGATTTTTAGAGGACCAGAAACAAAGAACAGCTTCACATCATAAATCAGAGACCACAGTCAGATCCCTTACAGATAAAAGTGTACTTTAGACAGCAGTCCTAATTATCAGTCAAAAGATCAGTACAAGAAAGTTGAAGAAAAACTGAAAGAGATAGAAGTCTATGAACCAGTTAGTATGTTTGATTTAGAGCCAGAAGACAGATATGATAGACGAAAGTGGCTTACAGACATGAAGTTGACCTTTTCTGTTTCAATTTACACCTATCAACATGGAAACTATATGGGTAATCTGAATTTTCTTTGGCGGATACACGACGATGAAAATCTTAGAAATGATATGAAGCAGTTATCTGCAGTTGAAAAACTCAGAAAAGAAATTCCTATTTATTCATCAAGACAGGTAAGGAAAACAACCAGAACAGGACTTAAACCAGCTGTTTTACGGGATATGTACAGATTCTTGACAAATGATGATAGAGCCCCAGAATCTTCCTTACAAGAGAATGTCGACATTAGAGTCATAGAAAGTATAATGGATGCTGACGATCCAGACCTTCTATATGATCTAAGAAAACATAATGGTAATCCAAAATGTGAAGATTTGGAGCCTTTTTGGAAAGAGCTGGAATCCTTTCTGAATGAAAAGACAATTGTACATGAAAGACGCTGAGCTGACCATGAGTACATGCCTTGTGCTATATCCCTATCCGATTTACGTAACCAGATAGCATCACGCTTGACAAACGAAGCCCGTATTCCAAGTTTGTCTACAATAAGGTACAATTTTTGGCCACCAAGTCCAACTTACACGACCATGATTTTCATGTGTGTGGAATTTTTCCATCTGTGCTTTTTTCTGTTGATATTCCTGATGACAGACGGGACAGTTTCTACGAGGGGCAAGTATTTGTAACTTTAAAAGATAAAATCTTTCAGCCTTCAACAGCTAAACGTCATGCTGTTGAATCAGTTGACATACTTCGTAGTCTGACAGGGGACCTTAATCTTGATGTACCATTATTCTTCATGTACACAGATGGCGGTCCAGATCACAGGTCTACATTTTGGTCAGTGCAATTAGCCTGTATATTGATATTATTTCTTTAGACTTGGACATGCTAGTTACTGCACGAACAGTACCAATGGGTAGTTATGCCAATCCAGCAGAGAGAATAATGAGTTTGCTGAATCTAGCTTTGCAAAATGTAGCCCTGGGGAGACCAGACATGATATAAGACTATGAAAGAAAGATGAAGTGAAACGGCTCAATGACCAAAGTTAGGAACATAGGCGAGAAAGAACCAGATTTCAAAATTGCACTATTACAGTCAACAAAACTTGATGACAGATTCAGTAGACTGAAGTGGAAGGACAGGAATGTAAACATGCACGAAAGTGCAAATATTGATGATATAAAAGACATTGGTCATTTGCTGAGTATTCTTGACCACCTGGATGAAGGCCTCTCAATTGAACACCTAAAGACAAAAAAGGATATAGAGAAGTTTAGATGCCTGAAGAATTTTATAGATCTGCACACCAGAGAAAGACAATACACATACCAAATAAAGAAGTGTGGAAACTGTGCCTTATGCACAATAAATCCCCCCTCGTCTATCCCAATAGTTGTTTGATAATCTACACTGGCTGCCAGATCCTGTCCTAGTTCAGAAAAATAGTAATGAGTACAAGTCTTTTGATGACGTCTATGGAGTAGAAACAGAAGATTCTGGAAGACCCAGCTTAGTGAGCAAAAACGTCCCTACATCAGCAGATCTTGGTTACAAAGGAGGTTTTGTAGCAGCAAGGGCGAGATCATTTATTATTTGCAGAGTATGTGGGAACAGGAGAGTAGTGTACTCTGGCAAGCGTCTGACTATAGACCAGATGAGATTAATAGAGCGGGTACAAGAAGAGTTCATATTTACTTGTGGGGCCCCATTATTTCCAGATGGAGTTATGAAAGAGACTGTTTATGTCAGAGAAGGTCAATCATGTAACAGTGAAATGGAAACTACCTATTATTCAGATGTAAATGGATTGAATACACCAGTTTGTTTCTTCTGTGGTGATACTGAGGTGCTCACAAACCAAGAAATACAGAACCTTAAACAAGAATATGGAATCGTTCGACCTATATGCGACACATGTTTCCAGGGTGGAAAGAGACCAGCAGTGAGGAATGCACTAAAAACAAACAAGAAAAAGAGATAAACAAACAATTTTATTTCAAAAACAGTCTTAAGTACACAAGAAGTGTAAAAACATTGAAATTGCGTTAATAAAGATTTTGACATTGCATTGATAAAGATATTTACATTTGTCATCATTAAAATATCGTTTTAAAACATTGTTTGATTGTTGTGGGTCTCCCATGATAGTGGTATACAGAAATCATTTAATATATATCAAAAGGTCACTATAAACAATTTAGTCATTTACCTTAAAAATCAGTAATTTTTGGGGCTTTTTTTTCCCGACCGACCGACCCGACCTTTTCAGATGAAAAATCCGTAAACCAACAAATTAAAAAAACCATGGCTTTATAGCATATGTTTGCCTTGATGCGTCTCATTGAACTATACTTGAACTTTTGTGCACTAATCCACTGTTACAAGTATTGCAATTACTTCACATTCTTGTTACGATATTCCATAAACAACTACAATTTAGCATTTACTGTAGCTCTTCATCAACACATTTCGTGACAGTTAATATACTAATTACCGTGAAGGTTACAATTCTTTCTTCTTTCGAGCTGTTTATATAACAATCAAACATACTCAAGGTGTAAGACATTAATAACTAATAGTCGGCAAAAAACAAAATCCTGAATGTGTGTAGAGTGCACATGATGAAGTCTTATCCTTTGCAAATGCAAAATTAAAAATTGTGACATTTGAACAACAATCAAGTGTATGTATGAATAGGGTTTAGCAGTGTTAAAGAGTATTTGACGATACCAAAACGGGCAATAACAAACTACAATTCGAAGAACTACCGCTATGGCTTAAAGAATAAAGGAAATGGAGAAACAGCCTTAACAGTTAACAAAACAAATCGAATAAAACTAAAACCGAGGATGACATCCGGTCTTCTGTTTTTCAGCTTTCTAATTAATTCGGACTCTCAGCTTTTTTGATTCGAAACAATGATGAGTCTTGTGCAGACGAAAAACGCGTCTGTCCTTACTAATTGATAAGCATGATATTTATATGATATTTTAGATACATTAGCATTATATGTAATAAGTTTACAAATTGCCAATTTTGCCATATTGTATTATGTGACTAATATATGTATCAATTAGCCTATTTTTTTAATTTGAAACATAACTGCACTTTGTTGATGTTATTTCATAAACGACAGAACAAATATTACAGTCATTCCATCAACAAACTATGCATGTTTTTTTTCGTCAGTGTTTCTTACAGGTTTTCAATAATCTCTATTCATTATAAACGTTCAAGACTCTGGGCGATTCAGATGTACAGTCATATGTCTATTGCTGGTAAAATTAAGTGTATGGTGTGTGATTGCCTGAGGGATAAATATCCACCAGAGACCAAAAGGATATAGAATTTAACAACTTTTAGGTAATCATACAGTTCAGCCTTGTGACTGTATATCAACCTATCAATGGCTCTTCACTAACGTTGACCTTTTAATCGTATTATGTCGCATTTTTATTGATGAATTGATAAGTAAAATTTAATTAAATAATACTCTTAGCCAAATGAATCGATTTTTATTCAATTATATACTAATAATAAGATACCCATAGACTAAAGATGTGTATCGGTATGTATGCTATGAACATACCTGGAAACCCTGTTTATAATCCAGCGATGGTATTCGAATGAGGTTACCTGTGCTTGCCAGGTATATCTCAAATATAACTCCAATGCATCATGAATCTATCCATTTTCTTTCAACATTCTAAATGTATTAAACAAAAAATTAAAGATCTGATGAAAGAAAACAAAACCATTGTCTTATAGGTCTTTAATGCTTGTGTAATGATTCCTCTTAAAATTGTATTTTGCTCTGTGAGTTTGATACGTATGCAAAGGGCTATAAAAACCAAAAAAGTATTTTGCAATGTTGAACAACTATGCCAATAAAGCAATATCACTTTACAAACCAGGTACTCATTACCTTTAGTAAAGGACATTCAAGAACTTTGACACTATCTTTTTCAATTTGTTTCCAAGGATATAAATATATTTTATGATCCAAGCATGCTCTTCAGATGCTAGAATACAAAGATGATACTGAGTACAAATATATAAAATTAAAAATATACTATGATTTGGTCAATGAAAATATGACAAACAACAACCAATTCATAGACAATGAATGTAAATCTTTTGTGAAGGAAATAGAGGACAATTCCCATTTTAATCGTCTAAAGAATTCTATATCTTTATAGATTGACAACATACTCTGTTTGAAACAAAAAAAAAAACAAAACAATCTATATTATTTTTCAGCAGTTTATATATAGCATGTATATAAAACAAAATATGTTAAACAGCTAATACAACTTTCAAAGAAAGACTTTTTAACAAAAGTAATTTGTCCAAGAATATTATTTAAATTAACGTATGAATTTATACACTAAAGAGACTATAAAACTTATACAAGAAGGAGTGTTTTCATGGACAGTGTTTTTACATTAATTAAATATTTTTTGGATTTCTTATGGTTTTTGATATTCAATTTCTTATCTGTTTTAAATGATCATCAAAAAAGAAGTTATACAATGTAAAAAATGTATACATCTCTTTAAAACATTCTCTGTTTAAAATCTCATTTCCATGAAAAGTTACGTCTGAGTAAACACATGTTTTTGGTGAATGTATGAGTACATCTTCAAAATTATTTAAAGAATTGTAAAAAATGTTACATCAGAATTCAATATTAAGAAAGAAATGCGAGTTGAGGGAGTTTGTCTTCTAAAGTATATAGCTTTCAATTGAAACTTACAGATGCTTTGAATGCCATGGGTAACAGTTGTTTACGTAATTTTGGTCTATGATGGAAAGTTGTATATAACTATAGTGTCTTTAATGGGCTATATAACATCGATATATCCCATTGAATACCACGCATCGCTCAAACTATTACAATTACGTGGTCAGCGAACCACGAAAACGTTATCAAAATATTGATTTGGAATATATTTTATATATTACAATCATAGTGAGCATGTTGTCCAAGTTTAAAGTTGATGTGACTTCAACATTTTGATAAAATAGCCAAAACTTTGACGTGTTAAGTGATAAGAGGGGGCAGATGCACATATTGGAATACCTAATACTCCCATATGTCGATAGTGTGAAATAGGAACATTTCAAAGAGAGCTGGATGCTAAAACATTCAAATTGTTGCCAAGGGTTTTCGCAAAGGCAATAGGACATTTAATTACTTATAATCGTATCACTACAAACAATTAAAAGTCTGAAATGGCCTATATCTGTACTCGACTGCACTGATTTTTACTCGACCAGTCTGAATTCGTCTGAGATTTACTTGATAATACTCGACTGTAGTCTGAACCATACTTAACAGTCTGAATGTGTACTTGACCAGTACTTAACCGTTTTACACGAGTCTGAACTGTACTCGACCTAGTCTGAACCGTACTCGACCTAGTCTGAACCATACTCGACCTAGTCTGAACCATACTCGACCAAGTCTTAACCAAACTAGACCTATTCTTTGTATCTATCAACGGAATTTTATCAATTTAGGATTTTTTTTTAATAAAAATGAAATTTGAACAACAACTTGAAATTACAAATGTATCCAATACAGTATTGAAGTTAAAATTTCACAATAATGAATCATAATATAACTTCAACACAATATTAATCAACACTTACATAATAATATATATCAACCTTAAAATACAAATAAAACAAGCTGATCAAATAATCTAAAAAAGTGAATTGTGACTAATATTTTCAATATTATTCAAAATTTTATGAATATTTCGTAAGTATTTTATGGTAACTGGACTATTTTCACCATTAACAATGATTAACTTAAGCCTAGTATAGATTTATGGTGTCAGTTGAGTTCAGGTAATAATCCAGTGAATGTTTTTTTTATTAAGATATATATAAAATAGTATATAAAACAACTTAATAAATTTTAAAAAAAATAAGAGCTTAATTGTTTTGTTTTATTAAACCAAGAATTTAATATAATCATTATAATAGAATTTCCATAGCAATCCTTGATAACCTTTTTAAAAATGGAAATGTATTCCAAAGTAACAGTAAAAAAAAATTCAATTAATTTAACTGTTTTTTTGTCAAATTAACACGGATACATAAAGCACTTTAATATGTTCTAATTACCTCAGTACATGTGTGTTTTACAGGTAAAAGAAAGCCCTATTTTCTTAAATTCGTGTATTACTTATCTAATACATACATGTATATTCGAAAGGCCTTGTTAATTGATTTAAACAGGATGTTGCAATTTTGAATCAATGTTATTTAGAATTTAATACCTCTGACCAGGTGTGACCTTATTTATGAGTTTGCCCCCAAGCAGAGGTTATACTTTATATTTTACCACTTATCAGAAAAACAATTTTATTTATTTATTTAATTTTATCCCTTTTTGATATAAGTTATATATAATATATTTTTTTTATCCTAAATATAATCAGAGATATATTTCTTTTATAAGGTTAAAATCTTTTATAAAGTCAGTTGGCTGTTGTTATATATGTCAGTTAAAAAGAAATTTATTTTAACAGTTAAAATAGTAGAGGTTTTTTGGTCTAGTATGGTTCAGACTGGTCGAGTATTGTTCAGACCTTTGGTTAAGTATGATTTAGACTGGAAAAATAGGTCGAGTACATGTCGATAATGAGTTAAGACTGTTTCAGACTGGTCGAGTAATAGTTCAGGCTATTTTCAACGGCAAAGATAAGGGTCAAGTACGATTCAGTACAGTCAAGTATGGTTCAGACTGGGGTCGAGTATTATCAAGTAAAAGTCAGACCAATTCAGACTGGTCGAGTTTAAATCATTACAGTCGAGTACAGATATAGGCCATTTCAGACTTTAATGGTTTGTAGTGTATTATTAAAATGTAAATTGCATTTAAGACATTTTCAATTGTTAATGGAATTACAAATTTATGTCTTAAAACAAAATTATGAGAAGAAAAATTGTTGAAGGTTACATGATCATTCACCCCTTGAGACGATACGTAATTATTCATGTGAAAAAATATTATTTGCTTTTACATCACATTCACATCGGAAGCATAAATAAAGAGACAAAGAAATGACGACGGACATACATACGCAATGAAACGTTTTGTATATGGAAGTGACAGCCAAACAATTTTCAAAAGGCCAGTGACTTTTCTAATAATATACTGAACTGGATATGAACTTTTTTGGGACTTTGATTCTCATCATTTTATCAAGAACGTTATTGGAACATGTTTCAGTATAGTGCAATGACCCTAGACTTCGCATTTCACTTTATATTATTATAATACACTCTTATATATCAAGGTTACTTTTGGCCATATATGTCTTCAAGTGATTTGGTATTAATACATCATTAGCTTTAACATATTTATTTTGAACGTTATTGATGTAGTAGGTCCCGGCAAGCGCTTCAAATGCACACTATCTATAGAGTGTTTATTTTCCGTTTTGTTGATTATTGTAAAAACAGAAAAATTGACGATTATGAAATATCTTGTTATTTCTCATATTTTTTTTAACTTAAAGGGAACCTGTCCAAATGTGATTTTTATTTCATATCGTTCAGGAATCGACACATGCATTTAAGAACTAACATATGATAGAAATCTAAAATAGAAATTACAATGTATTATTTAGTGTTAAATAATCTTGTGTGTCAAATTTGGATAATGACTTCATGCCAATTGTTTCCAACACATTCATTGCACGAATGTGACCTACCGAATTAGACTATTTACCGGGTTTGTAATAATATGAGCAACACGACGGGTGCCACATGTGGAGCAGGGTCTGTTTACCCTTCCGTAGCACATGAGATCACCCCCAGTTTTTGGTAGAGTTTGTGTTGCTTTGTCCAGAGTTTTCTATGTTGTGTCTTGTCCACTATTATTGGTCTGTCTGAATATACTTGTATCAGTAAATATTTAATCAACAACAGCTTTACCAAAATAATATGCTTTTGAAAATTTTAATAAAATTGTCTAGTCCAGAAGAATGTTGGAACTTTGACTGTTTAAGATTATATTATATCATATAATAATTGAGTTTTCAAATCATAATTTAATAACATTCATATGTTACTAGCTCGCCATTATATCAATTGTGTGATCTTATTAGACACTTATTTATAGTAAATATATAGATATCAAAGGTACCAGGATTATAATTTAGTGCGTCAGACGCGCGTTTCGTCTAGATAAGAAAATCCTTAGTTGTTAAAAAAAAATCAAAGTTTTGTAACATGAAATCTTTAAACAAACGACCATATAATTGATATTCATGTCAACACCGAAGTGCTGACTACTGGGCTGGTGACACCCTCGGTGACGAAACGTCCACCAGTACTGGCATCGACCCAGTGTTGTAAATAGTTATCAAAGGTACCAGGATTATAATTTAGTACGCCAGACGCGCGTTTCTTCTACATAAGACTCATCAGTGACGCTCAGATCTGAATAGTTATCAAACCATATGTATTGTTTATGTGCCACAAAAAAAAAAAAAAAAAAACGTCCAATGATGATTTGCGTCAACTTCGTCAACTTATGCAACTTTAATATCAGTGGTTAGATAATGTTTCTATGACTTTATTAGAGTACAACCTTACTTTTGATACGTGTATGTTTATATCTTCTCATACCTACACAATATATGTCTGTTGTATTAAATCGATGAGAAAACGTGAAAGTAAAATTCACACAATATCATAGACTACTATTTTGTAACTCTTTTTTTTTTTGGAAAATAATGAAGGTTCATTAAGTTGACTTAGATTAATTAAGTCTAGGAGGAACAAATGACGTTATATCAGATGAATCAGCATACTTTGTATATTATTCTTTTTTTGAAAATAATGAAAGGTCTTTTAGTTGACATCAATTAGATAAGACTATTGGGAAAACGTAGAAGGCCAATAATGTAATTCCAGATGTATTTCAAGTCATATGATGGTATACTATTGTGTTTGTGAAAATAATCAGTCTCTTAGGTGACCTAGGTTATCAAAGCCTTTTGAAAATACACAATACCGGAAATGATACAATGGCATTCTATGGTGGAATTTTCTTTTTGTAATTTATAATCAAGGGTCATTCAGTTGACCTAGTTCAGTAAAGTCTTTGAGAAAACCTGGAGGTATAAATTATAAAAAAAATGCCGGATTTCACTCAAGGAATGCTATAGAATAATTGTCTATTTGAGAGCATGATAACTGATCGGCATCGATACTTCAATCTTAAAAGCGTTTCAGGTGGATAACAAATAATTAAGACAAAATTGATGCATGTTTTCATAATGTACACCAATAGTTAAGCAACTCGTGTCTCATGTCGTTTTATAGATTGATAACACTGGGATTTCGGAATTCAATAGGCAAAATGGCTTATTTATCTATGAATTAGTTTGGGGTCTTTAAAATGCTGAGTACGTCCACTCCTAGTAACATATATAATAACTGACTTGGTTATAAACAAGTATTTTATCATATCATTAAAAAATGTACTTGATAATTTTAATCATCATGGGCATGTTTATAGAGGAGTCCTAAAATCTTCTTCATTAGAACTGAAAATT
Organism: Mytilus galloprovincialis; assembly: GCF_965363235.1. NCBI lineage: Eukaryota > Metazoa > Mollusca > Bivalvia > Mytilida > Mytilidae > Mytilus > Mytilus galloprovincialis. Next base: position 24,573,560 of record NC_134843.1, read on the forward strand.
TATTCAATATAGTTTCTACATAAAATGAATTATATGCAATGCTACTGTACTTGAACTTGTATATACCTACCGGTAGCACTTCATGCTTTTGGTAGTAAAGAAGACCACGAGTTCGCACAGTTGTCTGCGCTTCTGAATCTTTTATTAATAGTATTATGAATTATGTTTGATCTTATCATTACCAAGTCAGGAATATGACAATTGGTTCCAAATCTGTATTCTTTCAAACAAATGTTTAGGGCTTGTATAGTTAAATGTTCCTATTGCATCTATATAACATCATTTATAGACTTGAATTAATGTCACCAAAAGCAATGACAAGAATATATCAATGTCCAAGCATCTTATTAAATTGAAGCTTTGTTTTTGTTGTACTATTAATGGTGATACATCCAATGATTAAAACAAATAAGATAAACATTTGTCGTACTGTCTGTTACATTTTCCTATATTCCTTATTTAGAAACCATGCACTAACAAATTACTGTGCATCCGGAAAATAAGCCCGCTTAAATCCTTTTCCTGGTAGGTGCTGTGAATATTCTAATGTACTCTGTGGCAGAAGTCAAATGACGTTTGTTTAAATAAATGTTATCTGTAACAGTGTTTATATAGCCTTTTAAAATTAGTTAATGTCCTAATGTCACTTCATAATTCTATTTTATTCGTCTTTCTGCTATTTTTGTACAACTCCATCTCGACAGCATGTTGTATTTTTATAATGAAACGAACTGTTTAGACTCATGTAATAAAGTCAGTTAATTTTGCAGGCATACTTCTTATATAGAACATAAAATTGACACAATAAGCCAGGGCTTACGTCTTTATTGCCCTGTATACAAATATCTATATCACAGTTTACCGTTGATATATTTTGTTTTTAATGGCTATATTCTGACCCCTTTTTGCTTGTTTATGCTACGTAAACACCCTCCCGGAACACACGAAATTGACGGGGTTCGTGCTGCTCATTTTGTTTGTTTTTTGTGTTGTTACGTGTATTGTTGTTAGTGTTTTTCTTTTTTAGATATGGATTTGCCAGGTTTTTTTTTTAGTTTAATTGTCTCTTTGGTTTCGTTTGCCTCTCTTTTATGGCGTCAACGAATGCGTGTTTGCGATAAGTCAAAGAATGGTTGCTAAGCCTTCTTGAGCTCACTAGTCCACACAATGTGTGTGGTTTGATTCGTGTTTATCAATCTTTAGATTTGTTGATGAGTCTTTTGTAGACGAAACGCGCGGCTGGTGTATATACTAAATTTAGTCCTGGTATCTATGATGAGTTTATTTATATATTTATATTTAGTTTTATTTGTACTGATACAACTGTAAGGAGATATACTATGCCTTCCAATGAGACATCAATACATAAAGACCAAAGGACACACATTGTGAACAATAGGCATTCAACATTTAACAAAACTAGAACCGTTTCTATTTTGCTTTTGCCAATTGAGTTATGTGTCTTTTTTTTGTTTGTATTTTGATTTTCATTAAGGGCCAACTAAAATTAGTTCGCTTATATTTACATAATACTTAAACTGAAAATTAACGAGACGTCTGAAAACATTTTGTTAGCAATGCTCGATTTTTCATGTTTTTTCGTTGTTTTCGTTTAGTTTATTAGAATAATGAGATAAGAAATAATCGCCATTATCTCAACTATCTGCAATACACCAAAGGACATTGTTTATATTATTATTATTGTAAGCCACTGTTAAGCTTCCATGTTTATTGTTTTTTTCGTACAAATCGGGTATTGAAAGCTGATTTTTCTGAGTGTTACTTATAGCGAATCCCCTTTTTACGTGTATTTTAATCGATTCTTCTGAAAAAAGCCCAGTTAAATGGACTTTAACCCAAGATAAAACTTAATTATAATATTCACAAAATGGGCACACTAGTACTGTTCTTTAGATATCAATCTACATGTAGCATGTATTTCACATGTAACGACTTACATAAAGAAAAACAAATGATCTTAAAATGATCTTTATAAAGTTAAATTAATAACTAAGGTACTGCACTATAGGAGAGATAATAATTTTAATGGCTATACATACTTGATGTATGATATATTTGAGAGTCGGTTCCTATTATAATCAATGTATAATATTTAAAATGGCTCCATCTGTACGAACCGAAATTAGTAATATAAGCCCAGATTTTTCATTCAGTCAATGTATTTAAAACTAACTAAATAATAAAACTTCGTCTAGTTAAAGAGATTCAAATTGTGAGAGCTGGAACAAGTTACAGAAATATTGAAAAATCAATCCTTTGCAATATCTGTAAAAGAGAAACTGTGATTGTATTTATTGATTAAAGCTTTAATTCTACCGTAATTATATCGTTTTGAAGCTTCGGCAATCTTAAGTTTGTTGATTGGAAACTTTTCTCATATTGAATATCAATGGATCTTCTGACAAGGTATCATTCATTTCAATGTAATACACTTTGCGAACTCATACATGTGTACAGAATTTGTTAAGCTGTTTGCCATATTTTGAAAATATTTGTACAAGTTTCATTATTGATTTTATCTATAATTTGTTATGTTTTTGATTGTTTGTTTGTGTGTTTGTTTGTTTTATTTCTTCTGTCTGACGGAGTTCGTTTTTTTTTTTGTCTCTTTCAATGTAAAGTGCTCTTCTTTGACAGTTTTCTATTTTCCATAAGGTTTTACAATGTTTATAACTTAATTGTAAGACAGCCGTTTGATTTTATAATGATTAACATGTCACACATCGTATACCTTAATTACTCAAAGGAAATGATACAAAGTAATTAATAAAACCACAACAAAGAAACCAATGAAAATCATAAGATTGGAATTCAGAAAAATTCATGTATTTGGATATGAAGTCAGTGACTTGTAACCTTGACATTGACATTGATGAGTATGATCAATGATAGCTTTTATCTGTAACCTTGGAATTTGTTTTCAAACATCTCATGCCAAGACGATTGTAAAATATGAAAAAAAGACCATACCATAATTGATTCTACTAGAGCGTTTAAGGAATGCATCTCCATTATTTAATTAAAAGTCAAACGTTTTATCAGAATACAAGACATCGTTTTTGATTAGACAGCTAAGCTCTTTCAATAGAGACTTCCGAAATATGACAATTCATTCACCACTTTGTTTCAGACTCAGGCGATTTAGACCTTGATTTATGGAATAGATGCATGCTTAAAAGAGGAACGAAAGATACCTGAAGGACAGTCAAACTCATGAATCGAAAATAAACTGACAACGCATGGCTACAATTTAAAAAGACAAACAGACAAACAATAGAAGACATGACACAACATAGAAAACTAAAGAATAAACAACACGAACCCCACCAAAAACTAGGGGTGATCTCATATGCTCCGGAATGGTAAGCATATCCTGCTGCACAAGTGTCACCCGTCGTGTTGCTTATGTTATAACACATCCGGTAAATAATCTAATTCGGTAGGTCACATTCATGAAGGGGAGGGGATTGTAGTTACGACGTAAGGGACATATCCTATATCATTTGGGAAACGGCTATTCCATAACGATCAACCAAAAATTAGCAAAAACAAAATGGTAATATTTATATGTTTGACTTGTTTTTATTTTGTTTTGTTAACGTATAACCCACATCTTCGTGTGTTCCTGTTATTGGTTCAACTGCTATATACTGCAGTTATCAACTACATGTCACATTTAACGGAAACCGATTTCAAGGGTGGGTGGTGTTATCGAGAGCTCTTCCGTCCCGCCTAAATGGAGAAAAGGTACAGTTCAAATTTATTTGATGTAAACAATACTTGATGTCGGAATGTAATCCTTCGTATGTTTCGCACTGAGAGAATTCAAAGCTCTTCTCACATTCAAACAATTTCCTGCGTTCGTTGATGGTAAAATTTCCAGCATTACCTGATGTTCCAATGCAGGCCATAAATCTTACAATCTAATTTTCAGTACCCACTCATTTGATATATTGTTTATACTATACATTTAATAGTTGCCACTGTATGTTAAACAAAAAAACATCTTACTTTGAAACAGAATATACTAATTTATATAAAAGACGGTGTCTATGGTACAATATAAACTTTGTAATTTTACAATATTGACAAAATGACTGACTATCGATGTAAACCGAATCTTCTGGTTTCTTTTGAAATGATATTTTTCAAAAAGGAAAAAAAAAGAAAATTGTTCAATAAAATTTATTTTACCGAATACCCATTGGTCTTTTGAAACATTCTGTACAGGTTCCTACCACAAAACTACTTTAACACACATTTGATTTAAACCTGGATTTTGTTATATGACGTTCAAAACATTTGCAACCATTTTTTATTTTCTAGAAATATTCAATTCAGAAGTGGTCACATGAGTCGCGTATTGTATTGCTAACAAAACAATTTCTGGAGTTATGTTGTCATAATATTTGATAAGAGTTATTGTACAATGACTTTTCTCATTTTACATACTATAGGTTTCATTCTCCCGCTGCATGATAATGGATACACATATGCTTTATGTAAGTGTGCTAAAATCATGAGTCATCCTTTAGAAAAGAACGTATTTTTGGAGTTTTTGGGAATGCTGACCTTTTTTATTTATTCCTGTTTTTAATTTTTGGACTAACTTTTTTATATCACACAATTAATAGGCACTGCCGCTATAAATACATTTTACTATATGTGGTTAGATTTATCAGAGGTACTACCTCAATAATATTCTGGTCCCTTGTGAACGGGTTGAATAACACAGAGAGAGAACAACGGACCCCATTAATTTATTTTGAATGGCGGGCTATAACAACATATATAAATGGATATTCGTCTTGTGTGCAAATTAATTTTTAGATACAAAACATGAATAGATCTTTAAATAAGCTCATCAAAGATACCCGGTTTGAAATTTTGTATTTGCGCCAAACGCAAAAGACTCGTCAGTGAAGCTCGAATATAGAAAAAAATAAGAAGGTCAAATAATTGAAAAATATTGAGGACCAACAATTCCTTAAAGTTTTACCAAGTATAGCTAAGGTAATGTGTTGCTGATGTAGAATATCCTTAGTATTTCAAAATTGCAAAGTTTTGCAACAGATAATTCATAATTAGGACCATATCAATGATAATTCATGACAACACATAAGTGCTGTGGTTGTAAATAAACTCATCATAGATCGTGTTTTGTCTATAAAAGAATCATCAGTGGCGCTAGAATCTTAAACAAATTATTCTGGCTTCACAAAGATGTGATTCACGTAAGTTTGGTAACCCGAAAATACAGATTCCACAACTGCAACAAGTGTATAACGATATTTCTCTACTCGAGACAGTTACATTTTAAATAATTAGAATTTAACTGGTGCGAGTTGAGGAATATCGTAAAACACGAGTTATAGCGGTAGAATCTGTTTCTCAAATGATTTTTATCCTTTCTTTTCAAAGATTTGAAGAAAGATGTGCCAAATTTAACGGACGCCATCACGGGTTGGTTGACCGTTATGGAATAACCGTTTCATAAATGATATCGGATATGTTCCTTACGTCGTAACTACAATCTCCTTCCCTTTCACGAATGTGACCTATCGAATTAAGACTATTTACCAGACTTTTATAACATAAGCAACACGACGTTGTGAAAATAGTGCAAAAATTAGAGTATACAATTTTATGATTATGTAATCTTTTACAGAACGATAACACATGGACATTTAAAAATAAAATAATATTAGGTCGTATGGTATACAGCTACTGTAACAAAGTTAAGTAGACATAATAACAAAAAGTAAGATCACAAAAATACTGAACTTAGAGGAAAATCAATTCGGAAAGTCCATAATCACATGGAAAAATCAAATAACAAAACGCATCACAAACGAATGGACAAGAACTATTCTTGACTTGGTACAGGCATTTTCAAATGTAGATTAAAACTGGGCCCTTTATAGCTTGCTTTTCAGTGTGAGCCAAGAATCCGTGTTGAAGGCTGTACATTAACATATTATGATTTACTTTTACAAATTGGATGGAGAGTTGTCTCCTTGGCACTCATACCACATCTTCCTATAAATATGTATACCAGCCTTTGATTTTGCCATTTGAAAAAAGACTTTGTATTTTGACATTTCTTGGAAATCGTTACATTTGTACTTTAACTTTTAAGTACTACTTTTTAATGTTACTATGAAGCATCTAGACGATCTTTTCATATTAGACATTCAATATCAGGTAAGATGATATCTTTGAATTAAATTAGTTTTTACATTTTAATGTTTTTACGAAAACATTTCATATCTGAAACGTTAGACCTTAAATATACATGTTCCCACGCATATATTCCCATTCGTACTATTAAATAAAGATCAAACGTAAATCACGTCTTCAAATCAAATATACTTTTTGTACAAGCATTGCAAAAGGATATTCGAAAGACAAGTACATCTAGCTTACATTGATGTATTATAACATAAATTTAAAAAAGTCTTTGTCTATGGCATTTAGCTATTTATAGATGTGAGTTCATATAATCAAGGTTAAACAGGATTTATATGATCCTGTCATAATTTTACAATTCTTAGAAAGAAATCAAGACAGAATTTGGTATCAATCGCATTGTCCTCAAGTGATTCAATATCTTTTAATATTTTAACCGACTCCTAAAAGTTTGCTAATTATAGAAAGATATAATTTCAAATTATTTTCGGCTAGCATTTACATATTCTCCACTGTATGAAAGAAAATATGAATAACTAAACCATCACGGTATTATGATATACAAAACTTCATTTCGAAAACTATTACATAAACTATTTTATAAAGTAAAAATTTAAAATTTCGACCGTGAAACGGGTCTCTAAAATTTCATATTTCATAACTTGATTATTACATGATAGACGAGCCACACATTGATGTAAAAGAAAAAAGTTAACACGTCAGGAAAAAGAATCTTTTAAGAATGAAGAAACTAGTATATTAAGACAATGATAATTTCTTTTAAAGATTTAACTACATTATAAATAATATTTTTAGTAAATGTTACTATTAAAAAGCCATCTTTCCAACCACTTTTTCTTTTCTAATTGTTTTTTTTTTTAATTTAGAAGCGGTCAAATGAGACACTTATTGTATTGCTAACATAACGATTTCTGGAGTTATCTTGTCATAATATTTCATAGGAGTTATTGCATAAAGACTTTTGACATTTTAGATACTATTAGTTTCACTCTACCGTCGCTGAATGATAATGAAAACACCATTTGTTTAAGGTTAGTGTGCTAAAATCATGAACCATCTTTTGATACATAAGTATTTTTGGTATTGAACAGACAAATCTGTCCCGGATTCATGTGTTTGGTTTTGGTGTTGTGTTGGTTGTTCTCATCGGATTTTGCCTGGTGCTTGGTCCGTTGCTGTGTGTGTTACATTTTGGTGTTGTGTCGTTGTTCCCCTCTGATATTTAATGCGTTTCCCTCGGTTTTGGTTTTGAACAGCGGTATACTACTGTTGCCTTTATTGAGAATGTTGTCCTTTATCTAAAGATTATATTATTTGTGAGTTTGCTTTTTTTCATATTTATTCTGATATCAAACAATATACCTGCACTGCTGTGTGTGTATATTTTACTATCTGCGGTACGACAGACTAGAGGTACTGCAGCAAGGAAAAAACAATGATATTATTGACCCTTGCGGACGTGTGAACTAACATAAACAGAGAACGACGGACCCACATATGTTTATGATGTACGCTTTGGATAGCGAGTTATAGTCACATACATAAATGACAATACAACTGATTGTAAAAAAAACAAGACATGGATAGCACCTTAAATTATTCTGGTTTCACAAAGATGTGATGAACTTACGTTCTGCTACTCGGGAATATCAAATATTTTACGCAACGACAGAACACGGTTTCATCCATGAACATTGGAAAAGGAAATCGTTTTGAAAGATTTGATATAACAAAAAAAAAGATGTGGTATGATTGCCAATGAGACAACTCTCCACAAGAAACAAAAATCACAAAGAAGGTTGTATATATGATATAAAAAATTGAAAACAACACGTTTAATAATTGCATGCGTCCGAATCGCTTTTCTGGATTTACCTCCATTTGAAATTCATATATATAAAGTAGACCATTTTTATAGTTATATCGTCATATACTTGGAAATTCAGGAGAATTCGCTTATTTTCAAGACTTGCATGTTTTTACATATTTGTCTGTTCAAATCGTTCTTAGCAACTATTAAAGAGCTAGTGTTGCTCTAAGGTCGGGTTGTTGTCTCTTTGACACATTCCCCATTTCCATTCTCAATTTTATAACTAAATAAAACTAGTAAAAGTCGTTTGTTGATGTAGTTTTTTTTCGTGTCTTTTTTTTATATATATTTAGATCGTTGGTTTTCCTGCTTGAATGATTTCACACCAGTCATTTTGGAACTATTGCTTGCTGTTCGTTGTTACCCAATTCTCTGTGTTGAAGGCCGTACTTTGATCTATACTGGTCTACTTTTAGAATTGTGACTAGGATGGAGATTCGTCTCATTGGCACTCATACCACATCTTCGTATATCTATATAAAATATCATATTTGAAATTGTGAAGAAAAAAATGGGTACATGTACCTTTTATGTGTCCGTTGATATGTTTGGTAATACATGCAGAACTGTCTGTGACAAGGCAGAAATTTGCCTTTTATTACTATTTGATTGATGTATTCGAGCTTTTGATTTTGCCATATAATAAGGGACTTTATGTTTTGAATTTTCCTTGGAGTTCGGTATTTTTGTACTTTTACTTTAAAGCGCTACTTATAAATTATATAGCAGCTAGTTGTCCTCTACAATATTTACAGAGTGTAAAAACGAGAAAGAACAACACTTATGAACGACATCAACAAACAACAACTACTGAATTTCAGAAATCTACAGAATGGATTTGGTAGTTGCTCCATTATACATTGGCTTAAACCTAATCTTTAATTTGCATGGCACGTAAACCGATTTAGAACTAAGACATTCAATCACCGATCAGTCCAGTGCTGCCAGGGGCTAAGGGAATTTCCCCTGGACATAACCAGGATGCATGGATATTGATGTGTTAAAGAGAGGCGGAAAATACCAAACGTATTTTCGAACTCGTGAATCAAAGCCATGAAAAAAACAAAAACGAAAAAAAAAAAAAGACGAAAAGACAAAAGAATAACCTTTATAATAAAATAAAGTAAATTTAAGACTTAATATAATTGTTAACCTTGAAACGTATGACAATAACTGTTCATAGATTCAATATTAACTGCTGCACCTGTACCATGTATGTCGTAGGAATTATTAATGCAAGGTTTGGTTAATCGATTAACCATTGATACTAGTGTCAATATAATCTAATAGCTTGTCAACTTTTTATACGAGACATTCACCATAACTTAATATGATATCCTTGAATTTAACAGATTATTCATCTTATTTTTTATATTGTATCCCGACTAGTGCTTTATAGTACGTATCTTCAAAGAAATTTTATGATTGATATTGTATACTTTTAATATATATGTTCCCACGTATATATTCCCAACCTTACCTTTGAATAAAGATATTACGCAAATTATGTCTCCAAAGCAAATGTTAATTTCTGAACCAGTATTGCAAAAGGATATTCTAATGGTTGGTAAAATAGGCTTGCTTTGGTGTATAATCACATGAATAGGTCGATTAAGTCTATGTCTATGACAATACATTTGTTTACGAAGTGAGTTCTGTCATATCAAGGCTAAATACAACTAATATGATCCCCTTACAATTTTAAAATTCTTGGAATGAAATCTAGAGACCATGTGGTATAAATCGCAATGTCATAGAGTAATTCAATATTTTAAAGATTCTAAACGGATTCCTTAAAGTTGTTTATCACAGAAAAATATCGTCGCGTAAATCTTATAAGGACATACACATATTTATATACATTTGTATATATTTCCCTTTTAATGTTAGTGGTAAATATTGTTAAAAAAGTTAAAGTTAAAAAGCGCAATATTTAAAAAACAAACTATGATGAATAAAGCCTCCCTTAATTCTGTACTGCTTGATTTACTAACAAATTTTCTTAAATTGATTTAAAACCATGCAAACCATCTAATTATAGTACTGTTCAGATAAGTTAGGAAATAATTGTTCCACATCAGACATACAGGAGAATCAGTAGATATATAACGTAATATAAATATTGTTCTCTGAAATCCTTAAATGAATAAGCCATTATAATTCAATGATAGTCTGGATATAGAACAGTACTCTGATAAATATTCGTATAGAGTATAAAATACATGCTTGTGAAACCGAAAATCACCACAACAAGGAAACGTAAACGAATGATGCTAAAATGTGTTATATTAGCCATTTTTGTATACATATCACACATATAAGTACAATAATCATTTAGATTCATCCAAACTTATCTAAATATGTTATTGTAAATAATTGAAGCATCATCATTTATTCAGTTTGCTCCGTTATTTTACGTCAATTTGATAGTGCGTTTACTTACGGGAACGACAAAAAAATCCATCACCTATAGCGCTTCGTTCCAAAACAATTGTCGTATTTGTCCTATTAGAATCGCTCAGGGTAAAATATTTGTCATAAAGGGCAAACCCGTGGTAAAATCACGATATATTCAAGCCCCCATGAATTATTTCTTAACTATAGTTGTATAGGAAGATAGACCTTTACACTTTAATGAGAAATACATGGCTACCTAAATTCGTATCAAAAGTGGACATATAACACTGAAAAATTCACACCAAGACATACTTTACAACAAAATTAGACTAGTCTTTCTAAATTCTCGAATACTGGTATATGTAAGGGAACAACATGTACTAATCATCAAGCTATTATTTAATTAAAGTGCTATATTTAAACAAAAAAAAAAAAAACACTTTCAAACTCAAACATGATAGACATTGAAACAATGAGTTCTTTAGAATGAAGACACTATAATAATATTTAAAAGTTGTAACTATAGGTCAAGGTCAGGAAGGTGTTGGAAAAATTAAAACCGACCTATTAAAAAGATTTCATTAAGTCGACATTATTGATTTCATTCGACAATCAAGTCTAGGAAGATAATTGATCATGACAAAGTTGAAATGTACTTTTTTTTTTTAACTAAACAATGCTAAACCTGAAACAAAAAAAAAACAACTGCTGTATAATTTGGATATTAGTCGTCCCATCTTACATTGGCTTTAACCCTCATGATCATAGTACTTATACCGTTGCAGAACTATGAAGATAATCAACGATCAGTACAGTGCTGATCAGGTTCAGAAAACTTCCACCTACACAATACCAGGGTGCATCGATATTAGTTTAAAAAAGACAGGCGGGACATACTTAAGGGACATTCAAATTCATAAGTCATAGACATGGCATTAAAAACCCGTTTGTCAAGACAACGAATATCTACAAATCACAACACAGAACTTAAGACTTTGCCTTGAAATGTGTGACAATTGCTTTTCAACAAGACAATATAAACAATTCCAGCTGCTGCAAGCATTTCCTTAGGATCATTAATCAAATAGTTCGTTAATGGTTGAACTCGGGTAAAAGTGCATACCAACTAGTAGACCTTTTGATATTATACATTTAGCATAAGTTGATAATATATCATTCAATTAAACATATTGTCTAAATAAGTGACTATTCAATATTTTAACCAAACTAGTGCTTCATAGTATTTTCGAAAACATTTTATGACTGAAACAGTAGATTTAAATATTTTAAAACAAACAACGTAAAATCACAAAAATACTGATCTCCGAGGAAAATTTAAAAAACGGAAAGTCCCTATTCAAATTTCAAAATCAAAAGCTCAAACACATCAAACGGATGGATAACAACTGTCATATTCCAGACTTATTTCAGGCATTTTCTTATGTAGCAAATAGTCACGCGGATTAAAACTGTTCACAGGTACATATTACCATTCTTAACACTAAATAAAGATATAACACCAATAATGATTTCAAAACAAATGTTGCTTTATAATCACATAAGAAGGTCGATTAAATCTATTTTTTCTATCGAAATTCACTGGTCGAGTCTAACTAAGGCATAACACGACTAACATAATCGGAATCCCCTTACAAATTTACAATTCTTGAAAAGGAATCAAGAGACCATGTGTTTTCAATTGAATTGGTATTAAGTAATAAAATATGTTTAAATTTTAGTCCTTTTACTTGTTTATCACAGAAAGATTTACTCTTAAATTATCTTAGACTTGTATTTACGGTTAGTAGTGGTGTTACTTCCCTTTATATTTCATATTAGGTAAATGGGAGGCGGGGCTTATTTCATACACGGTTAGTAGTGGTGTTACTTCCCTTTATAAAAACAAAACGGTACTGAGAAAAAAAATCTTGAAGGTTTCAACAGACGCAGAAATTGATGATTAAGATGGAAATAACTTCATAAAACGCATTTAAACCTATTGTTGGCATCTGTTTTTGTAGGATCAATGGAAGTAGCTAGTTTCTTAAGGCTAACAGTATAGAACCAGACTTGCTCATTTTGATAGGTCACTAGTCTAAATTTCACATATAAAGATAGTTGGTAAGACAAATTCGTTACATAGTCTGCTACTGACGTAATACGGTATATATGGGGTCAGCTTCGATCCTACCCAATATGGAAATTACTGACCCCATTTATACCATATTAGATCACTAGCACACTATGTAACTATTAATATTTAAAAAATAAATATTTCGGAAATAATCCACAACCTTTTCATCAAAGCCATTGAAATAATAAGTTCTTTTGGATGAGAACACTTCAAGAATAATTAAAAGTAGTTTATAGTTATAAATATCATTCAAAGTAAAGAAAGTGTCTGAAATCAATTTCCAACATATTGAAAAGATTTTATAAAAGTAAAAATTTAAGATTGCAATCGTGAAACAAGTCTCTGCCGCCTTAAAATCCTATATTCCATATTTAAGAAATGCACTTGATCATGTCATTTTTAAAAGTTGAATAAACTGTACGTTTGTTTTATCTAAATTTGAACTGAAAAAAAATGTTATACATTGGGAATGTTAGTCGCGACATTGTGCTTTGTTTAAACCCCCACTCACATGTGCATAGTATTTTTACCGTGCCAGAACTATGAAAGTAAATCACGTGTTACATGTACAAAAGTACGGGTGTATCTAAGAGATTTTTTCCACCAAATTACAGATACATGGATACAAGTGTTCAAATCAGTGGTGGAACATACTAAAGGGATATGCAAATCTATATAAGTAGAAAACGTGGAAAAATGACGTAGTACCAACAAAAGTCTGCACACAAAAAAAAACACAGTAAAATACAACTTAATGTTTGCCTTTATGACACATGTTATCCTCAATCGAGAGCAGAAGAAAGTAGGAAATGGACATGCAAGCTCATAAGTCTTTGGGAAACTGACAACACCATGGCAAAGAAAAATCTACAAAAACAAAGCCAAAAATTAAGGCCAGAAAACACACAGCATTGGTAACTAAAGACTGAGCAACATGAAACAACCACACACACTATAGAGGTCTCGTGTGTTCCGGAAAGTTTTGCATATTATGCTCCACTAGTTACACCCTCCATGTGGATCTTGGTAAGTACAAATTCAGTAATAAGCCATAATCATCGTCTCATTTATAAGTAGATGAATATAAAGTAGATGTATAAAAGTAGGAATTCTTTTTATTTATGTATGGTAAACACTATGTGCCATTTTTTAAATTTTAATTGGGATTTTCAATACTGTGCTCAGCGGAATCGTTCAAGCATTTAATTTCATGTTTTCTAATTAAAATGCTAAAATAAGAGTTAAAATTTGACGACGGCAGGCAAAAACTGTGTTGCATAGGTCTATTCAACATAGGAGATTTTGATTTATCACGATCGTCACGTTATTTCATTACTTTTCTAAAGGTAACCATTAAATTATATGCAAATATCATTCATTCAAATCTCTTGCATAATAAATTAATAAAAAAAAAAAAATAAAAAATAAACATACAAAAGGAAGCAAAAGATACTAAAAGGACATTCGAACTCATAAGTCAAAATACAACTAACAACGGTAAGACTAAAAAAGAAAAAAACAAAGAGACAAACAATAATAAACAAAATAAAATACTAGTATAGAAAACCAAAGACGGAGAAACACGAACCTGACCAAAAACTTGCGGTGATATCGTGTACTCCAGAAGAGTAAGCAGATCCAGGTCCACATATAGCAAGACAAACTTGTGCTGTTTCATTTATTTAAGGACCACGATTACTAATGCTATTATATTCCCTAAACAAGGAAATAATGTATACAATTAATTAAGCAAGAAATTGTAAACTATTATTAATAGAAGAAATGGTATACAATTTCTCTATTCAATTAATACAAACTGATTACCTCAATTATTTGTACCTGCTTTATCTGTCCACAGCTGGAATTATGTCTGCACTCATAGACGAAAATCAATAATCATGATTAAATTCAAATAGTATACTACCCACTCTCTCTTGAAGTAAATCCATTGGACGCTCTCGTGATGTTCATGTTTACAAAATGTGCATGTCAATTTAAAAGATTCCGTTAGATATGACGCTGAAAGTGCATTTCTGTCTAACACAAACGATGCAAACAGCTAAGCGCGCACATGTTTTGATCATTTCTTTCAAACATACGTTTGCAAAGTTTATATAAATTTTGACAAACTATGCACAAGCTAAAAATGCGTCTGCAGTTTGTCGTCTGTCGTTTGTAAGTACAAACGCTACATTTGTTTCTAACTTCAACCTGATTAATCGAAGTATGTGTTTCTACGTTTGTAAAAAGTTTGTTTACCAACAACATGTGCATACATTATTGAAAGTTCAAACAGGGTCAATAAAGACTTTTTAAACGATGTATTCGTTTCTACTTTTGTAGCGTTTAGAAAACAACAACAAACGCGACACAACGTTTACAAAATTTTGGTTAGAAAGAAATGCAACCCTAGTAAACATATGATTAGTTAAAAATAAGTATCATATCATGCTTTCCTTGAAAGTGTAGAATTGATGGTTTTAAGAACGTTTTTGATACAATGTTTCAGAAAGGTAACATTTAATATTCCTTCGAAGGTTTATGGTCTGCTGGTGGAGTTTTTATTCCCCTCATGTATCACCAACCCAGTAGGCAAAACTTCATTGTTGACATGAATTATCATTGATATGGTCATAATTATAAACTGTTTGCAAAACTTAAAATATTGAAATATTAAAGATTTTCTACCTCAGGAATAGATTTCCTTTGGTGTATTTGGCAAAGCTTTTATGAATTGATGGTCCTCAATGCTGAAGATCTTCAACTTTGTTCTTTAACTTAGCATTTTAACCTTTTTTTATTCAAGTGTCACTGATGAGTCTTTTGTAGACGAAACGCGCGTCTGGCACAAATACAAAATTTCAATACTTGTATCTTTGAAGAGTTTATTTATTGTGGACACCATCTTGATTTGATTGTCTGTAATGAACAATCTGTTGTTGTCACAAGGAAGTCTTCTTTATTTTCATTGCAATTACATCACCTTATGTGTACTTACCATGAACGCCATGACCAATGCATCTAGTGGAAAGTAAACTGCTTACCCTTCCGAAACACCTGAATTCACCTCTAGTTTTATTTGAATGAGGATCATGCTGCTTTTCATGTCACGTGCAGTTTATATTGCGTTTGTGTGTCCTGGTGTGCTGTCATAAAGTCATTGGAGGTGTGCTTTGATATTCTGCGGTTTACATGTTGTAATGTACTATGTTGTAATATACTATGTTGTAATGTACTATGTTGTAATGTACTATGTTGTAATGTACTATGTAATATTTATCTATGTATTCCTCTGTTTTCTTGCACTTTTTGCTTTAATTTCCGTAGCTATTTTTGTCATATTTAAATTTTAAATTTCTGTGTTTTTTGCTATCTACCTGTGAAAATGTATACATTCGGAAAACTTTGAGGTTGCAGAATCACTCGTCTGGATGGTTTATACATGTGTTATGTTTTTTATGAGAATATATATTTCAACTACTTGTATATAAAACGTGAGTGGGTACGTTTTGTTTCTTCTTTCGTTTGTAGTGTTGTACCGGTCAGAGTCTTCTAGCCTTGTTTATCTTTAGCAATAAAAGATTTTTTTCGTTTCAAACCAGCACAGTCGGTCATGTGTTTTGGATGCAGATTCTACATTTGCCAACGGTTCATGAATTTTGTGATTGATGTATTATTGTTAGATAATAGGCATTTTTCAAACCGCTTTCGATGCATACATCTTTGATGTCTAAATATTGATTACGGTTCAACAATATATCTTAACGGTAGGAGTCTCTGGTGCGTTTACTCTCAGGTTTTGTTGGCGTGTGTGTTGCAAATAAATTTGACAGGCTTTTATCTTTTGGAGCAGAAATTAAAATATACTCATTTTTGTATCGTTACCGGAATAACATGTTCTGATCCATGTATTACCATACCTCCTGTTCCATTAATGATTTAGCAATTCGAACTGAAGCCTAAGTTTGCATATTTAAGGTGAACTTGCATTGAGTTATTTTCTAATAAGAATCATGTATCTTTTACAGGAACTGGCGTTTCCATGAACTCATTTTATATATTCAAGTTTTATCGTTAAAACAATGTAATCAGTTTCAATCAATCATGAAATGAATTCCTCTAGTCTTTAACTGGAATAACGAATTTACCGAAGCAGATCACGATACAGGGAATGTCAATTAGAATAAGTGTTTTAGTTTCCGGATGTTTTTCGCAGATTTAAAAAAGTATAATTAAGAGAATGTTGTCAAATGCTTAAAGTTTTTCATTCATTTGTATGGCAGTAAATCAAATGAAAAAGTGTTGCCTCATCCTATATAAGTTTGTCTGATCTTGTTAGTGCAATTCGTCAAAAGTGCAATAAATTTACGCTTTAAAGTACAACCCTGTTGAATTTCCAGTATAGTGGATCGATCTTTGCATTATTCAATTCCCTAATGCCTTCAAACGCAATACACTTCCTATGCATATCCCATGTTTTCAGTGAACTTAACCGTATACATGTTCAATCTTAAGTTTTCTATGAGTGTTCTATAGCTTTTTTCTGATTCTTTTATTTTGACCATGCTCTATTAGTCTGTCATTGATTTCCGGCTGCGGATTAAATCCCTGTTTTGTTCCAGCTTTTATCGACCTTGTAACTGAATTACCTTACTTAGAATATGTTTAATCAGCCGCTTATAGTATTAAATAGAATACGATCTATGTATACTACATGACTTGACGCTGACTTGATGATGATTTTTTTTGCCAGTCATATTTCAGCAGAAAAATCAATATTCTCGCACTTATATAGAACCAAATAGAGTATTTCAAAGATCTGTGCCATTTGTAGAGACCACTTTAACTTTGGATTTCAGTTTGCAAACCTTATTAAGAAATTGTATTGGTGTATACATGTACGTATCTGCACAGCGTCATTATATAAGTTCATTAACTGGTTACACGTCAAGACCACTTGAATAACTTGCAGATTTTTTTATGTGTCAGTTTTTCGTTTTGTTATGACGTTTTCTGTACTTTTGGTGTTGGTGGTCGATGTGCATTCTTTTACTGCATTCTATTTCTTGGTCAATCCTGACTGTAGATTCTTTAATGTCTATGTGCTGATATCCCCAAAACAAACCCACTTTCCAAATATTTTTTTTAAAACTTGTGACACTCCATATACCCATTCAAATACCATCAACAAAAAAAACTAAGTAAGTTTCTATTTTTATTCATACATAGTAAAATGTAATAACATAATGGTAGTGCACAGCACAATATCACATTTTGGCTTAAACAATCACAGGCATATTAAACACAACATTTCATTAAATTCATGTTATTTCCTTTACATACACTTTTAAATTATCTGTGTCCATGCAATTCCCAACAGTAAAGTTATACATATTCCTACAAAAATCGTGAAATTCATGTTAGTTATGGAAATTATTTTGAAGAAATAAGTATAATTTTTGTCCGTGGCGAATTGCATGATCACAGATAAAAAATATTAGCAACATATAAAAACAAACTTAGACACAATTTACATTAATTAACGACAAAACATTACATTTAAAGACAAAAACATTACATTTAAAGACAAAGACATATTAAAAAAAATACATTAAAACATTTATTTAAAAAATATAAAAATAACTTCCGAACATTTCGAACAGTATTCAAATAATGTATTATTCTCATTAAATGAGTACAAACATGAAAGTTTTTTCGATGTAAAATGAAAAAATGCTGATAACAACATCAAATTGTGATTTAAAACAAGTGAACGAACACGTACTCAAAAAGCAAAATTGCAGCCAATAACAAAAATCTTTCAAAACGAATGAAGTTCACTCTTCTCGCCAGCAAGAATGTAAACTTAATTTACCTATCGATCGTATTCTGTCAATGTAGTAATCTTAAAACGGATACTCGCTATCTCTATAATGCAACAACTTCTTTATCAACTATTGATCTGATACGGATAATAAAAGACTTAATAAATAATATTCGCAATTTGTGTTGTCCTCTATTGTTCTCTCATAAAAAATTGTATTACGGAATAATCATATACAGTTGTAGGTTCATCAGAAAAATAACTTCATTATGAAGATGATAAATACACATGCTAAGGTGTAAATAACATGGGGTACACTAATTGTTATGACAGTACAAGTATACAATTATTTATGATTTGGAGATGTGCCGAACTATCAGCTGAAGCAAAGAAAAGCTGAACAAATATTACACTGAACAGATGTATTTTTCGCCTTTTTCACTCAATTTCACAGTTCGATTAATAGGACGTGCATTGATATTAAAGATATTATATATTAAACACCTTCTTTCTACTTAGGTATGTAATTATTATTAACGATAAGGTCACACACCTGAAAGCATTTAGTTTTCGTTATTGTTTTGCGCTGTCGTGATTTGAAAGTCAATACCAAACTGCTGTTGAGTGTAATGCTGTGCACACCAAAATAATCGTCTAAATTTTGCGCACTTTCAAAATTTAATAAAAACATTATCGCCGTTCAAAAGTTACGTAACTGATATATTGTTATTTATCAATTGTCTGTCCAAAATATGAATATCATGTCTTATTCGATTTTTTTAAATGGTTTTCAGCTAAATTAAATGAAAGTTTACTCTCCTTCATTTTTTTTTTTAATCTTATTACTTAAATTTAAGTTTGCGTAGTCTAAATAGTGCAATAAATATCAGCTGTAGAACAGAAATCAATATACTGTTAAATATAAGTAAGCTATTCGCTTTAATTAGGCAAATAAATCAACTAATTAAAACATTTTAAACAAAATAATTGGCACTTAAATGAAATAGTTATTACACACTTAACACTCACTTGACCTAAACGAAATATATTGAGAAGTGGGAAGTAATTTGGCATTGAACATGAAACAAAAAAATATTTGTTACAAAATAATGATATCTTTGACACAATTGGAAAGAAAACATAATGTAAAATAAGAAAACACTAATACACAAAGTTTGAGGAAATAATTTTCCATGACACTCACGAAGACAGTTAATTATTCATAACTCAGTTGAAATGACTGATGAAACAAAAATAGAATCATGATGAAAGGAATACAAAATATAACCTCTTTGTTTTTTGCCTGGAATGTGGCCATCAATCGTTCACTGACTTGTAAAGTCTTTCTGTACTTCCATCTCACAATTATGCAAAAGTTTACAATAAATTAAAGCTTCTTGAATTTTATATTGTTCGTATTTTGAACACGTTGTCCATGTTTTTAATACTTTTCTAAAGTCTTGATTACAAAATCCGTATAAGAATGGGTTTATAGCGGCATTCATTGCTAAAATCCAATACACGATTTGTTTAACAGTTTGTGACAGTTCTATACTGGTAAATGTATCTATACTAATTGTAATAAAATATGGAGTCCAGCAGATAAATGCAATAAATGTCAACAGACCTACACATAACACTGCTTTCTTATCTTGACGTAACAAATATCCTTTTACAACTTCATCACTTTGTTTTCTTGTTGGAAAAGAATTTTTAAATCCTTGCATTTGTCGTAGTTTGAATCCTGTTATAAGAGTCGCGGTGTCCATTGATGCGCTTCTTCCTTTCGCTCCTAGGAGCATACCTTGACGCATCATCTTTTTACCAGTAAGAGTACTTCTCCTATTTCCTTGATACACAATTGTTTGTCTACGGACATTTCTAAACTCACGTCGTGGCGGTAAAGGAGATACATCATCTTCAGAATTTGGATTACTTGTACTTTGATTTGAGTCATTTGAACTTTTTCGTCTTGTTTCAAACATATACGTTTCAGTCGTACTCAAAGAGCGTCTAATCTTTGTGTTGTTTCGACGTCGTAAAAGTTTTAAATAAATCCCAATGTTGAGCGATATGAGCACAACCATTGGAAGGACATATTCTAGTACTGAGGCACTAACGTTGATCACAAGACTATGTTGAGTTGGAATATTGCAGAGTTTCTCTGGAGTAATGTCACCGTATAAACTCTGCCAACATATAGCCAATGGAATGTGTAGAACGAGACTGGACATCCAACAACATGCGACTAGTATACAGGCTATTTTCCTGCTCTGTTTCACTCGATACGAGATGGGGAAATGGATTGACCACCATCTATCAACTGTTAATAAAATCATACTTAATAAAACTACAAAGTATAGTGCATACCTTATCATTAAGTAAGTCCAACATAGGCCTTGTGATAGTGTCCATTCTCTGTTTAATGTTTGTAATATAGAAAACGGCATCGTTAATCCAAGTAGAAGATCAGCACATGCGAGACTTAAAATATAAATGTTTCTGCATCTTCGAATACAACGATTTCGTAAAAATATCACTAATATACCACCATTTGCAATAATCGTTGTTATAACTAGGGCCACAAGTGGCACCGCTGTCAACCAAAATTCCCAATTTCTTTGATTCTGTTCATTTTCATCAGAAAGCCGTTTATAAACTTTCGTCGAGTTTTTATTTAATAATTGTACAATTCCATGTTCACCACCGGGATAGTATTGTATTATTTCCATTGTTGTATTACTATCGTGATCCATTTCTTTGCAACATAGCTATCAATGAATTATTTTCCAATGTGTTTTATATTCCTACTACAAATCTCTGATAATATAACCCAATCGATATGACTAGTAGTAGATTGATCTTAACCCACCAAGCTCTCAACACAAAATGAGTATTAACGTAGCGAAGCTTTCATTATAAAAGCAGACATAATTAGCATCGAAGCTATCGTTAATCCTGATTCTCTGAAACTGACAAGGACTTTATTGATTTATGTGCAGACTCTGAGTAGGCTCGTATTTATCACGATATCCAATCTTTTCCTTCGTTGACATATTAGTTTTTTAAGCTTGTGCCATTAATACCTACACGAAATACATAGAAATCATCTGAAAAAACGATAGATGTGATTGTGTTACATTTTTGAAATCACATTATTTTCATCCATTATCAATTTTATTGATAATTGTGGAAAATGAATAGCCCGTCCTTAAATAATTCGGAGGGATTACATTTTACCATAATTGGCTCGTTTGATTATTAACACTGCTACATATATGAATATATAAGTTGATTTCAAATTTAGAAAATAGAAATGATTTAGTGTCTTACATGTGTATTATTTTTGAAGCTGTGACAATAAATATCTACACATACGAATGGTCTCAAAGAAGTTTATTGATATTTATGGATAGGAGTCATCCGCCCATGACTAATTTAATAATTTCGGAAGAATTGCATTGACTATAATTGGTTCTATAAATTATTAACAAAGTACCATGATATGATAATATTAGCCCGAATTAGAATTAAATAAAAATGAATCATTATTCTACATGCATATTAACACCTTGATATACTTATACAATTGAACACGGATGAAACTCCTTCGGATACAACGATGAAAAATCTTTAATTTTATAATTTTTATAATTTTTATTGGGATGATTTGTACATGTAGTATTAATTTGAATGACATTGATATATATATATAAAAAAAAAAAAAAAAAAAAAAAAAAAAAAAAAAATATGTGTACTCAATTTTGTCTGCGATCGTTTAAGAGAACAAGGTGATTTGTGTGGCGGGGATAAGACTGAAGTGTTTGCAAATTAGATGCAGATGGCTGAATTTGCCATGATTGGACAAATCCACATCCATAGCTTTTGAAATTAACCAAGCAAAAGTTCAAATTAAAGTAAAATAACGAAACCGTTTTTAAATAAGTCATCGGTATTTACAAGATAGATTATTGTTCTTCTTTTTTTTCTTTTGTCAAAAAATGATTACTTTTAAATAAGACAGTTCTCATGTAACTAAAGCTTTTCTGTTTAATTTGCTAATAGCTGGCACGCAATTCATTTCTTAAAAGTAATTAAACACTTAACCACTAAAATGAAAGAAAAATCCATACAAGAAAACTCTATTAAAAAAATAAGAACATGTCAATTGAAATATTATTTGATGCATCCAGTTACACAACATTTGTCATTAGAAATCTACAAAAATGTATAAGCACTGCCGTACACTAACTCATCAAGATAATCTTTACCTAAACTCGTTAAACATGATATATTAGTTCTATGTGTAATTCAATGCTATATCTTAAAAAACAGTTTATATAAAGACAATGTTCGATAACTCGACACTAAAACTAAGAAAATCAATTGACAATGTGTTGGAAATGTTGGAAAATGAATATAGCTGATTTGAAGATAAATTTCTAGTACGAAAAATTAGGAGAAGGATTTTTTACGCATTTCTTAAGAATTCAAAACTTAAATACAAAGTTTGTAAGATCAGTATATTTAAACCGTCAGATCAGTATAAAATGTGTAATTGCAACAAAATGTTAAGGTTTGGAGTTGTGAAATGATTTGGTGAAAACATGAAGGACAAAACTATATAGATTAGTTTCTTTCTTCCAGCAACCAAACAGCGCATATAAATATTCTAAATTAAAAAAAGTATAGTTTTTATTCCTAATAAGACAACTATCCACCATAGATCAAATGACGAAGGTATGAACAACTATTAGTGTCCACCGTACGACCTTCAACAACGAGCAACTTATACAGTATGGTAAGACATAAAAGACCACGGCTTTAAAAAATGGACAACATTCAAAAGAGAAAACTAACAGAATTGTTCAATTTTAAAATGATAATTTAAAAAAAAACTGAAAGCAACTAGATTCCAGGCTTCTGACCTGGAGAAAGTCATGAAGATAATAT
The DNA here is from genome assembly GCF_965363235.1 of Mytilus galloprovincialis. Classification (NCBI taxonomy): domain Eukaryota; kingdom Metazoa; phylum Mollusca; class Bivalvia; order Mytilida; family Mytilidae; genus Mytilus; species Mytilus galloprovincialis. Next base: position 24,596,969 of record NC_134843.1, read on the forward strand.
GACAGAATTAAAAATGTTCGATAGAGCTTAACCTTCTCCATAATCTTGGGCAAGGTGTAAAATAACACGACTAAACAAACCGTAAAAATCAGTTGGAAAGGACTTGACTTGAAATCTACATCCTCTTACACACATATATGTATGTATAAAACTTCTGAAATGTTGATCAGCTGGTTACATATGTTTGAAAGAAAACATCCGTATTAAACAATTCAAAAAAACTGTAGAGAAAATAATACCTTTTAACAGAAATAACGTGTAATATAACGACACATATCTGAACGAGGGATAGAGCAAATTGTTATCACTGGAAAAAAATATTGTCAACCGAGGCGAAGATTGATAGCAGCCTGCTTCATAGCAACATCAACTAAGTTTTACTTATATGTTTATGCTTGTGGAACACAGAAATCTTTCCATTATAGAAAAAAATCTTAATCACGAAACATTCATCTTGTTTTATTTACATTCTTGGAAAGCATGTCTATAATTTATCACAAAGGCTATTTATAAACAAGATAGAAACAAGAAGCTTGACATCAAGTTGGAAAGGTACACAAGAAAAGACAAAACAAAACTGACGATTATTCAATTTGAAATGGATGTTATCAAATAGTTTTTTAGTTGTCTTATGGCAGCCATGGAATCACGGGTACATGCGTTTAGAAATTAAGTAGCTGCAACAGGGGCGATTCCAGCCATTTTAAAAAGGGGGTTCCCAACCCAGGAGAAACCTCTCAATTCAACAAATACCATAATGCAAGGAGTGCTTATTTCGAATAAGAAACTCCAAAACTGAATTCATTGGTATCTAATTCATAATAACTAAGACATTTAGTGATGATAACAATTTAATATTTTTTTCATATATATTATAACGACGTTTTTACAGTTCCAAAGGAAATCACAAAATTCGATTATCCTTAAAAACTTAATTTCCTTTAATGTTTAATTATATTATGCATTTAGTTGACAGTGTCTTTTGTCAAAAAGACACGAAGAAAGAAGAGGACATCGAATGTATTTCATATTCGAACTTAAGCTTTAGAAAGAGTACATTTTGAGAACATTCTAAGTTAAATAACATCTTTGACCACATATATGTAAACTTTGACATTGTACTGGCTTTTAGACGCATCGACTGTTCAACATGCTCTCCTGGGTAATTTAGGCTAACAAACAGAAGGTGCGATACTCCTACACCTTAGAGATTCTATACACAAAACTATATTAACTTAGTACAGGCATTCAAGAAAAACAAATCATCTTTTGAATGTCAAAGAAACATTGATGTGTTCGACAGCAAATTAACAGTCCGGATGAATGGCCTGCAATGTAAAGTTTTCATTGATCAAAACACCGACGTGACCCTGATGCGGCAGACGATGTTATTTATTGTCAGTAATGCCATTACTTGTTTCGATGAAATCACTCTATTGAATAACCATTCCTAGTTGTCTTTAAAATCGATCATAATATTGTGTAAGGAATAACAAACATGTTTGTATAAGATTATGGAAAAGACATAAGAGTTATTATATACAAAAGACAAGTGCAACAGTTAGACACCATAAAGACAATCTGATAGATATTACATACACTGTTTAAATCTTATGAATCTGTTCATTAGACATTAATTTCCTGGTTTTACACTGGATACACATTTCGGGTCCATTAATATGTTGCTTAGCAGAAGAAACTGACCGAATTGATGCTTGTTGTCGAACTGCGTTTTAAGTTCATGCGGTTCTGGCTCATTTCTCATATATGGCATTGAGACAAGGAAGTGTTTATGAACAAAACCCAACAACTAATAAGTTGTTTTATGAATACCTAAATCTCCTCTCTCCCCCGCACCTCTCTCTCTCTCTCTCTCTCTCTCTCTCTCTCTCTCTCTCTCTCTCTCTCTCTCTCTCTCTCTCTCTCTCTCTCTCTCTCTCTCTCTCTCTCTCTCTCTCTCTATAGTAAATAAAGGAGAGGTTTCAACTAACGTTTTGGTATTTGTCTTATAATTGCAAATACAATGACTAAGCATAAAGTCCACATGACAACATGACTGTCAAATATCTGGAGTGAAATAAAACTACGGTTACATTACAGTAGCATGAGCCTGGTTTGAGAAATATGACACTTCCCAACGATATGCAATTGTAGTATATTATTTTTGCTTTAATTTCACTCTAGATATTATACATGCAGTCACGTTGTCACTTAAAGCTTAGTCATCTGTATTTGTATAGGTGTCTCTCGATCTGTCTCTATTGATATGGGTGTCTCTCCTGTATCTGTATTTGTATAGGTGTCTCTCGGTGTCTCTCTGTATAGGTGTCTCTCGATCTGTCTCTAATGATATGAGTGTCTCTGCTGTGTCTGTATTTGTATGAGTTCTCACCTGTATTTGTATTGTCATGTTTGTATTTATGTTTCCTTTGTATCTATATGAGTGTCTGCTTTTTATCTGTACTTGTAAAAATGTCTCCTCTTTTTCTGTCTTTGTGTAAATCTCTCCCCTTATCTGTGTACATGTATGTATCAGTACCTTCCTACTATCAGCATTAATAAGGATTATCTCCTTTACCTACATGAGTATCTTATGCATTTGAATGAGTGTATCCTCTGTATTTGTATTTTTTACGAGTGTCTGTTCTTCATCTTTATGTGTATGAGTTTTTCTTTTAATGTGTTTTGTATGATGGTTGTCTCCCCTGTATCTGTTTTTCAACGAATTTCTCCTATTTATCTGAATTTGTATGAGTGTCTCCCTTATATATGCACATGTCCTTAAACAGGAACCTGTTTTTCGGTGGTTGTCGTTTGTTGGTCTGGTTTATAGTTGTTTCTTGTTGATTTTGTTTATATAGATTAGACCATTGGTTTTCCTGTTTGAAGGGTTGTACATTAGTCATTTTGGAGCCCTTTATAGCTTGCTGTTCTGTGTGAGCAAACGCTCTGTGTAAAAGTCGTACCTATTTTTTTTCAAGCATTTTGACTAAGATAGAGAGGTCTTCTAATGGCACTCATACCACATCTTTTTATTTATAATATAATTTATGTGTACATGTATGAGTGTCTCCCTGTATATGTATCTGTATACTATTAAATGTTTTCCTGGATCTTTATTTGTATAAAAAGAAGATGCGGCATGATTGCCAATGAGACATTAATTTATTCCCCTGTATCTATACGTTATTGTCTGATCTCTCAAATTTCTCGTTTCAAAGGCCAAACAACCATTGAGAAAATAAAATCAAACAGCAGTCGAAGATCATATAGCAACTTATCAAATAAATGAAACCTTTGAGCATTGTGCCTGAATCATATAAAAACCTCCGTATTACGTAATTGTTTGGATTGATTTTTCTGTCTGCGTAATCTTATTTGATGTTTACTGCTTTTTTGTGTAATATGTGGCAGTCCGCAGTATAGTATATACGTTAAACTGTTATTTTAATATTCCCGTGATTGCAATGACGTCTTGTATGTAAAAGAACGTAGTATTGTCATAAAAATAAATTTACAACAGAGAAAAAGATATCATAAATCAACAAACAAACATCACCAGACCTTTGGCGCTATTGTTGAAACTGAGTTGATGCAACGTCCAAGAATTTAAAAACAAGTGGTATTTCATATACAGTTTCATAGGCCATTTATATATATATTGAAAAAAATATCGAACTAAGGAATTAATATCCTTAATATTTGTCTATGCATCGTAACATTTCAATGATGAAGCCAATAATTGTACTAATGTTGTTTAGTAGAGTGGTTCTAAGAAGTTCATCGTCAGTATCAATTGCATGTCATTGCAGATGGATTGCATTCGTGGCAGGTGTGCTATTGTTTGACTTGGATTTCTGTTGAATGTATATGGTTCTCTCCAGGAATTGCGGGGTTCCCTCTTCCAATAGAAACGGAGTATCAAGATAAAGCCAAGATTATTGAAAATGACATTAAACACATGCAAATAATCAATCGAATTCCTTTTATTCATATAATTAATTGTAAAAAACATTTCCAAGTCAGGAGCCTCTGTCCTTTGTTAGTCTTGTATGCTTTTTAATTTTTTTTTTCTTGTGTATAATTCGGAGTTTAGTATGACGTCCATTATCACTGAACTGGTATACATATTTCTTAAGGGGCCAGCAGAAGGACGCCTACGGATGCGGGAGTTTCTCGCTACATTGAAGACCCATTGGTGGCATTCGGCTGTTGTCTGCTCTATGGTTGGGTTGTTGTCTCTTTGACACATTCCCTATTTCCTTTCTCAATTCTATTGGTGTAAAATGTCAGCAAATTACTTTATTTAGAAATGTGTATGTACTTTTGCAGCAGAACCAAACTTAAATCTTTGATATGTATTTTCAAGGATTTGTATAGTAAGAAGGATTGGAATCTCGTGGGCTTTTGCATAGACTGTAGTATAATATCTTCTGCGGCGCGAGATTTTGTGAGATTACCCGTGATGCATCTGGAAAATGCTAAACTAGCTCTGATTAATGGCTGACATTTGCATCACCTAAACAAATAGACACCCGATATGTAAGTATTACAATCCATATCTATCAAATTTTATGCTTGAAATAAGAAGTTTAAAATGGTTCTGATGTAATTAATAACTTTTACGATCGCAGTAAGAGTACACGGCTCCATATAATTAATTTGCATATTGACCGAAGTGACCTCACCCTATCCCGCCTATTGGGCGGTCCTATCATCATTTTCTATTTTTATACTCCTTTCTCAAAAAACGGAGATGAGTGATAAAATTTATATTTTCTGATAGATATATGATTTCTTCGTGTATTGAGTAAATTTCGTAGTGATTGATGCATTAGTTTTCCTATTTTTTTACGTTTCTTTGAGTTGATTACAACAAAAATGGCGTTCTGGAGCGAAAATGGGGGTGGCTTGGGAAAAATGAATAAAGTTCTTCAATTGGCCTAGATTAATGTTCAAACATGTTTACAAACGTAAAACATTGGTGATAAAGTGTATTGAAGAAATCTCAAACCGCTAAATAAGGGAATTTTGATACTTTTTTGTCTTTAAAAATCAATGTGGTTCTTAGATGAATCGCAATTTACCAGGCCTAAATTGGGAGGGGATCCAGTTGTCATAATAATCTGATACTTCCTTCCTGTTAATATACTGAAGTGAAATCGTTAAACCATGTGTTTTGAAATAGTTTTACATCAATTTTAACTAGCCATGTTCGATAGAAAACTCTATAGATTTGCCTTTGTCGATGTGGAAAGGGACAATGCATGGATGGTAATCTTTTCAAATGTTCAGCCCAATGTTAACCAATGATATTGTGAAAGTACATTGTGTACAACTGTACAAATAAATGTACATTTTTACTGACATCAAAATAATACACCAACACAGCTCATCTACTTTAATGCCTTTAATGATGTATAGGTAGTGCTGTTTTTGTCTTCATTATAAATCACTGCCCCCCCTTTATTATGCATGTTTTTATTATTGACCCCCTTCTCTATCTGGCATTTTGCTAGGCTAAATAATGTTTTCCTGCAACAACTTTAAATCAAACAATGAAAGATGTTTTCCTGCAACGGTGTCAAAGCAAAAATCAAAATAGCCTTGCAAGATTTTTTCCTGCAACGGAGTCAAAGCAAATAATTAAAATAGCAAGACGTCATAATTTTTTTAAACCTGTGCATTACAAATGTACCTGAGCTTTATCTTTTGTAGACCGAACTGCTCATAACTATACTTCAGTCAAGTCCAGTTAGATTTTTATATATATAATATATAAAGGATATTCTGTTATCCAAAATATCTAACATTTATTCCTTTTATTGTTATTTTTGATTTTTTTTTTTGTTTGCGACATCTTTTGATCCTACAATATTGCAAAATATTTTATTTTAAAACAATAGAAACATTGCTACAAATATAAATTATTCCTAAATTTGCATAAACCCATAGAAATCTAACATAAATTTTGCAAATATAATTGTTAGAGCAAAGATCTTGAGGTAGTATTGCTATTGTTAGGGACATATTTGATATTGGAATTGTTTAAGCCATATGCTATTGTATTATTATTGCCACATGTAACTATATTACACCTTTTTTCAGTATTTTCCAAAATGCTCAAACTGGTGAATGATGAAAAGTCTAGGCACAAGGATTCAAGTCCCCAAAAAGTCTAACCAGTTGTGTGCCAACAGCAGTTGACCATTCATGCACTAATCATGTGGACTTATATATATATATGGCATGTCTTCAAATAGAAATACAAGTGTATCGGTACAACTGAATGCCACTTTTGACCAGAATGTTCCTCTGAATATCATTTATGGAGGATATACATGTACCAACAATGTTTCATGGGATCATTAACATTCAATCTCTTATACCAACACGTGAAAGCTACGCTTTGTGTGTAGGGAACTTTGATAGTGACTTGATAGATGATCATGTGATACCTGGGTTAAATTGTATTATTTCTATATTTTAACATAAAAAAAAATAAATCATTGAAAATCTTTTTTTAAATTCCATTACATGCCAGATTTATTTAATACTTCAAATCTGCTTGGTGTTGAGTGTACTATGTATATTGACGATGTACATGTATGTGTAGTAAAATAAGCAAGGAGACATGGGATATGATTGAAATAAGACAACTATCCATCCAATATCAAATGAAGATTTTAAAAACTAGTAGTCTACATGTACAATGATTGAATTAATGAATGTATGTCAACCACCATCAACAAAACCCATGCAGCATAGCAGGTCGTTAAATATTATCACATGAAACTAACAGCCCATACATAATACATGCACAAAAAATAGTTTTTGTACCAAATTTAAAATTAAGACATAACAGTAAAGAGATGCGGGCTCTGGTATGATTGCCAATCGAATGAGACAGCTCAGTTCACCAAAGAAACAAATGATGTTGATGTAAGCAATTATTTAATCTATAAAAATCGTTTTACATGTATATTCTTAACTGTGAGCTATAAAGTCAATACATGTACAAGGCAAAATTGTACAAAAAGTATCTTCTGTTAGACAATAACCATTTTATAGTTATCATGTACATGTTAACAAAGTCATTTATTGTAAAAATAGTTTTTATACCAAATTTGAAGTTAAGACCTAAGAGTAAAGAGATGTGGTATGATTGTCAATCGAATGAGACAGTTCAGTTTACCAAAGATCAAATGATGTTGAAGTACCGGTAAGCAATTATTCAATCTATCCTTGATAGACAAAAGTCAGTGTTGTACATGTATATTAGTAATTGTGCGCTATAAAGTCAATACAAGGCAAAATTGTACAAAAAGTATCTTCTGTTAGACAATAAACATTTTAGTTATGTTTACAAAGACATTTATTGATAAATATCTATAGACGCTACAATCTAGACCTTGAAATCATGAAAGTAACAGACAGAAAAGTATTGCTTTTGTTTTAATACTTGATGTAAACTGCTGTTACGTACCCAGAGGCGGATTTAGGGGGCCCGGGCCCCCTTTTTCAGAAAAAACTTGGTTGCTTAATATAGGGAATCACTGAAGCGTGACTGGAGCGGCCCCCCTTAGGCAGTCAGTGGGCCCCCATTTATGTAAATTTCTAGATCCGCCAGTGGTACCTCATTTGAAAGTGTACTAATGTACAATCAGAAAAAGATAGTCTTCTTTGATGTATGACAAGTCACTCTTTTCAAGTTAATTTCTGTATTATACATAACCAGGAATAATTTCATGACCGACTAATTGAGAGGCCGTACATGTATGACAGAGAGCTGACACTATAAAGTTGCCCTATTAATTCATGCACAAATTGATGAAAGTGCTCTGGTGAGAAACAAAAACGCATTTAAAGATGTAATGTTATTAGTACAATTAAAAAAATTTGCTTGCATTGATAATTTATAACACACTGGCTAACGTTTCTTTTATGCCTATATGTTTATGATGATTGAAACCGGCTACAGTAACATGCAGAGGCAGTTTTATAGGGTTTACCAGTGGGCTCCCTCTTCAACTGTACTTGTTCCAAACTTATGATAATGACTAGCCACTGACATATGTATAAAACGCAATGCAGTAATTCGTCCTGAAATGTGTGGTCAGTTCTTTTTTGCCACACAAATTGTTTTGCACCTGTTTCCCGAGATTGATGGTTTCCGAAGATGCAAATTCGCATGTATAGCTATAATGACAAAATTTACAAGAAAAAGAATTTTTTTAAATTTCTTTGACAATTGACTGAAAATAAAAAATTACAGAAGTTAACATACAAACACTCTGTCAACTGTCATTATACACCCTCCATCAAATAAAACAGTTAAATTATGCTTTTTCGTCGATTGAAACTTGAGTGAAAATCAATAATAATTACATTTTAAAAGAATGAATAAAGTCTTAACCATTACAACATTGTCTATACGTGACAAAAATAAGAACACAACTCGATGCATGTGTACAAAAAAATCACGTTCCGATATCGTAAGTGACGAGTAGTAGTAGTAGTAATAGTGGCGAGTACCGAAGTCTCGCCGCGGAAGAGATTACGATAAACCGCGAGATTCCAATCCTTCTTACTATACAAATCCTTGGTATTTTCAACATTTAATCTTAATATATCAATTTTACAACACCGTGATTTACAAATAAGTCCATTATGTAGCACTGCAGCAATGTATTCAAAATCGAGTTAACCGAAATCACATGGTAAAAGTCGACTTTCAGTAAAACGTCAAATAGTGTTAGATGTATGCTCTGTAATCATACAGATATAGAGTATTGTGCTTGAGATGGATAAGTAATCGTATGTCACAATTCATTAATCTAATTATTATATACGTTTCAGAGGTGAATCAGGAAATATTTCAACAACAAGATTGTTAGCAAAATACATGTAGGTCTATTTTCGTCAATGAATTCATTTTTCGAATTTTTCTAGTTTATAACCATTTTGTTCTTGCATGTACCGTTTTGAGAAATGAAACTGACTGAATAAAAGTATCAAGTCGCTAAGGTAGGGGATCTCCTGTGGACTCATTAGTTTTCGTGGGATACTATTTTGCATGGATTAAGTGGCTTTATCAGGTTAAGCTGAACTTCGTGATTTATTTTCAATCACGAATTCTAGCACTCAGCTTAACTAGAAAGAAACATTTCCTAGTATTAGAGTTTTCAAAAAACCTAAGAACTCAAGTATCAAATTCCACAGTAATACTATTCCTATATTCATTAGAATTGTTACTCACTAAATTAAATGAATTCTAAGTAATGGTAAACTATGCGCTTATTCGTTTGAAATACATAATTATTTTTCATTTTGCATTTCATTTCATAAACATAATCGTACATGTAGTTTTAACTTCTTTGCACTAAATCCCGTGAGATATTTGCTATACTAATAGCTAGCTATATAGAATGCCATGTCTTGTTAAGTACACTTTGGCAATGTGACTGACAACAAACACAACCTTGGGTCAATATGTTTCACCTGTTGGCATTTCTTCTCTTATTTTGACACAAGTAGACAGAAACTACTTTCAATATCTTATTGTCTATTTTTCACACATTTTTCAAATAGTTCGCCTCATAGGATAAATAATTCCAGAGACGTATACAATTATACGTTGCTGATAAAACTAATTAAAATTTTAATTCTTATTATGCTACTGATTTTTCTTCAAACAGAAATAAGGGTAATCAATCAAAATTGACAAGTTTAGTGCAAATGGTTGATTTGGTAAACATATACGTTTTTTATGCATACCAGTTGAGTTTAAAAACAAACTTTTGTAAAGAAAATAAGGATTCTTTGTAAACTTTAAGGGATATTATTCCGTAAAATATACACATTGTATGTCATTGAAAAGGAAATAATTTTTCGAAATTTGCCAAAGTGTATGTATTTTCTAATCATATGTTTATATTATGAACGACACTTAGACGAGTGATTCCAGTGTAACTCGTAAAAGAGAGTGAACAAACTAAGCCTACATACATGTATTATATACATCAACAAGAAAAAGGATTTAAACCTGTAACATTAAATCAAAGTGGACTTTAAATCCCAATTTTTACGATACTTTTTTCTAGACTAATTTTCAGAACTTTTGGTAATTTGAATATAAAACGGTCCAAATCTTATTTTAGCACAGTGTATATTTTAATTATAATATATTATCTTGAAGTAAAATTAAAGAAAAAATATTTCTAGTCTGGGAATGTCCAATTAGTTAATTTAACAGTATGTGATAAAAAGACACAGTTTCTTGCTCTAGTTTTAATTTGTTTATCAATGGCACGATCCTGGAAACTTCGTAAAAAAACTCGAAGGTTAACTAGCTTGCTATCAGTAAGCGCTGATTGAAATACTAGTTGTCGATTATGTTATATATGGGTAGTAAATTAAAAAAAAAATGCATGCACGCAAGACTTAGTTCAGTATATATATGCATGCATTGGTTCAATGATTTTGATAACATTAAAATTTGAAGAAACTCTTTTCATATATGACTTATAGATATATATGGGAGCCCTCATTTCTACCCGTAATTTTAAATCTATGTATTAGCCTAATCAATCTAACATATGCACGTGCTATATTCAAATGTATAACATTGTATGGCACATGCGAAACAAAATATGTATCATATATGAACTGTTATTTTCTCTGTAGCTATGCATTAACATATGAGAATAAAATCATTCATTCATTCAAGCCTTACCAATAAGTTCGGAGCAACTTGAAGACAAACAGACTAAAAATGCCGTCCGAAAAAGTTACAGAACCGCTTGTTCAAACGCCAAGCTTGTCCACCTAGATTTTTCTCGTCTTGTAAAGTTATCTATTATATCTCTTAACAGTGTTGTCCTAGTTTAATCTAAATTAGATTGTAATACAGGGAAACAAATTTAAACCAAACCTCTGTGTGACCTTAGATTTTTATCGGTTTTTGTTTTTGTTCGGTTTTATCAGGATCAAAACGCATACAGTTGGTATGACGGTGCTCAAGAACATGTTTGGTTTATAAAAGGTTTCGGTTTATGCAGGATTCAGTTTAGCCAGGTTTCTCTGCAGCCACATTTTTCATACACATTTTGATAATATCAAATTTATTGTTAATGTACATGACATTATTAGACTTGATATTTATATAAGCCAAACATCAAGACTGCATGACTACTAGGAAGTACTATTTCAAGACTTGATATATACATGTAGGTGTATCATAAGCCAAATGTCAAGATCACATGACTACATTGTACAATGGAATACTATTCCAAGACTTGATATTTAGGTGTATCATAAGCCAAAGATCAAGACTTAATGATTAACATGTACTTCTTAAATTATTAAAACACCCTTTACACAATGACAAAGCCCAAATCTGGTTATATCATCTCGTCACATGTTTACCGTAATTCTATAATGTCAAAATGTTTACCGTAACATGTCAAAAAGTTTACTGTAACATGTACATTAGCTATATATAGATAATTGTAACCATGGAAAATCCCGTCGTTTACCATATCTATATAAATAGGGTGCAAACATTAATCCACCATTCTGCCTCTGATGAAGGTCCTTTTTGGACCAAAACCGGTCAGGCTATGAAACATCACCAGGCGCTGTTAGTTATGTGTATTGGTATATATACTATATTTTTTATGCTTTTACATACAAATATGACCTCTGCATGACTGTTAATAAGGCCGGTGTCAGTAGATTATATAAGCACCGATTTAAAAGGTTGATAACATCATTATATATTCATAAATGATGTGCTAATGGTTAAGTTTTTGCAAATATGACAATTACTACAGATTTGCGACAATTTTATAAATGTACGGAATATTATTACGTAGCATAATAAAGATAAATTAGCAGTAATTGTTTTCCAATTCGAAATATTAAGGGGCATAAGTTACGATCTAGACTTGAAAATTTAGTACTGTAATATTCCCCTATTAGCTGTACATATAAAAAAAGAAAAGTGGTATGATTGCCTATGAGCAAGCCCTTCACAAGGGACCAAGACGACACAGAAATTTTACAACAATATGTCACTGTATGGCCTGCAACAATGCGCAAAGTTCATATCGCATAGTCAGATGTAAAAGGACACCATATGACAAATGTTAAACTGTTCCTTATTTAATGTTAAAAAAATGAACGAAACACAAACACTTTGAATTCATTAAAATTCGTTGGATACCAATTTTCGTGGGTTTCGTGGGTACAGTTGAACCCCGAATTCAAATGTTTGACGAATTACATATTTTCTATAGGTTTTACATGCAAATATTGGTAAAACCACGAAATTAAATATCCAGGAAAATGTAACTTTTAATCAATCCACGAAAATTGATACCAACGAAAATAAATGAATCCACAGCATGTAACACAGCAACATAAGCAAGCCTCAATCACTGAATTAGAGGCTTCTATAATTATGACAAGCACATTCATATATAGTGCTTGATTTCTATTTCTATTAATAACCATGTGTATATCAGGTCAAACAATGTACGACCGTTGGCGGTCTTCGTATGTTATCTCGAAGATGGCGTGTTTTTTTTTATTGTACTATCTATATCATAATTATATTTGTTGAATATAATTACTATTGTTTAAACTAGGTAGGTGTCTATTTTGAAATACGCATGAAATGCTGTTACATTATAACAATTTAGTTTATGTAATTGTTTCTTTATGACCTTTTTGTATCGTTTGGGTTGAATGTCCCTTTGGTATCTTCGCCTCTTTTACATGATGTTTCTAGTACTCTTATATTTAATGCATGCATAATTTCAAAATGTTATAGATGGTAACATACAAATACAAATGAAACATAATTATAAATTTACTGTACAAAACACAATTTCACTGTCAATTTAAATGTGATAAAATCGAATACATATCTGAATTTCTTAGCCATTCCTATAAAACTAACTGTATATTGTAGTGCGTGGGTGGAAAGGCAGCATTTATGGTCATAGCAGCGACAATATAATCGATTTCCGTATATTTGGGGTATTCATCAAAATTAAGACATTTCATTGAGAAAAAGAAATCTTTATGATTCATAAATCGATCATATATCATCATTTTTTCAAACCTGTCATATCGCCTACGTCATAATAACAAATGCAGAACTTTTCCAGGATGTTTCCGAGCCGCTAAAATCATAATCAGTCTTGAATTGGATAACAATCCGGAAAAGGCTTGGTTATTTTTTTACAAGTAAAGACATTTATATATAAATGTTCTTTTTATAATGGAAACCTTTTTGTGTGGATGATCGGGATATAGCAACATGGTTATTAGGATTGTCCCGTCCGGGGACAGACTCGGCTTTTTTTTTCAAATTGGTATTTAAAATGTACTATGATTGAATTGCATGCATATTTGGATATTGTTGTTGAAATATATCCAAACTTGTGTTAATATCAGTACTAAAAGACTTCAGCTTGTCCTTGGTATATATGAAGTAAGCACTGTAAATAGATTACATGTATACGGCTACAATGTGTAAACATGTGAACACATTATATAGAGTTGACGTGAACCTCCATTGAGTGAAGTTCTCAAGATTTGTCGAAGCAAATACATGACACGTTATAGAAAATCAAGACTAAAATGAATTATCTAGAAGTACCAAAGCTAGATATTTTATGCATATTAACTTCATCTGAAACAGCATAAACATTTGATACTATGACAGGAATACTTATCGTAAATCGTTTGAAAGTTTAATAGAATTACAAATGTATTTAGTGCACAACACAGAAAACCTGATTGGTTAAGTTCAAATCACTCCTTTCCCCAAAATGATATTGCATCGGATTTTTAAAATATGAAAGACTGTTGTCATTGTCATGCAAATTCTATTTAATAATAATGTGTTAATGGATGTACGATATTCAAAATGTTTATTCTGTAACCACTTTTTGCCATGCCATTTTTATTACAAATGTGTAATGCAAAGTCAAAATTTCTGTAAGATCTTTAAAAACAATACACAAAGATTCTTTCAAATAGAATGCCTTTATTCGTAGAAAAGTAGTTTATTTTATTCGAATTTGTGAAAAAAAATCATGTTTGTTTACATTTGTTATGTCATTAAAATGTCGAAAAGTAATCTGCCTTTTGTTGTTTTGTAAAAACTATGTACTTTCAACAAAGATCACGTACCGCTTTTTGAAGATTTTGAAAAGGATCGTGAAAGATCTGATGCTACGAAGACGTTCAAATTATTCTTCGATTATATCATAATTAATATTTTTTATTGGAATTGAGAAAAACTAGATTGGCCAAGATCCTCAATACATTTGAGCATTTCAAAGTATTAATATTTTCAGAAAATGAAAAGAAAAAGAAATAACAACTACGGCAAAAAGAAAAGACAATGGTCAACAAAACGCCGAAAAAATATTCCATACAATACTTTATTCTCCATCTAAAGACCAGCAGAATTGACTCACTTTTATTTTTTTAAATGATAAACATGTAGTTTTCAAAATAAATCTTACTTGTAATGATGATTTGGTGCTACGCAACTTCCGATATCACTGTAGGACATAATGTAGTCGCTAATTGATTTTTAATAGCAGGGATACAGTTTGTTCTGCATTGCAGTTTTTGTTTTGTTTTTGACAAACTATTTAAAATTACTAGTAGAAACAAGTTTGTTATTTAAAACGTATCTTTAGACACACATTAGTGGCTTCATCTAATAAATATGTTACCTAGATCTTCTTTTTGATTATTGTATGAGTAAAATGAGTTATTGGAGTATCTATGGAACAGCATCATAGCGACAACAAAATTAAACAAATGGTTCAACAGAAACCAGGTGTCTTAATCGAGATAGGCCTACACTGCACCTCTTTATTTCATGAATGTGAAGTGTGGACAAATTAAAAAAAAATCATATTGAAACAAGGCATTGTCTCAATTTATGCATTTAAAATGCATTTATTACTATTATCTCAAATGCATGTTGAAGTTTTCTTATTTATATGTCCAGTCACGCATATATGTTATGTCGTTTAAACATAAGTTTTATCATTTTACCAAACCGGTCCTTTATCAATGTTTGATAGCTGATTTTATTTTACAAATATTAAATTATTGCACACGTTTTAAAATCGTGAACAGCAGACATGTTTTGCTTATGAAACAAAACTGATAATCATTGGAAATTCAGACTGCCTTAGAGGCTAAAAACATCCCAACCCCACACCTAGAATTAATTGTATATTAAACACTATATTTTGTCTTCAATTACTTGAACGCTGTTTGTTATCTTCTCTTTATTTTGTCTTCAAGATAGCTGAGCTCTTAGTTAATTTCGAAAACATATATAAAATTATAACTTGGATATATTCACTGTCGGCTCTCGATCTTAAATAGTTATGATACATCCTGAAATTAGGATCCGGGACAAACAAATACTACGCAGTTCATCTCTATTTTTAGAATCTACTTTCCATTGCGTTTGTTATTGACCAACCAAACACGTTTTCCTTTCATAATCAGCAAGTCCAAATAGTTAACAAATAGAATAACATTGTTATCAAACATATTAGTATGTCCAATATTTCCATTCCATGAATGAATTGACAGAAAGGTTGCAATTAGTAGTAAAAATATTCATGGATGTAAACCTGTAATTAACGGACTTCCGGCGACAACCTAAGCTTTTTGTTTACATGATTACGAAGACCATTGATCTGATTTAAAAAAATCCATCAATATATCTGAAATGATATGTGAAGTTGTTATTGTCTCTGATATTCCACTTCTTAGTTTCGACGTAAACTCCTTACTTTGCGGTGTATTAATTTTTGGTAGTTGGTAATGCTCCAGACACACTAGACCAAGATTGCATCACGCTCACCGCACTCTAAAATAAATTCAGATCGTAGTGAGGTCGCGGTATGAGCGGCATAAAAATGTAGATTGTTTTCACGATGCTACTACGTCCTTATTACGCCTCTACAACGATCCCTCTACGATTATTCCACTTTCTAAAGACGCTTAGCTCACTACAATAATCACGATCTTACTACGCTCCTTACGTTCTCACTACGACCATACCACGATTTATCCGAATGCAACACGATCTAATCACACTTCTTCTGCTATTATAGCACACTCTTGCCACGATCGTTCTACGATCTTACCACGTTCATTCCGCGATCTAACTAGTGACACTCTCAGCAATAACATCAACATCATGTTCAATATAAATACTGTTCCATTCTTTCAATTTGTCATTGATACGTAGAATTATTGAAAACAACACGGGTATGCCTCCAACATCTACCAAAACCCGTGGGTGTGATGGTAGGGTAAGAGATAAACAGAGAGGGGCCACTGATCGAGTAGAAATATCGGATCAACCAACCCAACCTGAATAACAACGAATTGCTGATGCATTAAGATCAAATGACGATATTTTATTGAACAATAGTGGGAATGCTACAGTGTTGCAGCTTGCGTTGTAGCTTGCTTTTCAGATCACTTCAGTTAAATGAATGGAAATGCTTTTTAAACGCATAGGACTTTTAATTTTATACTGGCCGTATTTTTATTGGGAGTTAAATGTCGGTTAAAATAGTTCAAATAGTTAGAATATTCACGAATATCTTGATTTCAATGAATTTAATATCTTAGTAGTACAGTTGAGGCAACTCGATACATTTCAATCAATTATTTCAATTTTCTATTTTACTTACAATGGTTTATAACAATAAGTCTTAGCGCAAGCAGTGTATTTGTCTCGCTATCCTTTGAGTAGCATACAATAACTAGAAACAAACTATCATTGTTACTTGGAGGGAAAGTAAGATGTTTTATCTGATGGTGCACTAATGTCAGATTTACAGCATTTAAATTTAATTAACAGTAATATATATATATAATGCCTCAGGGTTAGTTTCATATGAATAACACATAATCTATAACACATTCTAATTCTTATAGTCCTGGTAAGACTTATGTAGATGAAACGTATCTTGTAAATTAACAGTAAGAGATTATTAAACTAATTTTTCTCTACTTCCAGGCATTGATGACATTCTCCAGAATTGATAGAACATTTTGGATTTTGGTCATCAATGGTCGTCAATTTCGTATTTGTTTAGTGCTTAAACACCTTTAATTTGAGCGACACTGGAGAGTCTTAATTAGACCATAAAATTATATAACAATATGGCGTACAGAATAACTCCGGTAGGTTTTTATGAGTGTTTACAAACCGTCTCGCGATGCCACTCTTATTGGACGTTTTGTCCAGACGAGTGTATAATACTACCAGTCCTGAAGTCAGTATCCATATGCTGACATGAACTATTATTGAATGATACAGTCATTTCGGCGAAGCAGAAGATGCACTATATTAATAGGCCACTTTTTGTAATTAAGAATAAAAAAAAAGATTTATACATCTACCAAATAACATCGTTTAGTTAAGATTTGAATGCTTCTTTTTGTAACTTTATTGGGATGTAAAAGCGTTGGGATGTAAAAGCGTTGACCGACAGACATTTTGTTAAAATGTTTGCACGGTCATCGCTTTTACAACCCTATGAAGTTACAAAAAGAAGCATTCAATACTTATAATTACATTTTTTAGCTAGGATCATGAAAACACTTTTTTTATCAGGTTTTTATTTGATTTACCTGTGCACTTTATTGTCGGACCTCGTGTCATCATGAATGATACATTTTATTGTGTAATGAAATTGACTAAGGAATAACGCGAGATTGCAGTGTAGCCAATCAGAATAACGTATTATAATGAGACATACATCTAATGTAATTATATGGTCATAAGACATTTCTTTGAAATCAAGAGTTTTAGTTTAAAATTGTGTCTTATTACATATTTGCATAAATGTAGCATACTTCTAGTTGATCTTTGCTAAGCAACTAAAGCTGCCAATAGGTATCAAAGGTACCAAAATAGTCTGATTTCAGTCAGTCATTTATGTTTAATATAAGTAACTGATTTATTCGAAAGCTTACATAACTCCCGGTCAAAGACGGTGTTAAAATGTATTATGAGTTGACGTTCTTCTTTTGCTTAATACATGTAATGTCAATAAATAATGAGTACATGTACTTGATTTAATGATTAGAGTTTTAACGTCAGTTACCTTTTAAACACCACTGGAGACCAATTTTATGGATATTTCTGCGGGATTCATTATCCACCAAATTCAATAACTTCCATAAACGAAATGAATACTTTATAATTACGTGTGTCCGAAACACTTTTTATGATTGACCTTCATTGGGAATACTTAAAACTGAACAATTGAAATCAGGGTTGAGAAAATAGGATGCAATTTTAGGAACTATATGACAAAAAAAGACATAATCACAAAGTTAGGGAGCTACCATTTGATTCTTATGGGGGGGGGGGGGGGGGGGGGGGGGGGGGGCTAGGATGAAATTTGAAAAAAATAGGCAGGACAGGAGTTTTGAGTAAAAAAAAAAGCAGGATGTGACACTTGCAAAAAAAAAAGTCAGGACGACAATTTAGGTAAAAAAAAGTCAGGATAAACTAAAAAAAAAAAAAAAAAAAAGGCAGGACCGATTAGAGTGAAAAATAAAAAGGCAGGACAGAGATTACAGCTAAAAAAAAATGCAGGACAAAATTTTTCATCCTAGCCCCCCCCCCCCCCCCCATATAAATTAAATGGTAGCTCCCTTAGTTTAAGGTAAACTATTCTGCCTGAGCTACTTGAAAACTTCTTTAAAAATATTTATCTGTACACTGTTGTTTTTTTTAGACCGTTGCATGGTGCTTCATTATATCAAAATAACTTTCATTCGGACGTATAATAAACTGCATGTATATAGTCCCGATTCGAATGTTAAAAGTAAATTCCTTATATCATATGGAAATAAATTGTCCATGTCCATGTCATGATCTATGATAATTTTAACATAGCTAGGCATATAGTGATATTGAAAAATATATTGTTTTCATGTTAAATTCAACTTAGAGGTTATACATGTAACATGAACACTTAATTTTATATATTTTCACATATATTTACAAGCCAGTCTATAGTTTATGATCCTTACGATAAGTTCACAATTAATATGTTCTTTGACACTTCAATTAAAAAAGTAGAGAAAATAACAAATGCGGATAAAACACCATGGCCCTGATAAAAAACAAACACACACATAAGTCATGAAAACTGAAATCAAACCGTAATATTAAGCAACAGAAAATACGGAGTTGGAGTTAAGTGCACTTTTTTCCTGTTTCACCGCTGGAACCCATAATGTTCATAATAGCAAGCAGATATCAGCTTGTTGTTTCATTTGGTGATGTCACAAGGGTGAAAAATTAAATCTTACACGATAATAAATCGTGTACATCGTACCACGTTATGAGATATATATTATTGTTGTAGAAACCCAGATCAGCCGAGCAACATCAAACAATGCCTGCCATGCAAACACACATGAGAGGATTCAATGACACATAGATTCCAGCACTGCAACAAGTGTTACGAAATTTCTCTAAACGAGACGATTATATTAATATCTAAAACTAGTTTTAAAAATTTGACTATTGAGAGTGGAGAAATATCTTCATTCACTAGTTATAGTGGTTGAATATGTTTTTAAAATGATTTTTATCCTTCCTTTTCAAAGGTTTGCAGAGAGTTGTGACGTAATCAGGCATTGTCGCTTTATTCATTACGTCATAATAGGAAAATTCGGAAGAATCTAAGAAAATTTGACGTCATAAGAGGAAAATCCGGAAGAATCTAAGAAAATTTGACTGCATAATAAAACTTCGACCAATCATTTGCCGAGAACAGATATTTCACTAGTATGGGGAAATATTTTTCTCACACCTATCAAGAAATGTGAAAATAGCATACACTTATAGAAAAAGAAATATCACACATCAGTTGTGCTGAATGCCATTATATTTACATACACATTAAACACAATTCAATTTCTGTAATCATGGTCGCTATAAATGTGGAATAATCAGACACTTTGCGTTTTGCTTTTTAAATCAAACAAAACTTAAAAATTTAAAGTTTATTGGTGTTGTTTTTTTGTTGTTGTTGTTAAAAGGGGCTTCTATATTAAATATTGAACATTTTCCTAGTATTTTTCTAAAATATTGGCAGATATGTATTTTGAGAGTTGATATGAGAATAAAATAAAAACATACTGACACAAATATCGAACTCCAACGGAAATTCAAAAAGGCTATAAAAACTTACTAAACCTAATGCTAAACTATACCAAACAACGGAACGACTCGGAAAATAGATTTCATACTCACGGCTTGGTAGGGGCAAACACATCATTTTGGCAGTTATTGATCCCAAAAGATGTTTATATGAGGCCCCCTGTCTAGTTGTTTCCCTTTTCTATTAAATGCCGATTTTCCGCTCTCCTGAAATGTACTTTAGAAAACTACTCCAAGCTTTAGTCTAATTGTTTATTCTATTTCATTATAATACTTTATTTTGTTTGCTTTTCTGTTCTGCAAACATGATCAAATATAAAAGAAAATGAACAATTATACTAAACGATGGAGTTATCAACTAAAGTACATTTTGGAAATACATTCATTTTGTTTGCGTTTATGTTATTGTTATTGTATTCCCGACCTTGATAGCATAATTATCATGATGATGATGGTGATAACGTAACCATCATCTTACTTAATATATATATTCTGATACATGTGCATTGTTATTTTCATGCATTTTATATAGATAATGAGGGCATGTGTGAGTTGATAAAACTTGTCCGATGTGTACGTGTATTGAACAAATTAAGGAGTACATTTATAAAACAATTACGTTTTAAATAACATAATGATAAATAAATCGTAAATTATCAATATTTTATAATGTTCAGCTTTTCATTTTTCTTTCTTTTTTCTTTTTCTTTTTTTTTTTTTTTTTATAGATTACACCATTTCAAACTTCCTCAATTGAAGGAAGGCAGACTTCCTACATTAATTCGAACTTTTTTCGATTTAGAAATAAAGAGCCCAACTCTTTCAGGCAAAATTGACCCTAGATAAATCTAGCTATTCTTTGATTAAAACTTTCCGTTTTAATTTTTACTCAAACTACTTTTTAAAAAGTAATAAGCGTAGGGCACTTGAGAATGAGTGTTTATGATAACCTATAGCTGCTTATACCTACGTCATTTTAGATAGTTGTCTAATTGGCAATCGTACCACATCTTTTTTTTATGCAGTGATTCCTATTTGTTCGGACAAGAGTAGAACAGTTCTGTTGTTGAGCAACTACATATACACTATATATGTTTCACTCGGCTACATTCATATTGATCATTCAGGACTTTCTAGGACTGTCTTCAAGTGCATAAAGATCAATTGTACGTTCATCGTTTATGAAGTCAACCCAAAGCTAGACACTATAATGTCTATGTTGCAATCCTTAATGCAAAATAACATTTGTCATATAAATAGTACATACAATTTCTGTCAAACTTACAACATAACGAGAAAAAATGAATTGATAGCTGAATAAACAAAAAAACAGCTTAGTCAGGATTGCGAGGCAATTCGCGCACTTTTGAAATTTCTTTTAATGATAAAATGACGTTTTTTAAAGTGCATTGAAAAGTAATATTAAAATGGCATTGCAAAGCAGTTTGCTTGGGATGTCTTTAGGCACAACAGTGCTTGGAATTTGACGTTCAAAGCCCTATGTATCCATAAAAGTAGATAGAAATTATACAAATCGACTTTAAAACTGACGAGAATGACACCGTTAAGTTTAAAAGTGATTTCATTCCATTATAATCGATCTAGTGTGCGCCATGGACAAATCACCCAACATTTTAAAACCAATTTCTTTGACATAGTGAATTTAAAAAAACGTTGTAAAACAGCAGTAATTGACATCAAAAGGAATATTCAAAACCATATGTCGAACCCAAACTTATGATGTAATGTCGAAAAACAAACAACAATCCATAGACAAACAAGAGTATTCAAAATACATTTATAAAAACTAGTTACGAAAATGTCTTCTACTGAAGAAAATGCATGTATTAAGTCAGGAATATGACAGGTTTTATTCATTTGTTTAATGTGTTTGAGCTTGAATTTCCCCATTTGATTAGGAACTTTCTGGTGTGAATTTTCCTCGGCGTGCAGTATTAATGTGATTTCACCTTATAGTAGATCCTGCTCCATATGTTGCACCCGTCGTGTAGTCCTGTACAAACCCGGTGAATGGTGTAATTCGGTATGCTGCATTAGATGGAAAGAGGACGAAGTCGTGTTAACGACATTTGGAACATGTCAGTCTTCATTAGTATTACGTATATTTTATGACGTGCAACAATATAGTGAAAGTGTCCGTAAACTTTCCAAAGGGAAGATTTCTACTTCACCAGTTTGAACTCTTGGTTAAATATATTCAATGGAAGCAATAACTCTCTATCAAGAATTTAATGATAGCAAACTCTAAAATTTCGTATCAACTTGAAGATATACACAACTGTATAGTTATGAGTTCGAATAACAGCGTTGAAAGCACCACAAAAGAAAATCTGAACCTAACGTTGTAATCTCATTAAGCAAATGACATCGGTTAACTAAACAAAGACAATTATTATTTATACCAAAAATATGACCAAATACAGATTAAACATTAAAACTCTTTCTTCTGTTCAGGTTTGAGAAGAAGCCACTATAATTTAAAGGTATTTTGTAAAATCACAAATTAAACAATTATCAATCGAAAGAACATTATGAAATTCACAAGACATAATACACAATATTGAGTTGATGCGATTCCCATTTAAAATATGTCTTTTCAAACGAATTTCTGGAAAACATGTGTTTTATTGCTGTAATAAGGCAACGGTAGTATATACATTGTATTTTAACGTTTTTAAGGAAAATATATCATATCTTATAATTTTTTTTAGTTTAGTATGACGTCCATTATCCCTGAACTAGTATATATATTTGTTTAGGGGCCCGCTGAGTTTCTCACTACATTGAATACCTATTGGTGACCTTCTGCTGTTGTCTGTTATGTGGTCGGGTTGTTGTCTCTTTGACACATTCCCCATTCCAATTCTCAATTTTATTGTATCTTAAACTGTCTAAACATGCTTATGATTAGATTCATTACAAACATTTATAAAGCTTTAAATGAAGAGGTTTTGAATATATGTTATGCTGTTTGTTACGGCCAGAAATCGCCTTTAAATTGTAGCCAACAAAAGACACAAATCAATAATAAAATTTTACAATATTTATTATACAAAAGTTTACAAGAAGTATTACACAAATATTACTGTCAACTTAACTGTCAAAATATGAGTCCAATCTTTTATCTGTATCTGTATCCAGATATCTTTCGGAATCCAATCTGAATATTATGTTCACTACTACGGCCACAATCCAGTATGATGTTGTTTGTAGAATTAAAGTTTCAATCTAAATTGCTGTGAATACTAAAGTCTATCGATGTCTAAGTCTAAGTCCAAGAGTAAGTCCAAGAGTGTCTGTTTAACTTTAGTGTCTGAATATATATAGTTGTCATGGAAGATTCTAGAACAGTCTATAATGGAACATCCTAGAAAGTTACAACAGAAGTTTCTAGTAAAGTGTAGAAGTTTATATAACGCATCTTTTATTAGGATCATTCTGGAAAGTTCCAATCATTCTGTAATTATTCCAGTGATTTCTAAACTGCACAGTTCTAAGATTATTCTGTAAACAACTATCAGGCCATACAACACAAATTAGGCCAACATAAATAAATACAATAATTACAATATCATAACACTGTTATACTAGTAGCAATTTAATAAAAAGCCTTCACTACTCCCTTTTAAAAGAAAAACTGACATTTACACAAATGTTTGAAATGCTACTCATCAACGTTTAGAAAAATTCAAGTAAATTTCGAATTTCAAGAAAATTCAGAACGGATTGTCCGCAATCTGACGTCAAAAACAAAAGCTCAAACATATCATACTAATAGATAACATCTTTCATAATCCTAAGTAATTACTTTCAAGTAACTCGTTTTGTGTTGTAATTTTCTCGTGTCATACTAGGAATACATTTATAATAATTGGACTATAGAGTTATTTATTGCAACCATTTATCGAGTATAATATTTATTAATGCCCGTACCGCGTCGTATGCGATATCATTGCGATATCAATATGTGAAGTACAGATCTGAGAGCAGTTATTGACAGGTAGTGCAAGTATATATGAAATGTTGGTACGATGTACAGGCTAAAGGACATGGAACAATGATGAACCCTTCTTGAATGTTTGCTTTGCTTTTCAAGACAAGATAGACTTAAGTAAGATACTGTTTTGACATTAAATCACTTTATTTAACCTTCAATATGATTCAGAATGGTGTATGTACTTTTCATGAACGGTTGATTTATCAATTTTAAACTCAACTTTTGATTGGTATATTGTAAAAAATTGACGAAAGGCAATCATCATTATGGCGTGTTGCATAAAATGCAATCTTATTGAACTATTAGTAAGCTCGATAACCGAAATACTTTCTCAAAATGTCATGTGTATGACAATTCCAAAAAATAAATATACGGTTTACTTTAAAGTTCGCGTGGGTTCCTCTCTCACAGCAGAAGGAGATGATAAACCCAAACAAGTAACAGGCTTTTCCCGTCAATGCAACCGACAATTGGCCAACCTTGAATAATGTCTGCATGTTATGCAATCCAGACAATAACAAAACGATATATATATGCAATGAAATGCAATTTATTAATACATACAAGTTATTGAGGTTTCAACGATACAAAGAATTTGTCGTGATTTCACATAAATAATGTCACAAAACAAATATGGACCTTTAGAAGTACAACATCTAAGGTGCACTAGACATGAGCACTACAGTTGGCATATTATAAGGGTTGTTAATGACTATTTTTTAACAATAAACAGAAACAAAATATAGACGAACAAGTGAGCTAACTTTGTTTAAAATGCAGATTCAAAAATATTTCATACGTATTTCTCGTTTCTTGCTTCTTTTATATAGATTAGACCGTTCATTTTCCTGTTTGAATTGTTTTACGCTAGTAATTTTTGGACCCTTTATAGCTTGTTGTTCGATGTGAGCCAAGGCTCCGTGTTGAAGGCCATACATTGATCTATAATGATTTACTTTTATAAATTGTTATTTGGATGGAGAGTTGTCTCATTGGCACTCATACCACAACTTCCTATATCTTATCTGTTAGGGAGTCTTTATTTGCCACAAAATCTCTAGTATCGGTTTAATGCAATACCACTATCAATAGCAGTACAATGAACAACATCCTCCTTTTGGGTATTTAAAAAATAGAAAATCTCTTTTGTTAGGTATCTTTGCTGTGTCTTCTCTTGTACTTTATCGGAAAACATTTTCGCCATTGCATATTCAATCACTATTCTTTGTCTGTATGTCTGTATATTTCAAATGACATTCGTGATCTTGGATCATATAATTACAACGACTCGTCAGTTTTGAAGATATTAAAGGTTACATTACAGATCATTACATGCAGACCAAATGATGATAGGAATAAATTGAGTTTTTTCCTATGTAGATGTACATCACGAACTAGAGATTCTGTTTAATCTTATGTGTCCTGAAAATTTTATTTATGTATTTTTAAGCAATTGTATTACTACTTTCATAACTTAATGCATACGTTATTGATCAAGACTTTACAAAAGGTGGATGTCCTAAACAATTTAAATCTTTCGAAACATATAATATTTTATAAATTATCTATATCAAACTGTTTCTTAACGCTAGCTTACATGAACATTTCTTTACATTGAAATCGTTGTGATCTCAGGACAATATCACCAATTTAGCAGTCAGTACTTCGGTTGTATCAAACTTTGTTTTTAAATTCATCTTTGATAAATTAAAAACAATTTAGAAACTCAGGTTTCAACTTCACAAGACAAAGTTATTAATGACCATTTTTTATCATTTTGTAGGTCTGTTGTCATTTAGCTTCGCTTGTGTGTTTGGTCTTATATTTCATGTTTTTATTTGACTCTTAAAGATTTAGAATTAAAGGTAAATGGTCATTTAGTATTCTCAGAATCAAACGGAATAGTTCATAAAGACGCTTGTCAAGTATTCAAACTGAAAACCAACAATCGAATTTGCAAAACAAAATTAATTGGTTTGATAGAAAATTTCCTATAGTATTCAATTTATTATCTTTCAATGTTTCGATCTTTTATTACTGAAACTGCATCAAAATATTGCGATTACAAACTAACCGTCAATCAATCTTTATTCCAAATTGGACAGTTAGGTCTCACACAGATACAAATGGCTGCGATCGCAATTATTTGATACAGTAGCAGCAGTTATGTAATCAAATGGTTTTTAAAAAAGGGGTATTAGAAATGCAATTATTCTTCCATTGAAAATGCAAAAATAGCAGATTCAATATTTTTCTAGTCGTTCATACTTGTGTGAATTTTATTGGAAACAATGTCAGTATGATAATCTGTATGTTTTACGGAGCCAGGTAACTAATGAGGTGACAATACAACATCTCACAATTGACATACATGGTATTAGTTTTCCATTTACGCTTAATATTTTTGGAAACAGTCTGAGCAGAGGCAACATATGTATAAAATGTGTTTTGTATCAAAATTTCTTTTTGGGAAATGTCCGAGCTCAAAAACACTATTATAGAAAAGTCTTCAAAATTGGCAGTGAAACACTAAATATCTCAATATGTTTAAGGTATGAGGTCTACATAGATTGTTTTTACATGATTATAGATATATATTGTTTCTTATACTCGATATTTTGAAATTCAAAAATGGAATTTATCACTTCCATTTTAAAATAAACTTTATTCTTATTTCACTTTTCTTAATTTTAAGTTGACATTTTTCCGTTTTAACTTTGGATTTCACTGTTCTGTTCATATTTCCAAGTTCCTTTTACATTACTCTGTTCAAACTTTAATTTTCTCAACTCGTTTGAAAATATTCCGCTTGATAATCCGTAGTTCACAGCTTACATTTTTCATATCCAAATCGAAAGTGAAAAATGACAAGTTGGAAATAAAAAATTTTGAGTAAGATATAGATAATGTCCAAATAAAAAAATGAGAAAATTTAATCTAGAATATCTCTTCCTACGTTCAGAATTATTCGTAACAACAGTACTTAGATACCTCGATACATAATCATGATAGTATTATAGCAAAAGTCCTTTAGGTATATAATACAAATTACCAAATGCATACACATTGTTGATCTTTTTTGCTGACCTTTATTAAGTCGTCCCATGCGTGGTAAGTACTGTCATTTTTACTAATTGAATAATATTCTGTTTACTAGTGTGGGAAGTGCGATCATATTACCATAAAGGCTTTGTAAATGTGATCTTTTTTCCCTTTTTTATATTAAAAACTCACCATTTGATGTATGTTTTTTAATGTACTGATATTTATGTAAATAAGACTGTATTTGTATATGGATACCACAAATGTGTGACCTATCCTTTTGTAATTTGTATTAGAATAAAATCTTCTAAACTAGCAACTTGAAAAAAAAAACAATACGAAACTAGAAAGACTATTTTCAAATTACCATGTTTGTTTACAACGTATTTTTGTGCACACAAGTAGACTTTATTCTTTCCTACCAATGCAATCATTGTTTTGTTTTATGTATGTATTTCACAAGCACCAATTTGTAATTCTCTTTTCTGTACATAAGTGATACATTACAAAAACAAATAATATTGTCAAAACTTGCACAAGTGCCAGATGCTTTGATTTGGAAATCACAAAGTTCTTCGAAAATGCAATAAATGCAATCTTAAAATTTCATTAGACTGTTGGCACTGAATTATCGAATGTAACTGTATGGAACTTTTATCAAAGCTTCTTGTTTTCCATAAGACAAAGGTAGATTTCAAGGTTTCTATATGTATGGGTAAGAAGGGTAGGGTAGTAAGTATGTTGTACATGTTCATTATCTAAAATCTAGTTGCCATTGACTTGAAGTTAACGAATACACAACATCTATTTGATGTATATTCAGGAAGTCAAGAGAATACAAAACCACCGTTACCAAACATGTGATTTTTCATATCATTATTGAATTAAATTTAGTCTTGAACTGAGCAATTGCAATTAACGGTGATAATATTTATGGACATAAGCCTATACGTTAGTGGTTTAACATGTTTCATCATATGAAATAACATAGAATCGTTCATACTTTTAAGAATACTATTTTTGTTCGATAAAACAAATACTTCCATAATGCATTTGTTGTTTCAAAACTCAGTTTAAACATCATTTCTCTGAATTCTTTTATCGACGATACCAAGCTTTTATTTTAATATGCCAGCTGACGCGCGCGTTTCGTCTCTATAAGACTCATCAGTGACGAGCAGATTAAAATATTTAGAAAGTCTTAAAATACATTTGGTAAAGTCACTATCATCAACAGAGAATGATGGTCAAATATATGTGGTCAAATGAGATGCAAGGGGACTATTGGAATGTAATATCATTGACAAAGTATTGTGTTACGACGCCAAAAGTGTTAAATTTAAGAATTTCTCAAATATTAAATAATCGGTTTGTGTTTGACTTGAAATCACGTGATTAATTCATTACACAATAGTATACTAAAATTTCGTCGTTGTAACGTTATACTGCTTATATCATTCCCCCCTCAGTATCAACGAACCAAGGCATATATTTATTTAGTTAGTTTTTCAAGTGCTACTAGGTTAGGATAGTAAGTAAACAAACTACTGTTTAGAAATACAAAACTAAGCTGAGTATAAATTCCCAGTGTGTAAGCTCTTAATCATTACTCTGCTGTTATTTGTGATTTACAATTAGTGTTATGCAGTACAAAATCACTTTTCATAATCTAACAAATAGTTGCCATTGACTTATATTAGTGCACAAACATATATATTTGGAGTATAGGCAGGACGTTAAGTAAATAACGCAAACACCATAATAAAACATATGTCCAATACATTGTATATTCATATCATGACAAAAATTATATTTTGATTTGTTGAAAGCCTATAAGTAGGAAATTTAATTTTATAAATACTTTTGATCCAAGTTTAATTAGCTATTTCAAAACTCCTGAATTTTGCATAATATGATGACTCTTTTGTAAAAAATGATTCTGTGTTTTTAAAATCGATTCATAGTTTTGAAAAATATTTGCAAGATCTAACATCTGTAATTGAAGCATTATGACTGAAAAGGTATGTTTATTAAGGTGGTACCCAACACTTTTACTAAAATTAATTTGGCTCTTTTAATTTTCATAAAATTTTGTCAAAGTGTTTACTTTGACACCTCAACAAAAACATAAAAATTTAAACAGTTTTGAACCAACAGTTTTGTCAGAAAAATTACACTGGTTATATAGCAATTTTTCAAACACCAATTTTGATCATTGAGAAGCTTAATATTCCTTTTACAACACAACGTAATTAAAACGTTTGGCTGACTTTACAGAGTTATCTCCCTGTAGTGTTAGGTACCACCTTAAGCAACATTTTTAACATCATTTCTTTTAAAAGTACAAATTCGGCACTTAGTCTCAATTCGTTTTGTCACTATTACGAACTGAGAACAGGAGAATGTCTACGGAAATTCGAAAATAAATGGTATGAACATATAAGATATAATCAACTGTTTCGATGTAATGCCATTGACAATGACGAGACCTGAGGAGTTAAATTAAAGAATGATTTAAACCTTAATTCATCGTTTTGTTTAACCTATGAATTTATGGATTCATTACAATATCGATACACTATAAATGTCTTGTGCAGTTGGCATCTCCTTTTCGTAAGTAACGTTATAATGTTATAATGCGTAACTAAAACATTCCTCATGTTCATCGAACCAAGGTAGATATTTCAATTTCTTTAGCGCATGCTACGAGGTTAGAATAAAAAGTAAACAAAATGATGCTTACATAACTTTGAAATGCAAAAGCAAGTTGTGTATAAATTGCACGTATCTAAGATCTTTTAATCATTAAGGTATCATCCGTGATAAACGCATATCGTTATTAGGTACATGTTAATTATCTAACAAATAGTTGTCATTGGCTTATAGTTAATTCAGAAAAAATAAATATTTGGTGTATAATCAGGAAGTAATGATAAATAACAAAAACACCGCTATGAAAAACGTGTCCAGTATTTCCATATCATGAATAAATTAAATTTTATGTTTGACAGAACGAATGCAGTTAAAGAGTTATAATATTCATTGACAGAATTTTGAATAAACAGTTGCTCATACTTAAAATGGAGAATGGAAATCAGGAACGTGTCAAGGAGACAACAACCCGACCAAAGGGCAAATAATAGCCGAATGCCACCATCGCAACTGGAGTCGTAATTGAAGCTTGTCCCTAATGTCCCAGAAATGTGTTCTAGTTTAGTGATAATGCACGTCATACTTAACTCCGAAATATACAAATGAACTAAAACTAAAATCATACAAGACAAACAGAGGTCAGAGACTCCTGCCTAAGGGCAAGAGCTAAAATGCGGCGAGTTTAAATATATTTTGTGATATTTCAATATACTTCTAGCTTATATAAACAAAAACAAACAGCAATACGCACAGTAAAACTAAGTTTAAAAGAAGTCCGAGTCCGATGTCAGAACAGGTAACAAAAGAAACTAAACCAAATTGTCAATGATGCATAAATTACCAATTGACTACTAGTAGTTACTGACAACCAGCACCAGACCGCAATTAAACTGATTGAATTGTAATGGTATTATCACTGTAAAAGTCAGTATTGAGAGAGTCGCGAAATTGTATTAAAGTTTTATTAGTTTGAACATCATTTCTCTCATGTAGAATCGAGAAATGCACGAATTAAAATTTAAATCTAGCTCCATATACTCCGATCGTCGATTTACTCATGTATGGTTACATTGTAGTTACCAGTAACAGTATGTCATCTTTAATTATAGGTATAAGTGAAACAGCATAGCTTGGCAACATGCTTTATTTATTTATTAATTAAATAGGATTACTTTGCAAACAACAGTATGAATTTTAGATACTTTAATATAGTCTTAAATTAAAGATAACGATTTTATTATACTTCGTAACCTTTATCACACGTAAAATTGTATGTTTGTGACATTGAATTTGCCGGGCAAATGAATATATTTGAAGATCAACGCAAAAATATGTTCTAATAGAAGTTTGCAAGCTGATAAAAATAACTACAAAAACTCTTATAATCATTTAATGTTTTTATCTATTTATTATTTGATTTGACGGTTAACGCGAATTTAAACAGAAATTTAAGGGTCGAGCCCGATTGTGTTGACATTGGTTACAAAAAGAAGTGCGATCAACTTTCATTAGTTTTTTAATTAGCAAATAAACTCATAATAGATACCATTATTAAATGTTGTATTGCCATACAATCATTATTGGGAAAGTAAGACACTTTCTTCAAAAGTGCATAAAAGTGCATAAATGTCAGATTTACAGCATTTAGTATTACAGTACTATACAAATCTAATTAGCCTAAGATCTCAATAGTAAATCCATATGAATAAATTATGATAGTGGTTTCTATAGTGTACTTGTATAATGTTGACCCACGATCTTTTCAGCTTATGGGTTGCACTTTTATATATACTCTTCGCAGTCATTGAAACTCATCGATCCTTCCTTAATATTATTTATGGGATGTTTGTGTCCTGTCGATAACCCAAAAGTAAGCAGTAACACCTAAATCTGCTTTTTTTTGTCACCACGGCATAAAACAAATGCAAGCTAGAAATACAAAAATATCGCAACAAAACTTACAATACAGTGTTCTATCCTGAATATGTACTAAGTATTCCAAATTGCTAGAAACAGCAGAATAATTGAGGAAATTTGAGGCCCCAGGTAAAAAAAATATAGAAAATTGCCCAACCCCCTGGGTCATAAAACAAATAATTTAACTTGTAAATGCTATGATTTTATGATTTTTAAGTTCTTGATATAGAAAACAATAACTATGCTTTGAAGTTATGCAAAAATCAGATGATAGCAGTCATCTCTTAAACATTTTAAGTGACGTATATTTAAAATTTAGTCCTGGTATCTATGATGAGTTTATTTACAACAACTGGGTCGATGCCACTGCTGGTGGAGATTTTTTCCCCCGAGGGTATCACAAGCCAAGTAGTTAGCACTTTTTGTGCTGACAAGCATTATCATTGATATGGTTATATTTATAAATTAACTATTTACAAAATTTTGATTTTTTTTTAAATTCTAAGGCTTTTCTTCCTCAGGCATAGATTGCCTTAGCTGTATTTGGCTAAACTTTTAAGAATTTGGTCCTCAATGCTCTTCAACTTCGTACTTTATTTGGACTTTTTAACTTTTTTTGGATTCGATCGTCACTGATGAGTCTTTTGTAGACGAAACGCGCGTCTGACGTATATACAAAATTTAGTCCTGGTATCTATGATGAGTTTATTTACATTAACTGGGTCGATGCCACTGCTGGTGAAGATTGATTTCCCCGAGGGTTCCACAAGCCCAGTAGTCAGCACTTTTTGTGCTGACAAGAATTATCATTAATATGGTTATATTTATAAATTAACTGTTTACAAAATTTAGAATTTTTTGAAATACTAAGGCTTTTCTACCTCAGGCGAAGATTGCCTTGGCTGTATATGGCTAAACTTTTAGGAATTTTGGTCCTCAATGCTCTTCAACTTTATTTGGACTTTTTAACCTTTTTAGATTCGAGCGTCACTGATGAGTCTTTTGTAGACGACATGCGCGTCTGGCGTATATACAAAATTTAGTCTTGGTATCTATGATGAGTTTATTTACATCTCAGACTGGTATCTGCATACATACAAGTATTGCAAATACGGCTTTGTTTGAACACTTCTAGTATATTTATTAGATAAATTGTGTCAGATATGGTTACATATGGTACTGTTGTGACAAGAATTCTAAATTGACCATTTGAGGTAGAAAATGTTGACTTTTAATTGATAAATAGGCATACAGTAAGATGTGGACTGGAGACAGAGGCAGGATTGGATACTTTATATAATCTTGAGTGTTGTAATGATTGACTGCTTAACATTACATTTATAGTATTCTGATATGCTTTCAATATGTTATAAAAACAGTTTTAAACAGGTTCTAGGCATTTTAAATCAGTAAAAATGTAAATAGGGTAAGCTGGCAATAATTAAAGTCTTGTTTTCAAATTCTTTTAAAAACTGAAACAGGGGAGGGGTATAAAATGTTAAAAAAACCCTTTAAGTATACAAAGTGATTTCTTTAAGGCTATAATTTTGATAAATGAGTATTAATGTGAGAAAAAGTGATTTTAGAGAGTTTTCTATTTGCATAAATGTCTGTATAGGTTGCATTTTGTAAATACAGCTGTTTCTCAAACCATGCCTCTTTTGGGGAGATTTAGAATATTCATAGAAAATTAATAGTGTTTACATACTGGTTCCCAGTTATGCTCTCTGTGATCTATGTCATAGCGACATAACTTAGGAATGTTACCAGTAAATATACATGTGCATATTGTTTACATTGAAATCTGTGGTAACCCTTCATTCGGGGTAGGGGTTGTTAAGAAACTTAGTGTTGGTTTAAACTCTGAAAAGTTCAGGGCATATAAACCATGCAAATATGCCGTACAGCCCTATATTTTGACCTTTGAAAAAAAATTGTAGTGCATATGAATAAGATTTTTTTCAAAACTTCATAGTAAAAGTGGTACAGTTTTAGCCGTAAAAGAGGTTCCTTTGTCAATATTTACAGAAATGCAACCTATACTGTTAACACATATTAGTTTATATGACAGGTTATGTCATACCTATTTTCTTTGTGGTCAGTTCAGCATAAAAGTGGCGTTTGAATCATAAAATAACATTTAAATATCATTTTACAACTTGAATAATTTTATAATTGATACCGATTTCATCTTTGGGTTTTTGACTGTTTGGGATTTGACTGCAGGGTATGGTGAAGTCATCGTTTGGTTCCGGATTTTCATCAGAGTACAGATTTTCTGTGGAAATACTAAAATCCATATTTTCAGCCATGGTGTGTTGCTTTGAGTTGGTTATACTTGAACTGGTGAAGTTTTCAAAAGTTTTAAGCTTTAAACTTTGCAGCAACCTTAAATAAAAACATTTCCGAAATAACCTGAAATATTGCGTACATAGCACAGTATCAATGTAAGGCCAGATATATGATTCGCACCTAAAAGGGTGGATATTGGATTAATTTCTATGAAATTATGTCGATACTATTTTTTTTATCACTGCACAAGTCATGTCTTCTTTGTGTTAATATATCTTTTGCTTGAGTTAAGCCATTTCAACTACTGTTTTATAGTGTATCACTTTTTATAATGTTGTGATGTTACACTATAGGTTCAGATAAGGGTGAAGGTTGGTACCTATTTAAACGTTTAACCCGCTGTATTTGTTTGCACCTGTCCTTATTCGTTATCTGATGGTCAGTAGTTGTCGTTTGTTGATGTGGTTCATAAGTGTTGCTCGTTTCTCGTTTCTTTTTTTTGTATAGATTCGACCGTTGGTTTTCCAGTTAAAATGGGTTTACACATGTAATTGTTTGGCCCTTAATAGCTTGCCGTTCGGTGTAAACCAAGGCTCCGTGTTGTAGACCGTTCTTTGACTTATAATGGTTTACTTATAAAAATATGATTTGGATGAGAGAGTTGTTTCATTGGCACTAATACCAAATCTTCTTATATCTATTTATTGAACCATTAAAAAAAACCATTTTCCTGTCGAAGAAAATCTGATATTACCATTATTATGACATGGTAAATGAAAACCGAAAAATTGAAAAAAAGACAAGAAATTGTCTACAAACTACTAAAAACAAGTCAAAGATTAATTAAGAAAAATCTCAAGGAGTGATTGTATGTTAAAGCATATCCTGTTCCACATTTGGCACCCGCTAGGCTACTGGTGTCGGCATGCATATTCAAACCTGATGGCGAACAGCTTTGAGCCGATTAAGCGTAATATTTTAGAACTTGGTAAAATGGAATTTAATCTACAGTAATATGAACGAGTGGCGAAAGATACTAGATGGAAATTCAAACTCCTAGATGGAAAACAAATTAAGGTATAATTTCAAGCTTTGCTATGGTCAGCTTTCAGAGTTAGCGCATTTTTATGTTTATAATAGATAGTGAC
This sequence comes from Mytilus galloprovincialis, assembly GCF_965363235.1. Lineage (NCBI taxonomy): Eukaryota > Metazoa > Mollusca > Bivalvia > Mytilida > Mytilidae > Mytilus > Mytilus galloprovincialis. The sequence goes on from NC_134843.1 coordinate 24,632,289, forward strand.
CTACAATATACACAGGCATGGTTTCTCTATCATTCTGCACATTGAGTACTTTGATTTTTTTTCAGCAAAACTAAACGTAATATTTAAGAAAATAAAAGTAACTTAAAGTTTTATCTAGAATATCATAATAATAAATAATCGTACTTCTTCAAATCTTTTCTATAATCATTATTTAAAGTTTACCGCATTTCAACGTATACATAATATATTGGTTCCCATTCTGCACATTTTATTTCTATTCATCACATTTCTATTTTTATCCTGTACATTCCTTATTATATTTTTTACTATTGTTATTTGCATACAATGAAGTACAATGCATTTGTATCTTGTTGCAGTAACATTGAGCATTGTTTGTTTCGATAGTACGTTGCTTCTGTTCACTTGATATTATTCAATTGTTTGAGATTAAAAGACTGGGACTGCGATAGAATAATGTTGACCTCTATGTTTAAAGTAGTTTGCTATAAATTATACTAATAGATGCAATAACTACATCACAATAAAACAAATTATACAAGGAAATTTCAAAAGAATCTTTGTGGCGTACAATAGTACGATGGCTATATGTCTTTACCTGTGGAGAACTGACGTTAATAAAATACGTCAAAGTTTCAGGTATGAATAAAAAGCAGTGTGCAGTATATCTAATTTAAACATCACTCCATAAGACAAGAATAGGCAATTAGTTTGGTTCGTAGAATATTTAAAATTAAGTTTTCAATTGATTTTGGTTTTAATTGCAATAGATAATGACGTGATAGCCAAAAGTGTAAAACAGTAGAATATTTGAGCATATTGTTTTTTAAACTTGTGTTGAGTCGAGTTATTTAAATTTTGACTTTTTACAATGTTTTATTTGTTTTGTGATCGTTTACGTGTAGGTTTTTGTAAAATCAGGTCGAAAAAAAAGAAAACCTTTCAATTCAATTTTTGTAAATCAAAATACACTGTACAAGGTTCTATCGAGATTTTTGACTTTTTTTTGTCATTTTGCTGTCATTCGAATTTCTTCAAAGATAACAGAATTTAATATACTTCACTTTGGAATACCAGGAATAAGTTTAAAGTGTGATATATCATTGCACAAAAGACCAAATGACACAGATTTACAACAACAGGTCACCTTACAACCGTAAGCAATGGGTCATACTTATACCGCAAAGTCAGCTATTAGAGGTACCGAAATTACATATTTTAGACAATTCAAACTGGAAAAACTGACGGAATAATTTATGAACAATGTATTGAACAAAACCAAATATTATATACATCAACAAACGACAACTACTGAATTAAAAGGTCCATGGTATGGGACAGGCACATAACAGATTGTGGTGGGGTTAAAATAGTTTGAAGGTTCCAACCAATCAGTCGCACACGAATCAAACAAGTCAGTAGGCTAGATGAAATTTATAGTTTGGAAGTATTTTTGTGATTTTACTTTTTTATTTGCACAACTTCTGCATTACATTTTTATCCAGATTACAGCGTTAGTCTGGAATAAGTTGACTATTTAGAGATTAAAAGTTCAGTGATCCAAAAAAATTAGGATTTGTTATTTCTTTAATGTGTTATTGGTACCAAATTGTATATGACTTCGTATGTCATGTTTATAGATCTTTCTGTTCTACTGATTGCGTTCAACATGTTCAATTTCGTATATTTGTCTGATCGTTGTAAATCAACTAATCATAGATACCAGGATTAAATTTTGTATTTACGCCAGACGCGCAATTCGTCTACAAAAGACTCATCAATGACGCTCGAATCCGAAAAAGTTTAAAAGGCAAAAAAAAAGTACGAAGTTGAAGAGCATTGTTATTCTACTCAATCATCCTGTAAGCATTTGATGCAATCGTTATTACATGTCAATATTCAGTTCTATGGAAACATTAAAACATTAACTTTCAACTTGTTTCGGACATTTCAGAATCATTACATGTGCACTTGTTTTACCAAATTACTATGTTTCATAAAATATCCACGACAATGCCGATAACAGTGATTTTACGATAAATGTATGATTGACTTATCATCAATGTAATGTTATTCTTGGCAGTGCCTGTCGACTCTTTTTACCTTTCCACTAGTTGTGTGTATCCTTTTACTTTAATTATATTCGGATTCATTCAATATCTGCTTAATTGTAAGTTATACCATATGGTTATTTTGTAATAACTCTGCTTTCGAAATTGACAATACGTCAAACAAAAAGAAGAACGACCATCCATCGCACAAAAAAAATTGCTTTGGAATTTGTGTTTTTCAACTTCCATATTTTCCTATGGAAAAAAATGTATATAGAATGAATAATTTCAAAATGCTATATTTCCCTGGTTTTGTCGTTGATATATTTACAATACATGTTATAACAGGTTTAGTTCACCGAACGTCAATTCGAAAACTTTTTAAAAGAGGGACGAAAGATACCAAAAGTACAGTCAAAATCATAGATTGAAAATAAACTAACAACGCCATAGCTTAAATAAAAAGACAAACAGACAAATAATAGTACAGGAGAAGAAACATGGAAAACTACAGACTAAGCAACACGATCTCTTTAACCACACAGCATCACCCACCATATCCAAGCTTTCAAATGAACATTATTGCTTACGTGTTGTTTTTTTTTTTCTTATTAAGAAATTTTACAGGTAAAAGAAAATTTCAAAAAAAAATATGCCCAATTTCTATGATACTTTTTCTCGTCTGTTCAAGTGTTAGATAGCAAAAGGCAACAATACAATACCGCTGTTCTATATACATAAATCGATTAAGAAAAAAAAAAAACAAATCCGGGTTTTGCGACTATCCAAACCTCGTGCTTATTGACAATGTTAGACAGTAAGATAACAACATCACATGCCAAGATTACAGTACAAATAAATGCAAGAACATTCAAGACAAAGAAATACACAAACAAACAATACAATTAGACATTGCGACATGGTAATAGTTATCAAAGGTACATTGATTATAATTTAATACACCATACGTGCGTTCAATCTTCATAAGACTCACCAGTGACGCTCAGATCAAAATAGTAAAGAGTGCCAAACAAGTATAAAGTTGAATAGCATTGATAAACAAAAATTATAAAGAGTTGTACTTTTGCAAACAGTAAATTTTAATGATCACATAATTGATGTTCATGTCAACACCAAAGTGGCGACTTGGTTTTTCACATAGGAAATTTAATGACAGAAACGTGGTTTCTTATTATACGTTATCCGCATCTCAATTCGTTATATAACTGAAGTTATGCGTCGTACATTTGTACTAGTATTACACAACGACCAGTCAGTTCTGTAGAAATTAAAGGTTAATTCATAAATACATGCTAACTGGAAGAAATTAACTGTTTTTTAATCCTTCGTGTCCTGAAACGTATTATATATTAATAATTTTAAAACTTATTTGTACTAATACTATGTACTTACAAAGCGAACTAATGTGTACTCAATCTCACATAACTAAATGTGAATGTCCCAACACATGTTTGCCATTCATGACGTTAATGAATGTGTTTTCATAGATTTTACATTAGAAAATGCAATATTTTTTAATTCATAACTGCCTATATGATGCATTACAAACATTTACAAAACTACTTCATATTCATTTTGTTACAAACTTTTTTTTTTTGATAAGTATGTACATATATTTCGAGTTAGTTCTTTATATATAGTTCTTCGCATAAGATTAAATCATGTTCCGCTAAATGTCTAGCTAACAATCAATCTGACAAACACAATGTGTGTCCGACAATACCTTCAATATACTTGGAAAAGAAGACTAACTGGTTTTGAAACCATCTACCATTTTAGTGATCAATATCAATTTGTTACATGGCTATTACTAAGTACATATGTACTTCTACTATTACTATTACTATTTTTTCTATTCTGGTATTCTAGTGGTTCATATTTGCTTTGTGCTTTATCTATATGCATTTTTATTTTTCTTTAATACATATACGACGTGGCTCTGTACTTATACGTTCCGTCATTGTGTTACTATACTATAGTAAATTTGCGTATTATTTTCTTTGATATTTGCTAATATGTTTGTTCTTTGTGCCATTTTGTGCTTCTTTGTTGCATTTTGTTTGTTTTTAAGTGATTATAACACAATGTTGACTGCTCTACCTCTATTTATGTCATTTTTCACCTAATATGTACGTTTGTTTGTTCACGCATCGTTGTCAATGCACCGTTTTCTACATTAGAAAATGCCTGTACCAAGTCAGTAATATGACAGTTGTTATCCATTCAATTGAAGTGTTTTATCTTTTGATATTGCCATTTGCTTAGGGACTCTCCGCTCTGTGATTTTACTTTATACTACTACTACGATTACTAATTTTAGGTACATTCAAATCAATCTTCTGGGGTTTGTCTCCATCGTGAAAGCTAAATATGAACTCTTCTCAAATTATCTTAAAACAAGAATGTGTCCATAAGTACACGGATGCACCACTTGCACTATAATTTTCCATGTTCAGTGGACCGTGAAATTGGGATCAAAACTTTAATTTGAAATTAAAATTAGAAAGATCATCTAATAGGGAACGTGTGTGCTAAGTTTCAAATTGATGTGACTTCAACTTCATCGAAAACCACCTTGACCAAAAACTTTAACCTGAACGGACACACGAACGGAGGCACAGACCAGAAAATACAATCCCTCTCTACTATCGTAGGTGGGGCATAAAAACTTCTATAGGTTGCTGTAAAACAGAACTGTTAATCTGTGTTTTGTCTATTTGATGGTTGTTATTCGGTGTACACAATACGGTCTGTAAAACATGAATAGTGGTAGTCAGTTCGAATCGTGAAGGAAACTTTAATCGAAACGACACATGCAAGGTCAATACCTAATCTAATTTATTTGATCAAATTAAACAAAAAATGTTTCAATATTGTTATAAATGGGTATTAAGGTGGTACCTAACACTACAGGGAGATAACTCTGTAAAATCAGTTAAAAGTTTTAATTACTTTGTGTTTTAAAGGAATATTAAGCTTCTCAATGATCAAAATAAGTGTTTGTCAAATTGCTATATAACCAGTGTAAATTTTCTGTTAAAACGGTTGGTTCAATTTTTTTTTAATTTTCATATTTTTGTCAAATGGTCAGAGTAAATACTTTGTCAAAATTTTTATGAAAATTAAACGAGCGGAATTAATTTTAGTGAAGGTGTTGGGTACCACCTTAATAATAATCATAAAGAAACAACACATTTTAAATACCAAAATTTATTGGGATCAATATCTGAAACCTGAAAAGTAACGGTCTTAGATGATTTTCATGCACTCAGACAATTTTGGTAATAGTTATCAAAGGTACCAGGATTATAAATTTTAGGGGGATCAAATTTAATATTTTCATAACTTGTACCACTTTTAGCAAATATCATAACACTTAAAATAACGTCTACAAATTATCAAGTTGACATAGCAGTAAAATTCAACTGTCACTGAACAGGCCCTTCGATCACGATTTTCAAGGGTCGACATTAAATTCACATTTTCCGTAGATAGTTATCAAAGGTACCAGGATTATAATTAAGTACGCCAGACGCGCGTTGCGTCTACAAAGGACTCATTAGTGACGCTCATATCAAAATATGTTGAAAACCAAACAAGTACAAAGTTAAAGAGCATTGAAGATCCAAAATTCCAAAACGTTGTGCCAAATACGGCTAAGGTAATCTATGCCTGGGATAGGAAAACCCTTAGTTTTTCGAAAAATTCAAAGTAGGAAAGGGGATTGATTATAAAGCATGTTTAGTGTTACCTACTCATTCAGTCTGAGTGTTATTTGACACATCGTTGGGGTAGTTTTAACTTTACATTATTCTATCGTGGCAAGTGCTTGTTTACGTTCTAGAAGTTACCATTTCAATAAAAAAAATCACTTGCGGGTAAAGGTTCTTCTTTATAAAGTTAAAATACATTAAATACGTTTTTGTCAAGTGCCGCTAAGGAACTATTTTCTAATTTCATTGACGTCAGATAGAAACGTACGTGATAAGGTTACGAGTATGGAATTTAAGGTTTATATTTAATATTTCACTTGTCTTTTGGAAATATGGGCAAACTTTCGCAGTTTTATGGATTTATAACGACATTTCGTTACATGAGCCAGATTTTTCGTTTGCGTTTCAAAGTAATAATATATTTTCAGTTCTGTGAGTCGCGGATTTATTTCAGCGTCAAGTATAAATACAACGTAGCACTAGCACTTTGGCATATCGTATCTGGCTGTCAAGCTTAACAGCAGAACTCTAAAACCGAATAAACCTTCAAGTCAACAAAGCTATCGAGGTGCAGGATGCATTTTGTTATAAAGCTATTTAACCTTTAGCTATACGATAACATTTAAAGTTCTATATTAAGTTATTATTACTCTTTTTTTAATCTTTCTGAATATTGAACCAAACTCATACTCAAAGATTTTCTACGAACCGAATTCCGTTTTACAAATATTCTCGCTTACTCAGGTCTTCAACCGGAAGTGGCTTCATATTTAATTTATGCGGAACCCTTTCAATGTTTACAAATTCTGAAAGTAGATTTTGGCAAATTATAGCAAATATTAAAGATGTATAGATACGATGTCCCACCACGTTGAAAACCTTCTATAAGTTCATTTCAAAATTGAAATAGTACGATTGATAGGATGAGTCTTGTAAATCTGTATATCAAGTTACATATGAGGTTCGGGAGGCCAGCATCTTACTATTCTAATTTAAACTATCTACATGTATGTTATTGCTGTTATAAGAGCTATCTATTGAAATAAATACATACTGGACAAGAATAAAAGTCCTTTTTTTACGCTGGATTCATTTATATAGATTATGCTGGAGTCAACCAACAACACTTAAAACTAGACTATCTAGAGGAACACTAGCGATGATTAATACTGTATTTAAAGTACACACGATCTCTACTCGCCTGTAACAAGATTATGATCATTATATGAAAAAGTCAGAGTTTTGGATATTTTCGTTTCAAAAAGATATAATTGGCAAATCATGGTAAAAGGAAATCTCAACTAAAACACGAAAACACGAAAACACCCAAGTTTGATGCTCCTTTTACATAGTTTTCTGTGTAACATAGAAGTTTAAATAAACCTATTGTCCGTTCCCTACACAGATTAAAATATTGTAAAGAAACGTGGTTTCTTGTCATAAGGTATCCGCATCATAGTTCGTTATATAATTGATGTTGTGCGACGTATTATTTATTACACAACAACCTGTCAGTTCAGCAGAAATTAAAGGTTAACTGCGAGAAAGTCTATTAAAAAGTGATAAATAAATTTAGTTAAATATCAATAAATATAATATAACTATAAGAGATTTATTGCATTCCAATCTATTGTGTCCTGAAACTCATTATCTATATATATTTATAATACTCATCTTCATCCATACGTTGTACTTATAAAACTGAACACTGAACTGATAGGTAATCGATAGCACGTGAATCATCAAGACGTACACTAAATGTAAAGGTCCCAACAATGTTTTGCCACTCATGACGTTAATAACCTTGACTATAAAGATTTTATTATGCTCAATTTGATTTTTCATGTGAAATGTTGAATTCATAAAATGTCTCTATGATACATTAGTACAAACATTCAAAAGACTATTCTAAATTGATTTTGATAGATTTGTTTTGTTTTGATTTGTTGTGATAATACTTATATCTAGTTTCATGACTGAAAAACAAATGTACATACTGTTTTTTTTCTTATAAAACAAATACATGTTCCAATTAAATGTTCTCATTAACTTTCAATCTTACAAACACAATTTGAATCCGACAGTACCTTCAACATAATTAAAAAAAAAAGACTAAATGGTTTTGAAACTATTTATCATAAAATATAAGTTCTTGTTATAAGGTTTAAGGATATAACTACTTTTACTACTTAGTAGTAGAAGTAGTAGTAGTTATATATTAGGGCAATAGTAGTATACGGTACAGCTGTTCAAAATTCATTAATCGATAGAGAAAAAACAAATCCGGGTTACAAACTAAAACTGAGGGAAACGTATCAAACACAAGAGAACCATATGTGTGTTCAAATAAAGGCAACAGTAGTATACCGCTGTTCAAAACTCATAAATCCATGGACAAAAAACAAAATCGGGATAACAAACTAAAACCGAGGGAAACGCATTAAATATAAGAGGAGAACAACGACATAACACTAAAATGTAACACATATAGACAAAATCCCACGAGAATGACAAATATAACATATATATATAACATCAAAACCAAATACATGAATTTGGGATAGACAAGTACCGTGACACGTCTTATCGCAATGTGAATTTACACTCAAAAATAAGAGAAAACAAACGACACAACGTTATAATGTAATACACACAGAAACGAACTATAATATAACAATGACCATATTCCTGACTTGGTACAGGGCATTTTTAAAGGAAAAAATGGTGGGTTGAACCTGGTTTTGTGGCATGCCAAACCTCGCACTTTTATGGCCATGTGAAATATAACATCAAAATGACAACACAGGACTACAATATAAATAAATTGGAGAACACAATAGACAAAGAATCACACGAACAACAGCCAACAAAAGGCAACAAGTTCAAAATTTTAATACGCCAGAAGTGTATTTTGTCCACACAAGACCCATGTGTGACGCACAGATACCAAAGTTTGAAAGCCGAAACGAGTACAAAGTTGAACAGCATCGAGGACCAAAAGATCAAAAAGGTTGTGCCAAAAACGGCAAGGGTTTTCCGTTAAGTTACCAGAAAATCCCTATAATTTAGAGTAATTTATACTTTTGCAAACAGTAAATTTAATAAAATGAATATTCAAAAGATGTACATGATAAAGCTGAAGTATTAACTAATTACAGGAAACAACTGAAATACATTTACATAACCAGACATTTGAAACACAAAAGTAGACACATCCGAATACGTTTAAACCTCTACGCCAAGTGACGTCCTATTTGAAACTGAAAAATGACGAAAAAATGACGTCATTAGAATTAGTAAAACAGAGCATCAAAAAATGAAAAATGACGAAAAAATGACGTCATTAGAATTAGGATTAATTTAAGATTATATATTTGAACTAAATACTGATATTGCATTTAATAACAAAGCACATTTTAATTCTTATTAATATAAAACTGAGGTAGCAATTAACTATATTATAAAACTATGTCAGGTTTGTTATGAATCTAACTTCAAACGTAAAATATCGTACTGATTACTTTGAACGAAATCAAATCTGATAAATGAAGGCGGTGATTAATTTTCTTTACCATAACACAGAAATATAATAGAAAAGACGTCAACACATTTGACAAAATCCGATGAGAATTACAAATATAACATTAAACATTTAAACTAAATACATGAATATGGGATGTATAAGTACCGTACCACGTCTTATAGTAATGCGAGTTCACACTCGGCAAAACAGTCACAATCGGGAATAAGTCACGTTTGGTAATTAAAAGATTAGACGACATTATGACAAAACACAATCTACCATGTGGTAAAAATGTCCTTAGCTAGTTTGGTCAACGAAACATCGTATGGATCCACCAAATCGTGATGGTGTCCATAAAATTTACGGAGTGTCAATTTTAATCTGTCCTCCTCATAACTTTGTTGGAGCAATTTCATTGTTTGTATCAATCAAAAAAACTTAACATTTACTCTTCGCAAATTATCTAAATAACTTCTAAAAGAAGCGGTGAAACAGAAATGTGAATCTGTTTAATATCTCATCTCACGGCTTTATTCGATAAATTATGTTCGTGAAATAATGAAATGTGGAGGTCATGTCGCATCGCAATTATGGCATTGTAATTCCTTAATCAAGATTTTAGATATGACATAAATCATTTTTATGAACAGTATTCATATTTAAAAGAAAGTAGAAAGCAATCAGGAAATGTACTGGAAATGGAAAGGAGATGTAAGACTTGCCGGAATCAGCTACCACTTAGAAAAAGAGGTACATTTACAGGACTGTGTAATGCATTCAGCATATTAACTTATAAGTCGGGTATATTGATGATGTCTACAACTGCCCGTGGTTGTTGTGTCTTTTATCCAGCACTTTTGTGTTGACATGACATATCGATGGTTACTATGTTTCTTCCACTTTTAATTAACTGTCAAACTAATATATAATAAATATATTATTACTTATCAAATAATTCGACATTCGAGTTTTCTTCACCATACATATATTCCCTTAGCCGCTTCAATGCGTTAACATTTCTTTTGTGATTAAACAAAATAGCCCTGTCTTTCATTTCATTAAAAAAACTGCAAACGTTAATTCATAAATCGTGTTTTAGGTGAGGAAAAATGTTGACATCATCAAAATGTGTTTTTGCTGTTAACAATATACAAGGTGCATTTGCTAGACTTGTATTCAACAAACTGTCTGTATTTTTATTTGACTTTATTCTCATCGACTTGTTATTTAGTCTTTCGAGACATAATGCATACGGCTAGGATCGTATTTAAAGGATGAATGTGTTGCTCGAACTACCATTACGTTTTAAAGTTCTCTTTATGGACGATACCATTGCATTGAATAACTCAAAGTTCGATGAAAACGATAACAATGACAATAACCCCAGTGTGAATACATATTGTTTTATGAATCAACTTTTAAATGTACAGGAAAAAGTAAAATCAGAAAAATACTGAACTCCGAGGAAAATTCAAAACGGAAAGTCCCTTATCAAATTGCAAAATCAAATATAGTGTAAATTCCTCTTTATGTCCATGACCATTTTTGTTGAAGCCATAATGAATTCTTTAGTAGATTCTCTATACCTTATACTATTCCATTTGTCGTTTCCACAAACCGTTTATAATTTATCAACAAGAATTATCGGATTGTACCTGTGAGGTGCAAATATTTAGATATAATTCGTCCGGAACATACAACTAGTAGAGTCTGGTTGCGTTTGTTTTAGTTGTATCACTTAAGTCTTTTGTTACATTATTTTTGTAATATTTGTTTTTGAACTGATCTTAGTTATCCTTTCATTTGAAAAGCTTTCATAAAATGAACATTTTAAACTTTTCATTTAACTTTACCATAAAGAACTATAGTTTCCTAGACGATACGATACCAATGCAATCTCCTGTCAACGATATGTGCTATAACTGTTTAACTGATACTTTGTTAGGCAAAATGAATAAAACATAGCCTAATCACCTAATTTTACGAGCACCACGACGGATTCTTTTTACCTTTCCGTATCATCTGAATTTGATGGGGTTCGTGTTGCTCAACTGAAGTTTCTGTGTAGACGTTTTAATTTGACTGTACTGTTTGTCTACTTTTTATTGTTTTTGAATACCCCTCCCCCCTTTATATAATTATTAATGAAATACAGCCCAGTCTACATTATACATCTAAATGCGAGAAAACACAAAAATGAAGGCAAAGGAAGTATATCGCTGTTCAAAAGTAATAAATGTATTTTTCGACATAACTATGCACTTATGAAAGAGGGTATTACTTCTATAAATGTAAAGCCCATATATGTATAACAACAGCATTACGTTTCCATTGGTAAGAACTCCGCTGTTATGATACTTTGTTCAATATGATAGTTTTTAATGTGCTCCGGAACGTTTAGCAATGCTTGTTTTACTGTTCACTAAAGGCGCGGTGTGTTTTTCATGACAAGCAAATATAATTCGCGGTGCATTATATAACTTCGCACTTTACGTTCACTTTTGAACTTTTCGTTCTAATTCTGTATTTTTATGTTCTGTTTTTAAAAAAAATCCGAAAACATACCTGATATATCCTTTTTCTTGTGTTATCTCCATGAAATTATGTAAACCATGTAAATAATTACGGAAATAGAAGGTAAGAACAAAATATACGTTATAAATTTACGATAACTTTCTATGTACACATCGTATTCGTTTTCATAAAATAAATAGTTGGTCTTAAAGGGGCACTAGCTGTCAAATTCATGGTCACCGATTTGACTCAAATTCTCATAGTTGATTTATAACAATGTAAAACATTTATCCAAACTATCAAAAGTCTAAAATAAACAGTTTACAGAGCACGGGGTAGATAATATATAGGTTCGTTTCGTGTGTATTTTAGTCCAGACGCCAACTAATTAACTATCGATTTGATCTCAGATGACCATATAAGCGATGTAAACATAAATAAAGATACGAATAGATTAAACCAACACGTGCAATTGGATTTTTATAGGTCTGTTTGATTTTATTTTATAGATTAAAAATATATGTTTCTCTTTGTTTTTAACCGTATAAGAATGGTTTTATGTGCATCGAATTAGTAATCAAATGATTTACTGTAGTTTCACTTTCATTGTTGACATTCTTTTTCTTTGAATAACCAGTACACGTACAATGCATGCGTTGTCAATCTCTAGCTAGGGGTTAAATTGAAGTTCACATGAATACGGATTTAAAGAGGTCGACTCATTCACTTGCAAGTGAATAACTAATTATCAATGTTTCTTAGCGTAATTTGACAAAATTGAACCTTTTTGACTGCGAAAAGCGAATTGTTATTTCACTATTTCACTTTCATTATTGATTGAACAAAAAAAAAAATCAAACTGTACATTTTTTATATATCTCGTAGCTAGTGTCCCTTTAAATTTGAAGAAGAACGTCGCAAGTTTTCCATATTTATTCGTAAAGTGATTTTCACAAAATATATTTATTAAAACAATCAGAAATTCTTGATTATTAAAAAAATTGAAAAGGATGACATCGAAAACATTTCTTTTGTCATTAAATATTTCCTCTAGTCGAAAAATACCACCTCAGATTTCTCTCTCTTATTTGAAGGTAGGTTGATTTATGATATGGGGTCTTACTTAATGTTGGAAGAATTGTTTTATTAATTTCTAATCAGAATATCATATCATAATAGCAAAGTTTGTACTTTATCAAGACAGTTTTATCATATATCATTGATTTTACCTGTTTTGATATAGACATCATTCATTTAGAACGTGACATTGATTTCAACTTTGTAAGTATTTAGATAACATGTTATTTTCGTCTATATTGTCTTGATAATTTCCTTAAAATAAAAGACAATGATGATTAGTGAGTGCAAGTTATATGTTTGAAGAGATTTTATTTATATTTGACATGATTTTTCATTTATTTTGTATTTTAAAAGTAGACAGGAAGCGGAAAAAATTCTTCTTTAAAAAGAAGTGAAGTTTACGTCACGCCAAAAAACTAGCAAAAAGTTTGAGAAGATTCACAGTTGGCAGTAGAAAAGCAAAAGACTGATGAAAAAAATGCAACACCATGGTAAAAATCAAATTATCGTATAGACAAACAAAACTAATAGAAACTGTCCAGGAAGTAGTTCTCGGTCCACTAGTGGCACCCAATGAGTGGCCCTTGTCGGCCTATTGCAAGTTAAAGTCCGTTAACAAATTATATTTAAAATTTCCACAATCTTGGTCAAGTGTATAAAGTTATCGTAAATTTATAACGTATATTTTAAATTAAAAAAATTGAAAAGGATGACATTGAAAACATTTTTTTTGTCATTAAATATTTCCTCTAGTCGAAAAATACCACCTCAGATTTCTCTCTCTTGTTTGAAAGTAGGTTGATTTATTTGCTTGTCATGAAAAACACACTGCGCCTTTAGTGAATAGTAAAACAAGCATTGCTAAACGTTCCGGAGCACATAAAAAACTACCATATTGAACATGTTGAATAAAGTATCAAAAAGCGGAGTTCTTACCAATGGAAACGTAATGCTGTTGTACAGTATTATGGCAACAACAGATGAAACAAATTATTGACAAAGATATACCATTCAGGACAACCACACCATGAAAGCGTCTGTGTAACTTTCAAAATAGTATAATTATCTTCCAGTGATATAAATGCATATGACAATTTTTAGCTTTCTGAAAAGCTTAAGAGTACTTCACTGTATCAAAATCCAGATTTATTGAACAGTTAACAGAATCTTTTTTTACGCAATATTAATTTGCATATAGATATTCCCATGCATGTTTTCTACACAGCTATTTTGAAAACGTGTTGTTAAATGACTCCTAACTATTCCAAATCATTGATCTCACAATATTATTTATGCACAACCACGTGTAGTGTTTTCACACGTTTATAACATTGTGTTTTGTTACATGGAACACTTGAAATCTAACAAAATTGATGAATGACAATGGCAGTTGTGTGTATTCTTAATATTGATGTATATATGTGGTGTGCCAGTTATCATTTTGTTCAAATTATAACTTATAATTATACATATGCATGCATGCCAGTCAGTACAATAGAAATAAGCCATAGTAACATTTCTGATGGAATAATACAAATTAGCTCCAGTAATAATTCTGATGGTGTTTGTATAATAAAATGTGGCAAACGTGACAATTATAATAGTATAATAGAATTTGGCCCGAGCAACAACCATGATGACACTAGTTCTGACGTTGAAACAGCAATTATATCTGCCATGACGCGTATCTTGATTTTGCAAAAGAAAAGTTGTCTGTTGGTTACAAGAAAGACTTAAATGACAATTTTACGAGCATGGAAGTTGTCCTCAGATATATTTGTCGGGTATCTTTACTCTTTCAGTTAATCTGGGGTTTTTCCTGTGTATTAATGCCTTTTCTGAACTAATGTATGTTCGACCTGAGAACCAGACAGCGTGCCTTGAGATGCTAGGATTTAAGAACGAATGATCTTTAACTAGTGAAAGAAGCATTCATTTGTTTTTTTCATCACAGTGCAATGAGTGACAACACAAAAAGAAACCAATTATTAGTGGAAGATCACCTGACAAGCATATCCTTCCGAAGGACGCTCATAAATATTGATTTCTGTAATTGATATGTCGAATATAGAAAATCTTAAAATGTGTTTACTAGTACCTTTAAGTTATTGTTTAATTGCCACGGAAATTGGTTTAAAGTAAGTTCACAAAATTACTTAACCATTTTAACTCCGAGGAAAATTCAAAACTTAAAGTCCCTAATCAATTGGCAAAATCAAAAGCTCAAACACAACAAACGAATGGACAACAGCTGTCAAATTCCCAACGTGGTAATACCACAACAAGAATATATGCAGCAAACACCATTGTTAAGCGATATTACCAAAAAGGACAGAAAAGTATAGCAAAAGTTTGGCATGGAATGTATGCGTTTATTCATGGAATTCGCAGAAAGCAATTTGATAAAAAAATTAAACAAAAACAGATGAAGGTAGAGGAAAAAGTACTAAATCTGAATGATTTCCGAGATTTTGTTGAATGTTATCCATGAATTCTGGTGGTCAGTGGTTCTCTCTGAACAGTCCAGCTTTCTCCACTAAATTCAACTTACCATCGCGATATAGCCGACAGTGGTTAAAATGGCATTAGTTACCAATACTCAACGAATGACAGTATTTGGACGAATGATACCTCAAACGTTTCAATTGCACTATGCTACCAATTGGTAAGCACAGGGTGAGCAATTTTTGTCGACAAAATATCTCTTCAGTAATATTCGCAGACAACATTTTTGAATTTAAAAATTGAAAAAAAACCTTTATGAAAAGCCTTGTGTAGTAATCAGTACACATATCTGCAAAAAAAAAAAAAAAAAAAAAACAATATCAAGTAAATCATATTTCTATACCCCTACGACATTGCAACAAAAAGAACCAATACCAACAAAAGTTAGACTTTACTTTTCATTTCTATGCATAATAGTTTTTTCATGTAAAATTTTGCAACAAACTCTAGTAGATCTCTGCCAAAACACAAACGAATGCAAAAAAATAAATCAAAGACGATTAGAGGACAAGTTAAAAATAGATTTACACGTCATAAATAACTATCAGTTTTTGGAGCATTTCATGTTTTATTCAATCTTATTTTTTTTTTATTTGATGATGATAACAATACTTACTGACAACTATTAAGTATTATTTGACACAATTCTGGCGTGATGAAGACGTATAAATGCCAAGCGTCTACAGTTCACAAAGATAAGGTAATAAAATTCGACACTTATTGTCTGTAAATAGCGAAAAGTTAGGGCAATAAAAACTACAATAGACAATGCATGTCGAACATGTAATGTGAAATTGTTAATTGATAAGATGATCAAATAAAACTGGCATTGAATATATTTATAATTGTAGCATGCAATATATACGAATTTTATGTATAATCTGACAACTGATATCAAATCCATTTGCTGAATAAATGGAAAGGGAGACAACTTATTTGCTACTTGCAATTATTTTGGCCTTGATCCTAGAGAGTCATAAATTGTCGAATTGCGCATCTGGTGCAATGCATTTGGGACTATAAGACCCAAGGGGATTGCATTCATTTATGAAATCTACATATTTAAGTGACGTTTTTTTTATTTTTGGATAGAACATAAAACAGGCTTACTATAGTGTTATTGATTGACTTTTCCTGAATAAAGTTCAGATAAGATTCATTGTTGAAACATAGTTTTGACACTGATGAAAATAAATATCAGTTAAAATGTAAAAAAAAAAAGATATTCAAAGGTTGCATATGAAATTTAGTACTATGAATTCTCAAATCAACATGTGATTCAAAATACAAAAAGTTGATTACATTGATAATACAAAAATAAAGGCAACAGTAGTATACCGCTGTTCGAAATTCATAAATCGATTGAGAAAAAAAAACAGATCTTGGTTACAAACTAAAACTGAGAGAAACATATCAAATATAAGAGGAGAACTACGACATAACAGAAACACAACATTAAATGTAACACACACAGAAACGAACTATAATATAACAATGACCATTTTCCTGACTTGGTACAGGACATTTAAAGAAAAAATTGGTGGGTTGAACCTGGTTTTGTGGCATGCCAAACCTCCCGGTTTTAAGGCAATGTTAAATATAACATTAAAATGACAACATTACATGACAGGACTACAATGGGAAAACATATAGGACAGAGTTTTAACTTGATGATCATGGTACTATGAAAATTGGCCTCACTCTGTTTTTGATTTTTTCAGATATGTTTTTTTTTTATTTTGGTAGGTGTGTATGTTCTGAATATTTTGCTTGAAGCTCTATCTATATTTAAAAAGTTGAATAAACCGTCAATCATCTAATTTAATGTCTATTTCATAATTGAATATGGGTAAACATCTTAAACGTTTATGTCTTTCACCAACCATCCTTTATGGTAGAATTCAACACAAAGCACAAAAATATCGACATGCACCATGGAAGTTACTCAAACCTTAAAATTACTTTATTATTCTGTAAGGATATAGTAATAATACTATTGCAAAGTCATTAGAGATGTCATTGTTGTTAATCAATATTAATTTATTTAGGCATATTTATTCTCGGACCAGTTGTATGAATGATATGGGTTATGTTCTACCCCGGTATTCTATATATGATGCTATGAAAAATTCCTAATGGTAGGAATTGTGCTGGATTTTTATAAGGGGACGACATGAAATTTCAATCTGTCTGGAGGTGACATCTCCCTTACTGGTACATTGTAGTAGTCATATGCAATTGCCAATCCCTGTTGAGCATTGTCATATATGTTACCGTTTCGAAATAGGAATTGGACTTCTTATAAGATTAGATTTATTTGTGTTTCGAAATTGGCCAGAGATAAAGGGGCGGAGCGTACACGAAACACGATTAGCCCGCTGCATTTTCGGGCCAGGAACATCAGGCCTTTGATGTATTCAATTGAGAAAGGAAATGGGGAATGTGTCAAAGCGACAACAACCCGACCATAGAGCAGACAAGTATGTTAAATATAAGTTTGGTTCATTTATATGTTTAAGAATTTTATGTGGCGTCTTTTTCACCTGTTTACATTATTGTTAAAGAAACAACTAAAGCATGCAGCCGGGTGCGGCAATTACTTGCTGCATTAAAGAGAAATTGGTGGCCTTGAACTGATCGGGGTATTGTCTCTTTGAATCTTTGACCATTTCCATTCTGAAGTCTAATTAATATTATATTTTTTTTAATTATTTTTGAAGATTTTAGCAGAAATCAGTTGTTTGGTTTCCTTTAGTTCATTTTTTTTTCTTTCAAGCTTCATATTCGTAAAATTAATGATACCAGGCATTGAACCTCAAATCGAATTCTTAGTAAATCTTTGGTAAGAAAATTCATTCTCAGTCATTTATTTGCTGCACTGTGGTTTTCTATGTTCTATCCTAGCCGTATTTTGCTTATACATTGTACTTCAACATGAAACCATATATACAAGCATGACATGCTATTTTATGTTGAAAAACTGTTGACAAATAATTTCAGTTCCAAACGTGACTATACATATTTAAGTTGCTTTCCTCACGGACATTTATGAATTAAAGGTTACACGAGAACGTACTGATCAAAAATGAAAACGACTATCAATAAAATCAAAATTAAAAAAAAATGACAATTCCAAGATTAAATCGACAATTTCAAAAATAAACATAAGAGCATGGCCCTTATAGGTTCCGTACATTTAATATTAATCAAAAAGATAGGTAAAATTGCTACAATTGAAAGGATCGAAATAACTTAAAATCTGTGAATTGGTCATTTTCATTTTTGTCAAAAACAGATATTATTTTTTGCGACTAAAATTTAACTTGTATACTCAACATGTTTGATTGTTCTACATGTATATATCATGTAGATTTCAATAAAACCTTTAAAAAAAAATATTTTATGCAATAGTTTATACTTAGATCAGACAGCAAATACACAACGCAAACAAATCTAGAATACAACTAATTGTCTTTATAAATAGGCAAGTGTCATTACAAAATGTCAACCTCATGTATAGTATTTACAATAAAATCAAGTTTCGAGTTTTTAAAATACTTTAATACAGAATTGGTATTAAGAAAAACTAGTTGGCCTTGTGTTGTTCGCTGTTGTTGGTTTGTGTTTGTACAGTTTTTTGTTCAAAGATGTTAGATGTTTGTGTTGTATGTTGTACTGAGGATATTTCTGATACCCTTCTTTTTACCCCAATTGCAAAAGGTTTATCGACATAATTATCCACACGAAAAGCTATTGGTACATATAATATATTTGGTTAAATTATTGATTTTTTTTTCTTTTATAAATCAACATCTTTGTACAAATTGAAGTGGATCAGTCTTCTGAGGGTAAGACCATTACTGATATATAAAAAGGAATTACAAAATTCTTTGTGCATCTGATGCTCTTTAAGGCTCATAATAAAATCGAATATTTCAAAGCAATGGATGTTTATGAACCGAAACAGATGATGAGCTATGTGACCAAACATGACCTAAGGATGATATCCAAGTAGTCAGAGATTTAAAAATCTATGTTATAGAGACCTTGACATGAAAAATGTGAAATAATTCAAACAATATAAAACAACAGGCTTCTTAATTACAAAACAATTTTCGGAAAACAAAAATGACCAATATGAATAACCCTATCATAGTTGAACTAGAGGTTTCTGACTTTGGATAGCCACATAATGAATGTGGCTGAGTTAAGCATATTTGAGTGCTCAACCCTTCATCTAACATTGAACAGTGGTGTTTCAGTACAAAATAAGACCACACTGTAAAATCAGTCGAAAATGACTTACCTCAACAGATCAGTACAAGGCACAAAACAACTAACATGAAGTTTATCGAAACAAAGTCCCGAAATGAGAGTACTCGAATTTACTAAAGCTTATTCAAAAACAATTACAACAAATAGATAAATCAATGTCTTTAAGACTAAAGTATCAATCAGTGCACATCCAATGAAATAAATTTAAAGACATCATCAACAGTTCGAAAAAATGCATGCTTTTGTGCAATGCAAAAATATAAATAAACACTGTTGACCAGTTGTTAAATCATGCGTAATTAACACTGTAGATATATAGCAACATATCTAGTTATGTTTTAATAGTTTGAAACCAAAATCAAATTTATTGCTTATAAAAATTATATGGAATGATTTAAATTTCACACCAGTAACTTTATTCAACTGATATTATTTACAAATAAGTATATTCAAAGGATTAACATGGATCTAGTCTAAATGTAAACATTATCATTGTAAACATTAAAATGTAATACTCCGTTTTCAATAAGCCAATTTCGTAACAAAATATGTGGATTAATTGACAAAATCAGAAAAAGATTGTAATTAATTTGTGGTAACAAAAACTCTGCCTTTATTTATTGGTTATCATTCGTTACGTTCATTTAACTCGAAACCGCCAATACAGACATGCACATTACGAACAAGTTTGAAAATATACAAACCTTAAGAAGGCGGCAAAGAAAATTATCATCCACGACAGGAAAATTAACAATCTGGAATGAAATATTGTCTCGTTTGTCGTACATTTGTGCATGAAGTTTAAAATATTATAATCTAGAAAAGGGCTTGTATTGCTCTCTGTATTATTTTTTTTAAGTAAGTTCTTTGTGTAAATGTCCGCAGTAAAATTAAAACTTTTCTCATTATTCAAATCAAAGAGATTTCGACAAGGTAACAGTAAGTGTTTTTAAATTAATAAAACAAATGTCATTTCGACGGAACTGTGCTTGGCCATTCATGGTAATTCGTAAAAACAGAAGAGCGGGTCTGCTGGTAAACGTATACAATCGTTTTTTATGGGAATACTTACGACCCTTCGATAAACTTTATTGACGAAGTGTATATAAAGATTGTCAAGCAAAACAAATAAAGCTTTAATCAACTCAAGACACTGGTGGGTTAAATCTGGTTCGTGACGTTTTTAGAATATTGGTGTGACTGTATGTAGAAAGGTCAAACAAGGTTTGTTAAAGACAAAAAAGGTAATAAAAAAGATATGATTAAACCGTTTCATTTTATAATACTTTTCATTGCAGTAGTAGAGAGCGCAGGGCATAATTAATAAATTGCTTGCAACTGAAAATTTTGCTGACAGTTGAAAACGACTTTTGTTACCTTTTTCCTAGTCCTTGAAATGTGTTTGGTAAACAATTATAACTATAAACATTGAAGCTATTGACGTGACTGACATTTTGCACTTATCACAAATTGGAATATGGATAACTGTTAAAACATAATTCCCATGCCGAAACCTTATAACATTTATCCTGCTAGACGAAGAATCATGAATTGATCACTGATGGCCTTGATAGAGTTTCCAAATATGTTCCATAAAAACAAGAGAGAATTGGGGAGGAGTAAAATGTATTTTAAAACGATTGGATTCATATGATACACCTGTAATTAAATTACGGATATACAAATTTCAATTTATGTAAATTGAAAGAGACACTAGGTTTACACAATTGAGTTATAAAGACAAACGGTTTAATTTCAGCAAAATAAACAAAGATAAACCAAATATTTGCGTGCTCTAAATCTGATACTTGTTACACGTTATATGTTGAAGGTTACTATATATCATATATTCACACTTTACGAGGCTACTGGGATTTTCGATCGTTGGTTGCATATCGTTCAAGTGAAGAAAAAAACCTACAAAATGAAACTTAAAATTTCAGATGTCACGCGTCCAAAGCAATTTTTTTGGTTAGGACTTATAAATTATAAAGAGAAATCGTTATACGACAAAGTATGGTCTTCAACATGGAGACTTAGCTATCAACGATTAGCAAGCTATAAAAGGCCCCAACAAATGAGAAACGAAAAACACTTATGAACCACATCAACAAACGTCAACAGCTGACCATCAGATTCCTGACGTAGAACAAGTGCAAACAATTGCAGCTGATTTAAACGATTAAAAAGGTACCAACTTTCACCCGTATCTGAAACAATAGTGCATCATCACATCATATAAAGACACACTATAAAATATCAATTGAAATGACTTATCTCAAACAAAAGACATATAAACACAGTGAATATACACTGAACGAATAAAGTTGATCTATTATACATTGTTTATATAAAATCAATTAAATAAAGTTGAATAGAATAAGAGAACAGTAATATACCGCTGTGAAATGTTTAACAATTTGAGAAAAAAAAAAAATATTAAACTTGAACCAAAATCCGCCAATTACAATTATATAAGGCTTTTACAAACCTTGTCAGTACCAGCACACTGACTTCTGATCTTATCATATCATCAGGTGACTTATAGTACACAATAAAAACAACACTTAATGGAATGACTTTTTTTAAATGGTTGTTTTCTGATAGCTCTTCACTTCTTTATTTCACATTCATTAATCAAAAGTCCTTCATTATTATAAGTTTTTAGTTTTGAAATATTAAAAGTTTAAACCATAATAAAATCATAGTAATACTGCGGAAATATTTTTGTTTGTTAATCAAAATTCAAGATATTACATCGTTTTGCATACTTTTGATTCTTTTCCCAATATATATATAGGTATAGTAAAATTATCATATACAACATAACAGATTTCAATACATTACCTCATTTTGTGACAATGACACAATGCCACAAACAAACATCCGACTCTCCGAATAGTTATTTCTTCTTGTCCAGACTAGTAAACATACTAACATACATAGAAAAAAAAATGTGAGCAAATTAGCAATTTATATAAAAGTAGACTGTTTAACATTGTTCAACCTGCACAGAAAAGTATATTGGGTAAGAAAAATGCACTTAATGCAACATTTCTACACTGGTAACACATATCTTACAAGGTCAATTCACATTTCATTTTTTACATCTGTAATTTATTTTGAAAAAAGGATTTATTTTGACTAATTATTTTAGTAAGATTCAATGTTTATAATAAACTAGACATATTTAAAAAAAAAACTCATCATAGATACCAGGACTAAAATTTTACACTTACGCCAGACGCGCATTTCGTCTTGAAAAGACTAATCAGTGACGCTTGAATCAAAAAATGTTTAAAAGGCCAAATAAAGTACAAAGTTGAAGAGCATTGAGAGTTTGAAAGCCAACACTCTAAAAAGAAATAAGACGCGTGCTAGTTTGAAAATCACGTGTCTAACAAAAGTCTGCTGATAATGCAAACCTACCAATACAGTGACCGACCTTTCATTTTCATTGATAAAAACAGGAAATTAAACGCCTTGACTTACTTGAAAGTATTCACTCAGTTTTATGGAATTCTCAGTGTAGTTATTATTTGTTAAGCAAGGTTGTAGCTATAGACATTTTTTGTATGACATTTGACATAATTAGCATCAACAGATGGAAGTAGCTATATTTAGTGCAAAAAGAGAAATTTGATTGTAGATATTAAAGTAAATATAAAAAAGTAAAATAACAAATATACCGATCTCCAATGTAAATTCCAAACGTAAAGACCCTTTATTATCAAATGACAAAACGCATCAAACGAATGGGAAACATGTTTCTGACTTTGTAAAGACACTTTCTTATGTAAAAAATGGTTGATTGAATCTGGTTCGATTGCTACTTGCAATCTTCTTATCATAGAATGGCGATCCAGAACTTCAATAATTAAATATATACCTTGCTGTTAAGGAATTCTTCATGTATAATGAAATGTAGAAGAGTGGGTTAACACACCTAAAGTATGCTTGCCTTTAAAAAAATTGATTGGTCGTTTTTGGTGTTTATAACTGTCTCATTGACGTATACCTGTCATTTTTTTCCCTATACTGCCAAAAATATATATCAAGTATTCAAAAAGACATTTCCATATGACAAAAGGAATCTTGTTTCAGTTAAATTCATGTGTATAGCTTAAAAGTAATTTTAGGTCGCCATTTTAACGTACATCATTAGATCGTTACTTATATTCATATGTTTTAATGATCGGCATCGAGTTGACGACTCTATTATTAGGTTGTCAATGTAACAAGGACAAGATTTGTAATCGTTCAGTAAACTTTCCTCAAACTGATTTCATAGTAATACTTGAACGATGAGTGTTTACATAGATGCCAGTGTCATTTATTTCATTAAAGATTGTGACATTCTTTAACTAAAGATTTCCAAGAGACGTGCCATGCCTATCTATTATTATCTATTACAAGCTTCATGTTTTTACATTTCAGTTTTAGGTGTGTAATATTATGAAAATAGTCAGTTTGTAATTTGAGGTCATACCGTTAGACTTTGGTCAATACGTTATTTGTAAAATGTCAAAATCACCCCGCCCGCACTCAAAGAAAAAAATCAAAGATTAAATTATCATAACTTTAAATGCCATATTGGCTTTCCGTTGACTAAATTGGCGCTCAATTAAACATGAAGAAGGCAACAGTATCATTTCAAAAAAAAATATGAAAATAAAAATACATGTATTTGAAAGTCGAGCCAAATCTAATGAAGGGATATATATGCATGATGTAGAATAAATTAGGCGTTGCGAATGGTTTTAAGGATTATCCCTCCCGCAGTGAAATGGACCTTGTGTCGTAAGTATTTGACAAAGATACTCGCCTTGTAATTAAGTACGCTTGAATTTTCCTCAGAGTTAAGTATTTTTGTTATTTTCCTTTTTGACACAAGTTTACATGTCTCATTTCTAAATTTTACACTATTCTTTTTGATTTTGATATTTTTCAGTTTCAATTTTTTTCACTTCCTATGTCAACATGGAAGTAAAAATTGTAAAGTTTGTTAATAAAAAATGTTTACTCGGAATGTTTTATTGGAAACAAGAAATTTCAAGATGTTTATAATAAATTTAGAAAGAAGAATTGCTGTACCAATGTCTTGTGCTGTCTAAAGTTCCATTCTATTCCTGTCTCATACAACAATCCGGTAAATTGAACTAATGACATACTTTAAATAAATTCATTGCCGTTTTACTAGCTTTAACATAAAACCTCTCATTTTCTATAATGTTAATCCAAATTTATATAGTTGCTGCTACAGCTTTTACTTAAAAGATATTACATTGTAAGCCTGGGTTATGTACTTTCTAGATTAAGATTTAGAAATATATTTAATCTTTTCATTTATTTAAAACATTATTTTATTGCACTAATATTGCACTTTCTTTTATTTATTTATCTATGTTTCTGTCCTAAATTTTCTTGTGTTAATTTGAACCATACTCCTGTTACATAATGTTAAGTAGTATTTTCAACATTACCATAACTAGAAGGCTTGGCTAGACATAAAACTACGTTCAACTTACCTCATTTTTAAAAAATTCAATTTATCATGATATAGATTGAATCAAATTATGTTCTTCTTTCGATAAACTGTTAAACCTTTGCATTCAACAAAAACAAAAACATAAACCACTCGTTAGTCATAAACAAAGAGCAATTGTAACTAACATTATAAATGAATACACTCACTCAGCTAAATGAGGAATTGAAAGAGACGAACAAGTTTGTTTCACACTACATGTCTACATTTTCAACTTGTATTGCTTCAAATAAAATATCTACCCGGAAAGAAGAAAATCAAACACAGAAATTCAAAATCATCAATATTAATCTGCAAGACACAAACACACAATTGAATGACAACAATGTTTTAATCATTATTATTTAGTTCAAACCTTTTGTCTCGATTACAATTAATCAGCAGCCATATTTTGTATTTTAAACCTGGTTATAATTTTAGGAATTCATAGCATTAAATTTCAAAAGCAACCTTTAAATATTTAGTTTTTAATAATTGTGTTTTGTAAAACAATTCCTAAAAAGTTTTGTTTTTCTTTAATCTATGTATTTTTCAGCAAGTCGAAGCAAACAAATCCACATCATTTAGCCTGGCAATGGTTTTTGTGAATTGTAATAAAACATTTTGTTCTTAAGGCATACAAGATAAGGAAACGGATAGTGGGCATCCTCATCTAACATTGTCTTTTGCACTATTGAACGATTTCAATCACACTTTGACAGATAATTATAAAGTAAATGCTGTTGATTCCCATTGAATTATAAGTGGGTGTATGGGGATTCCTTCAATTTGTTAATCCTCTAAAATTGAAGCGTGAAGTGCACACATTTTGTCAAGAAAAGCTTACATTTAAATGTCCTTCTGCAATCTAATCTAAATAAAGCATTCATTTTTAACACATTTTTGGGTAATGGAAAAGTTAATCACTCTCTCTAGTATTGTCCTGAATCTTTTCAAGGATAACTTTACAAACAGACACGAGAGATGTAACGTGACGATTTTAATAGTGGCGATTTTATTGTCTCTTTAATGTCCCTGATGCAGACATCCATCTTTTGTCTCGCTAGTGCAAAGGAACTAAGTAAGGTGGTAATATTTTCGCTTGCATTAATTAAAACTAGATACTGAATCGCTGTTTTGATCTACTAATACCACAGCCTGCACTCAGTCTTACGTTGAAAAGTCATGACGGTTGCCTTGAAATACACTGTAACGTTAATGTGTATAGTTTTCGTTCATGTGGTGCAAAGAGAAAAGTATTGAGGTACAATTTTAATTTTTAATGTTTTTTACATCATTAGAATGTAAACTGATTGTAAAGCATATTATCCATGGTGATAGAATACTTTTCAATTCCTTATTTTCGAAGTATTTTTGTTATTTCGTTGTCATTCTTTATACCAGTGTTCCAAATTACACTTATTATCGAACATAATATAGCTATCAACGTAGGGATTTTTCTCAATTACTACCTATTGTAAAAGCCATATTTGTATTATGACTATGATTTACACTTAATTATAATGATAAGGGAAGAAGACAAAAAGATAAAAAAAAAACCAATTTTTATACTGCTTAATACTGCTTAGATTATAACGGTTTTTTTTACGTTAAGATTTTTAAAAGTTTCATTTTCTTTTATAAACAAGTCTTGAAGTAAATAAACAGAAATAGTTGATCAAAAAATTTTTGGCAGGTATAATGGATTCTAGAAAAGGTCTTTCCACAAGTAAAGATCTATTTTATTATCAAAACATTAAAAATCAATCTAAAATGTCAGTTCCTATGGCTTTATAGTGTATAAATATGAATTTAAAGCAGAGGTCAAACTCTTGAACGTGCAAATTACCTATGACCCTGACCTTAGTTTCAAGGTCATAAACCAAGGATCTCAAATCAAAAGACCCTAGGTCTTTATTATGTATGGTTAATGAGTTATATCACTTTACGCATAATTCTAAATATAAGATGGGCGAAAACTCCTATTTATTGTTTACGCACCCTTTCAACCAAAATTTATAAGTAACGGCAGGTAGCAACTAACAATGTAGTAAAAATAAGATGTTGATATGTTATAATGTTTTGAAAATTAGTAAAAATAAGCCAAAATAAAAATTTAGAATATGACCTTGACCTTTGACCTTGACTTAATCTTAATTTTTTTGGACCAAGGATCTCAAATCAAAAATACCATAGGTCTCTATCACTTATAGTTTACCAGTTAGAAATGCAAATCACTTATTTCAAATACATCAGGGGAATAAGTTTCATATGGAGTCTCTGGATAGCTTCGGTCAAAACTAAACTCCTAATCCTGAAGATGTAACGAGCAATTTGGTAAAATGAATTGTCGTAATCTTTTACGTTTACAAAGAAGTAGTGACCACAAGAAAAACAATGTTTGGGGAAATAACTCTTACAACGCAAAGTATTTAGTTACGCAGTTGTCAGTTTAAAAGCGTATAAACTATACAATATCATATTCCAAATATCTGAGCGACATCTTTTGAAACAACAAAATTACGCAAGAAAAAAAAATAATAATATAATAATAATCAGAACAAAATCAAAAGGTCTTTCCACGGAAAGGTGGAAAGACATAATAGATTTTAATAATTTAAAGTCATAAGAAACCTCAAATTAAAAAAAAATATGCATGTGATTTTTATAACTAAATGGATAGTTTTCATTATACAACTTATGTACATATACTTTTTTTCTGAGGAACATTCTTTAACTTGTACACATTTAGAAGAAGTTTACATATTTTTAATTGCTTCCTTCCAGGAAGCAATTCGCCGACATATTTTCCGTATGCATAGTGACCTGAGCGTAACCCTTCTCGTAAAAATCCGGTGATTGCAATACGCATGGATTTGTCATTAAAATAAACAATTATTTGATTGTACATGTTAAACACGTGCTCAATACCCATGCTTTTTTATTATTTGTTTACTATAAGGTGACAATCGGTAAACTTCGGCTTCAAAACACGGCATTTAATGAGCAGCCATATTTGTTAAATTATAACAGACAGAGAGAAATAAAATGACTATTATACGATATTTTTGCTAAAAAAATGATAAAATCGTCTACAGAGAACTAAGTTTATAATATATACATGCATTGGTTCAAGAATTGGATGAACATCATTTTTCACCACTCACTCGTTTCATATGACTTTAAATAAAAACGGATGTTCAACAAAATTCATATGATATTCCAAAGCATGTGTTTACTGTGTATCACGGTTTCCTAGCGATTTTCTGCTTTCAGGGAGTTCATTAAATCAAAATTTCAAATTAATGAATTTAAAGAATATTGAAAATTTTAATGAAGCCATCACGAGTGAGCTTACCGTTTATTGATTATCTGTTTCACAGATGATGGCCGATACGCTAATGTTGTTGCTACTGTAATCCCGTTTTCATTTGCTCACATGTATTGTACTTAATAAAATCCATAGTGATGATAGTGTCACCAGATTTGTACGAACATAACCACCACTGTGAGTGCCACATGTAAAGGTGAATCTGCTACCCCTCCTAATCACCCCAAGTTATTGACAGGCCCATGTTGCTCAGTATTTGGTTTTCTTTGTTGTGTTTTTTTATTGTTTTGTTGTTTGTCGTTTTACGTTGTTTGCTAAGGCGTTGTTCGTTCGGTTTCAACTGATGAATTTTGCTATCCTTATGGTATTTTCCGCATATCTTTTTAATTGTTCATTTTTAAAAGCGCAACTTTTGTCACATTTCAAGTTCAAGTGATGAACCAATTTGAACCAATATTTTTAGAAAAATAATCAGGACTACCTTTTTATATCAATAGAACGTTCATTTTGAACATATGGTAGAGTTAACCAAAACACAATAAACACAGCACAACAGGCCTTGTATGCAAGTGCTATTACTTTCCATGTTTTACTAAACTGAAGTTTTTTTTTAGTTGGCTTCGCATTTTGGTAATGTACAAGCATCATTCACTCGGTCAGATAATGAGTTAAAAACAACAGGACAATAATCTATAATACTAGATCTTTGATTTTCAATATCTCCTGCAACAGTTCTTCAAAATTGAGGTAAATGAACAATGATTTTTTTTTGTCTTCAAATGCTTGCAGTGGGTAGATTACTTCGGTAGCAGACACTACTTTCAATTTCAATATCTAATAGGATGACATGCTGCATCGTACAAATACATGTATCATTATTAATGACATTGTCAAGCATGCAGAAAAGTGATATATTCCAAACTGATGTTAAAAAACTGTTTGAAATCCCACACCAAAACGCTCCAATTAACTGAATTAATTACATATTGCAATAATACTACATTTCAAATCAGTATTTGATTCTAACTTTGCCTTGTCCAGTTACCTTAAAGATACAATGCATATAGGCCGTTAGTTTTCTCGTTTGAATTGTTTTACATTGTCTTATCGGGGCCTTTTATGGCTGACTATGCGGTATGGGCTTTACTCATTGTTGAAGGCCGTACGGTGACCTATAGTTGTTAATGTCTGTGTCATTTTGGTCTTTTGTGGATAGTTGTCTCATTGGCAATCATACCACATCTTCTTTTTTATATATTATATATTGCATTGGATTGTGTACGTTCTATTGAAAATAAAAGATTTTACAGTTTCATTTAAACACTATATTGCACTTTTCCTTCATTTTATAGTTCGCAATTATATATATTTCAAGCCTAATATACTATTTTATATACATAACTCACATAACAAAACTTTTCTAATTTATGATCAATTGCAATCGTAAAACATATTCCATCTGAGATATACAGTTTATGAGATAAAAAGTAAAATCACAAAAATACTGAACTCAGAGGAAAATCAATTCGGAAAGTCGATAATCACATGGCAAAATCAAATAACAAAACGCATCAAAAACGAATGGACAAGAACTGTCATATTCCTGACTTGGTACAGGATTTTTCAAATGTAGAAAATTGTGGATTGAACCTGGTTTTATAGCTAGCTAAACCTCTCACTTGTATGACAGTCGTATCACATTCCATTATATTGTCACCGATGCTTGAACAAAACAAACAGACACAATAGTCAAAAATGTCAAAAATAGGGGTACAGCAGTCAACATTGTGTTATCATATTAATCACTATAAAAACAACAAATGTAACGAAGAAGTACACATCAAATTAACATCCTCATTTTGATTATATTATACGATTTTATTTGTCTATGTAAAATGCACCCATCAAGGAAGGAGGGTTTTGAGTACTAGTGTAAAATTGCGCGTTTGAAATTCGCACAGGTAGACATGAAATAATTTTGTCATTCAAAGTATGACGGGATGCATAAATACAGTCACGCAAAATAGATATAACAAAAACTGACTAAACAGTATAAAGTAATAATAAATAAAATAATAGTGTGGTTCAAAGTATGACGGGATACATGAGTACAGAGTCACGTCAAATGTATATCACAAAAAAGTGGGTTAACAGTAAAAGTACTATTAATAAATAAAATAATTTTGTCATTCAAATAATGACAAGATACATAGGTACAGAGTCACATCATAAAATAATTTTGTCGTTCAAAATATGATGGGATACATAAGCACAGAGTTAAGTCAAAAAGGATATCTAAAAAAAACAGACTTAACAGTAAAAGTAATATTAATAAAAACAAATAAAAGAATAATATAACACGTTATTAAGATGATAAACAACGTCAGTACGCAAAATCTATACTTCAAGACCATCGTGTATTATTTGTGAAGTTGATACGGAATATTTATCAACAAGTTCTAAGTACCTTCCGATAAACGACCGTTTCTATCACACTTAAAAGTATGCATTAAACTTAGTTGTCAAGCTGTCTTTCTTACAGTTTTATGTTTTATAATGGAATTGAAGTATGATGTAGATTTGGTATCCGCAAACCAATAGTCAGTGCGTCTAAACTGACATGATATATTACATTGTTTTTTTATTTGCCTGTTGATAATTTGAAGAAAAAATACTAAGAAACCAAAGTTCCAACTTCCTAAGGGAAAATTAGCATCAGATGAATTTGCTATTCTATATACAGATCTAATAACTCCAAACGTTTCCACGTGTTTATAAATCCTTGGTGGTTCAGGTGTTTTGGTTTGAGCGATCTGCAATCAAGAAAACTTTTCCACGCACGAAATATATAAAGTGCGATCTTCTTCATTTGCTGTGCAACAAAATTGTTATATCGTAAATATTTGTGTATCCTATTTCATAATAATTTGGTGATGATGATTCATTCATTCATTATTCCCTTCAAAACAATGCATTAATGGAATATAACCAAACAACGCAGAGATATACGTCTTTCAAAGAAAGCTAACATTGAAATTCCTATCGATAATTTAAGCATAATAAAATTGTCTTTCAAACAGTATTTCCTTTCTAGAATTGTCCTGACACATTTCAATGATAACTTCACAATCCAAAAAGAGAGCAGTAACGTAATGAGTATGAAGTAACATTTGTATGTACGCAATGTCCCTGGTGCCGACTTCTATCTTTTGTGCATCATGTTCATCAAATGCAAATGAATTAAGAGTTGTTGGTGGCATCTTTTTGGTTGCTTTGTTATAAAACTTGAATAGTAAAATGTCGTCTTGACCTAACATTACTCAAATCTTCATGTAGTCTTGCATTGGATATTAGTGCAAGATTTCCAATTGATATACTTAGAGTTACCTAGCATAGTTTTTGTTCATAAAGTGCAAATAAGAACAACTGTTTTGAAATTATTAAAATGGACTAGCTACTAGACATTATATTTTTTGTTCAATCATTTAAAAGTAAAATAGTGAAATGACAATTCTTTTTCGGCAGCCAGTATTGTTCAATTTTGTTAAAATAAGCTAAGAAATATCGAATAGGAATAATTAACTTGGAAGTGAATAACTCGACCTCATTAAATCCGTATTTATGTAAACTTCAATTTAACCCCTTAGATAGAGATGCATTACTAATAACATGAATAAATTATGGGTCTTTAATTATCAAAAGGAAATAATGACTGATTCAAAAAAAAAAAACTCATTCTATACAGGTTAGTTACGGTAGTTAACTTATTTGTTTAACTTATAAAATCAGGCGGAAAAAGAAAAATCCAATTACACGAGTTCGCTATCTATTTATATTCACGTTTATGTTTATTTCGTGTTATGTGGCCGTCGTCTGTTTTCTGAGTTCATTCCGATAGATAATCAGATGGCGTCTTGACTAACATACACATAAAATTATAAGCATTGTATTGTAGGCATTGTTAACTGTTTATTTCAGACTTATTGTAAATTGGACATGTGTTTTAGTGTGCTATAAATCAAATATGAGAATTTGAGTCAAATCATTGACCATGACTTTGACAGCTAGTGTCATTTAAGGGAAAGCTAAACGACTGATTGAAACGTTTCAACGCTCAGTAGATGCACATAATGATCGTGAAGTTCAATCCATTGTCAAAGAATACGTTTCGAAACCTTGTTGGTTTAGTTCATATTCTTGTCCTTGTTTTTCCTTATACAATTATGTTGTCATTGTTTCTTATATTCCAATTAAACCCCGCCAAGATACCAGGATAAAAATAGTGTACACAGGACGGGTGTTTCTCCTGCACAAGATTCACCAGTGATGTTCGAATAAAAAAATTAAACAGCCACATACAGTACAAAGTTGGTGCACATTGAAAACCGAAACATCTGAAAGTTTTTGCCAAATACATGCTAGATTATCTATACCGGGGTTAAGAAATCCTTAGTATTTCCACAAATTCAAAGTATTGTAAAAAGATAATTTGTAACATGACCGTATCAATGATATTCTTGTTAATAACTAAAATGACTCAAAAAATACTCAGAATTGAACATTTTATAAGTGAATTTACTGTTGTTCTTTATTCCTCACTTTTCAACAATCCGTGTTTATACTACGACTATGAATTCCACTGAATGACAGTGCTAAATCTGGTAAAATTGTACAATGTGTTGTTTGCAGCTGCTTTTAAGTGGTAAAAGATAGACATTTTGATTTGTTTTCCATTTTTCCAGGACATTTTTATTCAATTGCTGTTAATTAATAAGTCATAAACTACACAAGTAGATAGAAATGACGAAAAACATTCAATTTGACAGTGTATGAGGTTTGTAGAAAAATAAGGTGATCGTTACACAAATTTTGATTAAATTTTGGAAAATGGAAAAAATGCTCATATAAAATATATATTTAAATAAAAGAAAGATTAATTATTCGATTTGAGCTGCAGCTTTGGTTGT
The DNA here is from genome assembly GCF_965363235.1 of Mytilus galloprovincialis. Lineage (NCBI taxonomy): Eukaryota > Metazoa > Mollusca > Bivalvia > Mytilida > Mytilidae > Mytilus > Mytilus galloprovincialis. The sequence goes on from NC_134843.1 coordinate 24,665,772, forward strand.
CGTTTGTCAAAATGAAGTCATTGGCATTTTTCATGCGTATCGAAAAGTTACAAATATATATGTATGGTGCGTTACATAATATGTTATTAACGTTGATTTAACTTTTCCATGTACACTTAATGAACTACAACTACAAATGAAAACTTGCATAAATGTTTAACTATCTTTCTTTGATGGATTCATCCAGTGCTTTGTTCTTTTGTCATATCTAATGACATTCAAATTGACGTGGTCGTCTGCTTTAAATTTCGCAATTCATCACGTTTATAAAACTTTCAAACACGTTTACGTATGTGTCGCAGATGCAATGTACATAATGTTTTTAAATATCCCGTAAATAATTGTGTTTTAATGGTTGATTCTAAATTCATTAAATCTCCTTAAACAGTAACACAGCATAGAACATAACCACGTAGGCAACGTACGGTAATCAAGGAAGACGTAGATGCAAGGTGTTTTTATTTGCAGTAATTTTTGATATAGTATTTAATTGCTATCTAAGCATGGAAAAATACAGTCGTATAATATATACTAGCATTATTAATTCATTCCTATAGTACACAGAAGGAAAGCTGAAATGTAAGTATAAATGATATAAAAAAGAAGATGTGATATGATTGCCAATGAGACAACTCTCCACAAAAGACCAAATGACACTAAAAACCTATAGGTCACCGTACGGCCTTCAAACAATGAGCAAAGCCCATACCACAAAGTCGGTTAAAAAAGGCCCCGAAATGACAAATGTAAAACCTGGTACATGTATCATTTTTCAATTCTTCAATAATGGAATTTATACACAAAATTTTGTCGTTACATGTTGACAACATTTGAACAATAACATTTAATTCAGAGATATGAATCTCTTATAATAGGTTATTTCGGTCTACAAATTTGATAACAGATAGATTTCGACTTATTTGTCACTTTACTTTTGTCGTTTTTGCTCTTACTCCGTTACCTTTTGAGATAAAAGCCAAAAACTGTATTTGACCCCTATGCTCTATGTTTAACCGTGGCGGCCGTGTTATCTACAGATACTTCTGTAATTTTTTGCATTTTCAAATTAAGACTGTTACGTTCTTTTCAACACGATCTATTCTGAGATCTATGAAAAATTGACAAAAATATATATAGCACAAAGTGTCTTTTCTGTACATGTTTCGACCTGTTAATATCATGTTCAATTAAAATCAAACAAAATGAAATGTCTTTATATTTATTGCAATAATATTCAATACAAAACGAACTGAGCGTCAGATCATAGTATTCTACAAGGAGGCTTCTACAAGTCAAATTATTTTATGAAAACGATAGAAAAATAATTGATAATCAACCATTCTTTGATAGTCAATATCTAAGGGTCCTTAAAAATTAAGATAAACGAAAAAAAATCCTAGAAGAGTATAATAAAAAAGAAAGATGGGGTATGATTGCCAACGATACAACTCTCTATACAAGTTCAACTGTAAGCAATAATCGGTTTCCGTACGGCCTTCAACAATTGAAAAAAAAAAATAATCCATACCCATTAATCGGCTAGCAGAAGCCACAATTGTGAAATTTTTCAATTTCAAATTCAAACATTAGAAGATACTGCATTGTATATATACATGAATCAATACTAATGAAACTGTCAGGCCTGCTGAGAAGTTATGTATGTTAGACAGTTTTTCCCACTCTATAACGCTCTGGAAAATTGAATTAATGACAAAAATAATTCCTTACCAATATACTAGTTTTAACATATTTTATTTTAGTTTCTGTAATCTTTATTCTTATTTTATTATCAGTTTCAGTTTTCTATTTCAGATTTCATTTTAATTGTATTACGCTAAATGCCTTGGTTTTGACCTACCAAGACATTCAGTTGATACATTTTTCATTAATCTGAAATAGAAACTAAAACACAAAAAAGAATATTTGAACTTTTGCATTCGAAGATAATGATGTACATTGCACTTTTATATCATTTTGTGAATAAACTCAACATAAATACCAGGAATAATTTTGTATTTACGCCAAACGTGCGTTTCGTTTACAAAAGACTCATCAGTGACGCTCGAATCCAAAAAAGTTAAAAAGGCCAAATTAAAGACGAAGTTGAAGAGCATTGTGGATAAAAATTCCTAAACGTTTTGCCAAATACAGCTAAGGTAATCTATTCCTGAATTAGGAAAGCTCTGTTATTTCAAAAGTTTAAAAGTTTTGTAAACAGTCAATTTATAAATATATGAGCATATCATTGACAATTCATGTCAGCACAGCAGATCTGACTACTTGGCTGGTAATGTCCTCGGGGATTTAAAACTCCAACAGCAGTGGCATCGACCAAAAAGTTGTAAATAAACTCATCATAGATACCAGGATTAAATTTTGTATTTACGTCGATCAGACGAATTTTTCGTCTTTAAAAGACTCATCAGTGACGCTCGAATCCTAACAAATTAAAAAGGCCAAATAAAGTACGAAGTTGAAAATCATTGAGGACCACAATTCCTAAATAAACTATAACATACATTTTGTCCTTTGCGAAAAAAAGTTATATTGACATAAAATAATATTTCAAATCAATGTTAATCGTATAATTTATTCTGTAAACCGATACATATATTTCACACGGATATAGGGAAAAACACCTTCCAAAAGTTGTAAACTTCTTTGTCATTTGGTCTCTGGTGGAGAGTTGTCTCATTTGCAATCATACCACATCTTTTATTTTTATTTTATACATCTACACACTCATGTTTATACTCTAATGAAACAGACGGGAAAAAACAATGACACATTGAAACCTCGGAAGTCAGTATAAAAAGTAACGACGCCATTGCAAGAAATGATTGCTAATATGGCAATTGACGATCGCACGAGGAATCTTCCACTTAAAAAAATATTGTCCAAGTTGTGCTCTTTACTTCAATTCCATGTTTATCTATCACCACTATATATGACGATTGTATACAGTTTTTTATTTCAATTAATTTGACTTGAGGGTCTGAAGAGAAATTTATTGTCGAAATGCCAATTAATCTAGTATTGTATAATTGGTACCGTTAATGTAAATGAACACTCTAATATTGACAATAAACGGCATTGAAATACAAAACTGAATGGCAAAATCGTCTGGCTCGATATTTATTTCATCTAGAGACAAATATCACCTACATGTAGTATTAGATACACATTGAGGGCGTTAGACCGAATGGGTGTATCTTATTAACATCAAGGTATTATTGACAAAGAAGAAATGCAGGATATCCAATTTATTAACGACATCTTGGTGTAAATACTAAAACATAGTAATGTAATATCAATTTGAATCCTATTGTGTACTAGATCGACATATTGGGTTTGGAGTCCGGTGTGTTGGTTCCCACTTCTTATCAATCGGAACATTTCGTACACACAATGAACCAACCAGTCTTTATTTTAGTTTTAACCTCTGCTTGCAAATAGAAAAAGGGGCAATATGTATTTTAAAAACTTTGATTAAATCCGGTTAGAGAACCAAACTATTCATATTCCCAGGTATGCACACTCATAGAAGATCATGAATTGATGTTATTTGGTCATTAAAGTGAATTTATTGTTTCTTAAAGTTATATCATTCCTATCTAGTTCTGAGGGTTCGTGTATGGTTCAGTGGCAACCGATTCGTACGTCTTGGCATGATTTAAACAATCTATGTGTATCTATACATTTGTGTGTTGCAATCAAGTTAGCAACAATATGAATTATTAGTATGTTTAGGTCAGATGAATGAGACTACGACCATGATAAGAGAAGCAATCATAACAATGAATTGATAAATTGATCATGATGATTGATTGTTTGTTACTTAATGTTCAATGACCTATGATATCGAATAAAACGAAAAAAAAAGCGTTATGAATTTCACTTAAACTTGAAAAAGACTTGGTTTTTCAATAAGTTGTGTAGTTTTAGTGTATCAAATAGCAGGTATATATCAATGTCTAAAAGCGACCAAAGCTCAGATGCGGCAATGATATGTTGTCTGCTACTTGACTCTGTTGAGCACATAATTATAAAAGGCTTATAATTTAATACGCCAGACGTACATGACCTGGAATGTAGTGAAATTTACAATTTCATTTTAAGAACATCCTACTCGTTCTTTATAAGTGCAATATACATGTATATAAGGTAATAATTGGATGACATTTCATGAAATCAAGTACATGTAATAAAACGATTCTACTTGTTATATCCCTTTTTTTAGAAAGGCATAAAGGATTGGTGCAATGGTGTCACTGAAAAGTAACATGAAATGAATTGTACTTTTATATTAAATTAATAAGTAAATGCAATAATACAAAGTAAGTAACATATTAAGGTGTGATTACTGTGTTCTGTGAATACTCGGGCACATATCACATTAAAGCTTTGATTCAACACCACTTTTAGTTAGCAATGTGAGATATTTAATAAGGGTGCGACACCATATTAACTCCAACTTAAAAAAAGAGTTATTTACACTTGGTTATGGCGAAAAAAGAATACTGTAGGGTGAACGGGGTGTGGATATTTTTATTAAATTCCAGCATGTGTGAACACACTTTCGCAATAGCTACATAAATTTGTGAAAGGTGTTTCTCCAATCTATAATACTTGTATCCATACCACAGTTATTAAATGATTTTCATTTTCACTGAAATCTGAGTCGTCATTGCATACACACATTTTCCTGAACTCATTGAAATAAATAATTTACATAAGCTAGTTCTCTAACTTAAGAAATATTGATACATTAGTCATCATTGTATCAGTTAGAGTCAAACAGAAAAAGGACAGGAAATCAATCTAATACTGGACATTCTGTGAATAATAGCAAAGTAAATATTCCTATCAAGGAAATGAAAATAAACATTACATTTTCAAAACCAGATAGAGATCCAATTCATGGAAATGCGCCTACGGAAAAGTCGTCTTTTGTGAGGTATACTTGAGTATTGTTGGTTTGAGCATTGCCAGAAAAATCTTAAAAGTAGCACAACAAAGATAGCTTTCAACGTTAGATGTTACACCTTTTGAAGTTACATATAAGTACAATGTAAAATGACTACAAAATTTTACACTTCTTCTTCTTTGTATAAGTTTGACATGATTAAACTAAACGATGTGTATCTATACATTTGTATGTTGCAATCAAGTAAGCAACACTATGAATTTCTAGTAATTTTCGATCAGATGTATAAAACTACACACATGATAAGAGAAGCAATTATAACAATGACTTGTTCAGAGTGATTGATTGTTGGTTGCTTGATGTCTAGTGGCCTATGATATCGAATAAAACAAATAAATAACAAGCGTTATGAATCTCACTTTAACTTTGAAAAAGACGAACGTTTGCCGTCTTCATCATAGATCCAATGTAGTTTTAGTGCATCAAATAGCAGGTAAATTTCAATATCTAAAAGAGACCAAAGCTCAGATGTGGCATTGATAATATTTTGTTTGTCTGCTACTTGACTCTGTTGAGCACAGCATGTTATAAAAGGTACCAGGCTTATAATGCCAGACGCACATTACCTGCAATGTACTAAATTTACAATTTTATTTTAGGAACATCCTACGTGTTCTTTATGAGTGGTGCAATATATATATATTAGGTAATAATTGGTTGATATTTCAACTTGTTATATCCTTATTTTTTTTTTGGCAAGGCATAAAGATTGGTGCAATGGTGTCACCGAAAAGCGAAATGAAATGAATTGTACTTTTATATTGAATTAATAATTAAATGCAAAATAAGTTATAAATATCATATTAAGGTGTGATTGTTGTTTTCTGTGAAACACTTGGGCAAATGTCACATTATAGCTTCTATTCAACACCACTTTTAGTTCAAAATGTGAGATTATTAATAAGGGTCCGACTCCATATTAACTCCACCTAAAAAGAAGACTTTTTTACACTGGCTTATGATGAAAAAGAATACTGTAGTTTGAACGGGATGTGGACATTTATATTAAATTCTAGCATGTGTGAACACACTTTCGCAATAGCTAACTGAATTTGTGAATGTATTTTATCTAATCTATACTACTTGGCTCCAAACCACAGTTATTAAATCATTATTATATTCACTGAAATATGAGTCGTCATTGCATAAACCGACATGTATATATCAGACTCAAATGAAACAAATGATTTCAATACGCTGATTCTTAAGAAATATAAATATCTTTGTCACCATTGTACCTGTTAGAGTCAAAAAGATAAGGAAAAGGAATCAGTCTAATACTAGACAAATAAATAAATAAATATCCCTATCATGGAAAGGAAAATAGACATATTCTTAGTGTAGTTTTGTTGTCGGGATGTACAAGTACCCGGCCACGTCCACTTGTTTTTTTTAGTTCGTTCTTATGTCGTACTGTTATACCACTGTCCCAGGTTAGGGGAGGGTTGGGATTCCGCTAACATGTTTAACCCCGCCACATTATTTATGTATGTGCCTGTCTCAATTCAGGAGCCTGTAATTCAGTGGTTGTCGTTTGTTTATGTGTAACTTATTTGTTTCTCGTTAAATTTTTTGTTACAAATAAGGACTTTAGTTTTCTCGTTTGAATTGTTTTACATATCAAGACCTAGCTGACTATGCGGTATGGGCTTTGTTCATTGTTGAAGGCCGTACGGTGACCTATAGTTGTTAATGTCATTTTGGTCTCTTGTGGACAGTTGTCTCATTGGCAATTATACCACATCTTCTTTTTTATATTATAAAGGAACAGATTCAGGCGGGAACAGACCATGTGTGGTCCGAGTGAAAATGAAAATGAAAATGTGTTATCTTTTCCTTAATTCTCATAGATGTCTCTCCTTTCACCAATCCTGGATCTGCGCGTTCGGAAAAGTCGTCTCTTGTCAGGTATACTTGAGTATTGTTTGTATGAATATTGCCTGATAAATCTTTAAAGTAGCACAACAAAGATAGCTTTCAACGTTTGATTTCCAAAGAATTTATTTTTTGTTGAGATGAATAAAGGAGATCAACTAGACTTACTCATGGTAATATTTTAGTTTTCTGAATTTGATAATAAACACATATGTTAGATAAGATAAACAGCATACTTCAGATGTTCAAATGATTATAAATCATTCAACATCAGTTTTTTATATTTTTGAATTTCGTCTTTTACATATTTACATTTAGGCTTCAAACGTTGTAAAGGATGTGCAATACTGCATAAAGTGTTCAAATTCTGAGATTTTGTTGTTTATATTTTTATTTGAACAAAGATTTAAACCAAAATATTTTGCTAATACATGTATTTTATTAGGATTCAAATGTTTAATTGTCTAACATATTTGCATTTAGACTTCAAACGTCGTAAATCTTGTGCTTACTGTAAAAAGTGTCCAAATTCTAAGATTTTTTCATTCATGTTTTTATTTGAGCAAAGATTTAAAACAACATATATTTTGCTAAAACATGTATTTTACAAGGTTGCAAATTTGTAATTAAAATCTGGATGTCATCGAAATATCTGCTACGACTCTTGAAAATAATTTTCAAGTAATGTTTTATTTAACCTTAAATTGGCTTTCAACTTTCACGCTTAAACAAAAATCATCGATAAGAGTTGCACAATTAGCTCTCATTGGAATACCAATCAATGACTGCAGTATATATATCTAAAAAACTCACTTAACATTTTCAATCAAAATCTAATTGCTTACTTCATTGCTTTGTATGTCAAATTAAAGTACTTTTGTAATAACGTGTTATTGTTTAAACGAAATTGAATGCACTGACATATAGAAATTTACCATATGAATCTAAACTTTATTCTATCAAATATGTCCTTTGGTTTACATGAAAATGTTGAAATTTACAACAAAGAAATGAGAAGTCATTACAAACAAGCCACCATAGATGCAAAGCCTGACATAGACTTTAATGGTGATTTGAAACTCTTTATCACAATATTATTTACTATTATTGGGTTGTGAAAATCAGCAGAATATAAGTATTTGTACATCATGTAACATATTTTTGCATGTACTTTAATATTAATGAATACAGGCACAAAACATATTGCGTTCCATGTGTAAGTTTTAAGTTGCCACTTTTTTATCCAGCAATATATTATAGAACCCCTAAATATACTTCTGTCCCAACAGTATTTTTCATCACTTCTAAAGCTAATTAGTGAAATTTATATTGAAAAATTTAGCAAATGTAAAAGTAAAATTTTATATTAAAAATAGCACAGCACGAATCAAGAGAAAATGAAGCGCTATTACAATGATATCGTTTTAAGAAAATATTTTATTACACCCTGAAGTCCTACTCTATTCCTGTCTAACATAAAATATAATAATTGCCCTAATGACATTTAAGAAAATCCATTTACTGACATTTTGTTACTTGATTTGCAATATAATCTATTTGATATCACATTATTCCGAATTATCTTGCTCAACTAAAAGGCCGGTAATGCTTTTACGGCAAAAACTTGTATAGTATTAAAAATTTATACTGGCTGTCTGGGATTTGTACTTTTCATGGATGAATTTACTCGCGCCTTTTTATTGTTATAAAATGTAAACTGACTAGTAATCTTTTTTTCTTGTGATTTTGATTTTGATATAATATTATATCTTAACTTACTGGGTATTGGAACGGAAGAAAAGAGACAGTTAACTCTCAAAGTACACGAGTTGGGGGACTTAGTTTTAATACTACTCCATACATTTGTAAATACCACTCATTAGTTAATTCAAATCGATCCAATTCCTTATTTGAAATTTTCTTAATCCTTAATATTTTTTAACACTCCTCTTCATCGCTTGCGACTTGTGATGTGACCTTAGTTGAAAATCGATTGCGCATGTCCGAAGCATGTGCAGTTATTGAGAATGTCTGCTGTTAAATTGGAACTCAGCAGGAAGAGCGATTTCGTAAACGTTACATACATTCCAAGATTATTTTCTTAATTAAGGTACTATAACACGGATTTGTCACAGAATTCAGTTAAAATTGACTAACAACGTTTGGCACCTTAAACTCTAACTGCAAAAAAATCATCTACCTATGTTTTTTTCTGAAAGGGTCACATTCAAGCTGCAAAAAAACGTTCTTAAAGTTGCTATGATATCATCAAATTTCTAATTACCATTTTTTTCAAAAAAACAATATGTAAACCATTAATTACGGTGGAATATTTTTGAACCTGAGGGGTAATTTAGGTGAAATAAATAGAATTATTTGTATTGCTTGCATCCAAAGTTTGGATAGAGTAAGAGCCGTATTGAAACAGAAATTGTTTTTACAACGCAATGATGTCCGGAGTAACGGGTGATTTGAATCCTTATCGAAGTAACTCGATTCTAGGAGTTAAAGAAACCACCAATAACATTTTGAGGGTTTTGTAGGCAAGATAAAGTCTCTGTCCATATCGCACATAATCTCGTTTTCAAATGGGAGTCGACAGTTCCCGTCGTTAATTCCAAATCTACTTACTCTTCAGAATGTTTTTTAATTAATAGTTTTAAAACCTGAATATGCATGTAACATTTACCACTGGGATTTGGCAAACACCAATCTATCTACCAATTGTATTGTGCTGCTCAAATTCATACAAGGTATGCCTGAAACCTGTAGGCACTGTATGTTATTGGTCACTTCACAACATTATACCCTCTTTTCCATTATGCGAAAATCATGAACGACATGTTTCGCTAATGTAACATTACTTCTACCTGAAGTCAAACATGAAGGTTAAACATATTTTGCACAAAGTGGCCTATCATTAAGACATGAATGTGACACGGCGAAAATTCATATTGTTTTTCAAAATCTTTTATGCAAAGTTGTTGCAAAATATTCGAGCACGGTACACTCTTCTGTGCATGACATCTGAATAGTGTGCACTAATATAAAAAAAAAAACATTTTAAAGACAGATAATAATAACTCTCAGACTGTTTCTCTTGCATATTTATATATTGTTTAATAAAAAGATATGATAAATAACAAACAGAGAAAAACTAGATTAAATTATATCGGTCGGCAATTCCTGCAACGTCATTGTTATTGAGAGATCGATTTGATTTCGGATAGCTTACTTGGTGCAGAAAGTGAAATTAGGTTAAACATAAAATATGATAGCATATATCGTATGCATTTATAAGGAAAGAAAAAAGATTTTCTAAAATTTCATTCACACGAACTACGAATATGTTAGCTAGAGGGTTAAATGTAGTGTGAAACGATACTGTCTAACGTACAATTTATGTAAATTTCTTTAAAAAATATGTAGTAAACATGCTTCATTAGACTATTGGTAATGTTAAAAAAAATTCAACATAAGCATGTCAACTGCAAAACATAAACAATTTGGGTTGATAGCTATAAAACAAAACAGCTACAAAATAAAGTAAAACACACGAAGATTTGTTTGTGTGTTTAAGGAGCTGCGTACGTCTTTATTGGGATGACCAGTGGAAAAAATCAGGGCAGCTAAAATTAAAACTGCTAAAGTTAGAGTCACGACCTGCAGTAGGGAACATATTTAGAAAGCAATCCTATGGCTTCGCATGCGTATTGTAAAGACACACGGACACCTCGTCACAACGGAAACATTACATCGGATACCTTGTCTTAGGGAATGTTCCTATCCAGTCAACCTCTTTTATCTATGACAGTTACATTTTACGAATGTTCATTCTGGCCAAGTTCACTTCTACCAATTGGAATTATTTTATCAATTACATATGTATTTTAGAATATATTCCAGTGTGCGTATAACAAAATATCAAGATTAACAATCCGATTTTTCCACCTTTTTAACTGGTTTAAAAAGAATAAAATATTTTGTTAATTTTTCTCTTGTGGTGATATATTTGTCCATAATTCAACTTTGAAAGAACAAAATCGTGGGATTATGTTTTGTTCAAGGCATTATTATGGTTAATCAACACAGAGGCGCGATGACCGATATTGAAATGTAAACATACATGGTTTCTATCTCAGCTGATACACTATTTCAAAAGAGTGACGAAAGATACCAAAGGGACAGTCAAACTCAGAAATCTAAAATTAGCTGACAACGCCATGGCTAAAGATGAAAAAGACAAACAGACAAACAATAGTACAAGCTTTTCGATTATACTAAATCATTGTTTTTGTATTCCTTTTGTTTTGGATTTTTTCTAGTACCTTTCTTGGATTGAAATATGCTTAATATGTGGTACTTTTTGTATTCCTTGATAATATGAATGGAGCTTACATTGGACAATTAGAGCGTTAAATTTCTTTAAAAATAGCATTTTAAGAATTAAATGATTACAGCGTAATATCTCTTGTTATAAGTCCTTCTTTTATTATCATAAAATACAATGATAAATGAGTTCCACTTTTTCGTTATATCTTATATTTTATTATAATTAAACAATTTGGCATAACGAACTTTATTACACACACAATGCAGCATATTGATAACTATACAACCTCTTTGTGACCCTTAAATATCCCTTATCTAAACTCTACCATACAACATCGTTTGTAAAATGTAAATATCGAAACAGATAGTGGCTACTTAGCGATGTTCCTGAAATTGACAATTTGCTTTGTACAATTAATCTACGTGCAAGGTTATCAGCTTACAGCTGAAATACAGCTGATAGATAAGCAATGGTTTTGACAAGTTCAAATTAATTACTAATAAGCCATTGCTGTCGAAAGATACATTGGTCGTTGCCCAGTTGGAGGGTCAGTGATATTGGTAAATGACCCAAAGTTCTAATATTTACATTTGCAAAAACATGTCAGCATCACACGTTTGTATAGAAGATTTTATTGTTTGAATCTCCGAGTTTTGTTTGTTTAAATCCCAATGACAAATATTTCAGTCATAGTCCTGTCAAAAACCAGTCAGTAATATATAATGTAAATTGGTCAATCGAATGAAAGGTCAAAATTTGTTTTTAAGTGAAAAAAACGTTGTTGTGAGAACAAATGTTGCCTTGTTAAACATCAGGCAATCTATGGACTCTCGAGAATTGTTTATAATTTTGTAACGTGCATGGAGTTTGACTCTTGTCCTGGTCACGAGTCCTTTGATGACTCTGATCTAATTGTTCCAAATTGAAGGTTTGTACTCTCCTAGGGTATCACCAGCCCAGTAGTCAGCACTTCTGTGCTGACATGAAATATCATTGATATTGTCATATTTATAAATTTAAAACTGTTTACAAAACTTTTGAATTTTTGAAATACTATTTATAAAAAAGAAGATGTGGTATGATTGCCAATGAGACAACTGTCTACAAGAGACCAAAATGACACAGACATTAACAGCTATAGGTCTTCCACTCCGTAATTTATTTGGCCCTTTTAAACTTTTTTGGATACGAGCGTCACTGGTGAATCTTTTGTAGACGAAACGCGCGTCTGGCGTTAATTCAAAATTTAATCCTGGTATCTATGATGAGTTTATTAATTATTCTGGTTGAAAACTAAGTTAATCATGTTTAAGAAGGCGTGAAAAGTACAATTATGATTCCAAGCTATTTACGTGTGGACTTTGTCAGAAGATAAAGTGGTTTCGAAATCAAAATATCGAGAAAACAATTCATTCGAATGGAAATGTGGAATATGTCAAAGGGACAACTATATTCCGACTAAAGAGCAGATAACAGTCGAAGTCAATCATTGGTTCTTCAATGCAGCGAGCAAATACTGCATTTTGAGGTCAGCCTAAGCTGGAACCCTAAAAAAATATATGGCATTGCTTCATACCAAAACGGTTTTAGATAAACCAAATATAAGTAAATGCAAATCATATCATATGTTTTTAATTGCCTGATATTTGTTATTCCGGAAACGTTATTTATAGCCTGCTTTGAGGCACAAAATTTGCTCATTGTTGAATGTAATGCGATGATTTCGTTGCATTACATTTTCACGAAGCATTTGGTTACATTTACGCGCATCTGTTTTACAGGTGAGTACAGGACAGGTAAGTTAGGGAAAACAATTGGTAAATATACTTATTAATTTATTCAGTAAGTGTTCCCAATGAGCTGTAGATTCTAACTTGCTGTCTTTTACTTTGTTTGGTCTGTGGTAATCAGAACGCACATTCTGGTTACATATTGGCAGATAAGCCAAACACTCTCTAGTTTTAAATGTATAAGGGAGTTTATACCTCATCAGGACTAAAGCATTTATTATTGAATACTAGTAAAACGAATTATTTATGGTTGCAAAATGTATACGTCGATAAGACAGCATTTCATGACACACATAACCAAACGCCATCTAGGGTGCAAAGATGGCGTTGACATTTATTGTCGATTTATGAGTTTGACTGTCCCTCTGGTATCTTTCGTCCCTCTTTGTTCTATAAGAGATGGACGAAAGATACCAGAGGGACAGTCAAACTCGTTAATCGGCAATAAACTGACAACACCTGGCTAAAAATGAAAAAGACAAACAGACAAACAATAGAACACATGACACAACATAGAAAACTAAAGAATAAGCAACACCATGTATCTTTCACGGGAGTCAAATCATTGTTTGTACGCCTTTTTTCTCGGTAAAGTCTAGCATTGGTAATTGATTGATTCATTGTACTGTCCAATAGTTTTTGAAAAACCCATTAACCCTTGTCTGTATAATTTCTTGATATCAAGATGACATTTTGCTTTTTTGTATTACTGTTTAATTGACTTATACTTTGTAGTTACTGTTTCTTTCAGCGTGTAGCTTATACATAAACTACGATTTAATTAACACATGTCTTGAAAATACATATCTCATCCTGAAACAGTTCACTCACATATCATAATACAAAAACAGAAACTAGGCACGTTTTTAATCTCTGTGAAAACTTCGCGGAATTTAAGAAAAACAAAATACAGAGAAAACAAAGCATGAAACATGTAATTGCTTCAAAACCAAAATGGGTTTAGATAATGAAATACTAGTAATTAGAAATTCAGTCGTCATTAGCTTCTGTGTTTGATCTTGTTTGAAACGCCTCATTTTTGTCAGTTAAAAACTTGTATAGATTGCGTTGTGGCATAAGTTTTGCTCATTTTTGAAAGTGTTAGTGTGACATCGTTGCATTAAATTGGCGAGACCAGTTATTTTTTGGACTTTATGGACTATCATGTGTTGTCCGGTATTGTACTTTGCCCTTTTTCTAGGAAGGATCGTGTTCGGTGACTGATGTGATTTATTTTACTGTCCAATAATTTTTTAAAAACCCATTATCCCTTGTATATATAATTTCTTATATCAAAACGACATTTTGCGAGGTTGCATCACTGTTAAATTGATTTTTAACCCTAATTTCCTTTGATATAAATGATTGATGCCTTCGTTATAGTTCGTTGTTACTCTTTCTTTCAGCGTGTAGCTTATACATAAACTATACTATTTAAATAACACATGTCTTATCGATACATATCTCAAGCTGAAACAGTTCACTCACATATCATAATACTAAAACTATCAGAAACTCGGCACGTTTTTAATCACTGTGAAAACTTCGTAAAAGCATAATGTTGTTTTTTTTCAATCTTAACTGATATAAGCTCGTCTTACTAATATAATAATATGCTACACAGTTCATCGGTCTGAACAATATCAATGTTAAAGTACGAATAAGTCAAATTCTTTTTTTTATTTGTTGAGCCTAGATAATATACACGTTAAGAACTTATGATAAGTCATATCCGTTCGTTCAACACGTGAGGTTCGTGCATGACCTTCATCTTGCATGCTCGCGATTATATGCGAGAGAAAGAAAATCAATATGAGAAATGAAGACATTTATAAATATAGACAGCAGAACAGCCAAATCATTCTAAGTTCAATTTCTCCTCTGGTAGTAGACAGTTATATATCAAGGTTTCACTACATAATGAACTAGATATTTACAAACAGCATGTATAAAAAACACGAAGGGAGAGATAATATGTAAATCTCTGTGATTTTGTACCTTTTAGCGAAATTGAATGAATGATTTTAACAGGGTTTGTTAGCTCATTACGACAGTAAAATGACCGATCACCTTAGTGATATTTCTTATATTAGGGCATCATATTTCCTTTACAATGAAAGCAACGATTGTTAGAAATGATTGATAGAATGAATGTTCTCGGTCAGTAATACTAGAGAAACGTATATTGCCATACTGGAATTCCTTCCAGGTTACTCCGGTTTCCTCTTCTAAAACTAAACTAGACGACACAAAAAAGCCACAATGTATGAAATAAGAGTAAAACACCAACCATCACTAATCAATTAGAGTTCTTTATAAAGGCAACTGTAGTAAACCACTGTTCAAAAGTCATAAATCGATAGAGAGAAAACAATCCGGGTTACAAACAAAAACCGTGAGAAACACGTCATTTAGTAGAAGAAAACAACGAAACAACAGAAACAATAAAGAGCAACAAAATCAAACGATAATGCAACATGCATAAAAACGAACTATTCGATAAAAACTGCCATATTGCTGACTTGGTATTTACATTTCAAGAATAACATGGTGGGTTGAATTGGGATACATTTATCAGTACTGTTCTTAAAAGTACTTGTTCCTTAACGATTAAATAACCAGCTGTGTTGAACAAACAGATTGATGACCACCTAATCTTTTCATATTTAGAATGTAAAGATATGATTTCGTGTTATTAGACCAATGATTCTCCCTTTAAAGACATTTGTTTGTTAATCAGTTTGATATTGCTATGTTTAGACCTTGAGTTATAAAATTAATACACCACTATAGTGATGTCCATAAACTAAACCAAACATTTAGCAGTTTTTTCTTACAAGCGGAGGATTGTTAATCTAAATGAAAGACATGCTTGTGAAAATATAATGTACTTATGGAACACAAATAGTATATTTCTGTAGTTTTCATTCTTGCATTTCAATATTCAGTTTTAATAGGAATCTCTTACGTGTCATCTACGCCTTTCTGATTGTCAACTATCTTATGTTGTATTTTGTGAACAGTTGTTTCCCTGGTTTTTTTTCGTGCTGGCATTGTCAGTCTATATTGTTCTCATGAGTTTGAATATCTCATAGGTATCTATTGTCAGAATCTCATTCTGATTTCAGTGTAACTCTCAGTGTTCTCTTAAAAATCATTTTTATATAATGCTCCTGTAAGGTCATGTACGAATAATGCTTACAAAAGAAGCCACTGTGTTGTTGATTAGATAAGTGATCTAAATTGACTAGCTTTGCCAGTGTTTCTTTTGAAGGTCGCCTGTTCTCTACGGGTTATTTGGTTTCCTCCACCAAAACTAAACTAGACGACGCCAAATTGCCACAATGTATGAAATAAGAGTTAAACACCAACCATCACCAATTAATTAGTGATCTAAATAACGGCAACAGAAGCTACCCGCAGTTTAACAGTTATCGATCGATTGAGAGAAAACAAATCCGTTTTACAAACAAAAACGGGAAACGCATCAACTATTAGACCTACCGAATAAGACTATTTACCGGATTTGTCATCACATAAGCCACACGACGGGTGCCATATGTGGAGCAGGATCTGCTTACCCTTTCGGAGCACCTGAGATCACCCCTAGTTTTTGGTGGGGTTAGTGTTGCTTATTCTTTAGTTTTCCATGTTGTGTCATGTGTAGTATTGTTTGTCTGTTTGTCTTTTTCATTTTTAGCCATGGCGTTGTCAGTTTATTTTCGATTTATGAGTTTAACTGTCCCTCTGGTATCTTTCGTCCCTCTTTCAGAAGATAACAACGAAACAACAGAAACACTAAAGTGCAACCAAAGACAAACGACAATGCAACATGCATAGAAACGAACTACAAGTATTAGATACCAACTGCTATATTCCGGCCTTAGTGCGCACATTTTAAGAACAATGTTGGGTTGAACCTGGCTAGCATTATCAGTACTATTATTAAAAGTACTTGTTTCTTGACGATAAAGTAACGCACCTAACCTTTTCATATTTAGAATGAAAAGATATGATTTCGTGTTATTAGGCCAATTATTCTCCCTTAAACGACATTTGTCTGTTAATCAGTTTGATATTGCTATGCTTAGAGCTTAAATTACAAAAGTAATACACTCTTACAGTGCATGTCCATAAACTAAACAAAAAGCTAAGGAGCTTGTTCTTAAAAGCGGAGGATTGTTGTATTAAAACAATGACATGATTGTAAAAATACAGTGTACTTATTGAATACAAATAATTTATTTATGTTCTTTTTTAATTTTTGAATTTCAATATTTAGTTTTAATAGGAATCTCTTACGTGTCATCTACAAATGTAAGCCTTTCTAATTGTCAGCGATCTCATATGAGACTTTAGTAGGGTAATTAGATATGTTTTCTGATATATCAATTTGCGCTGTCATGAAAGTCTCTGTATCTGGACCAAGATCTTCCTTACTGAATAAACTACGAAATATCGACATCCTATACATTAGACGATAGTACATTGTGAAGAATACATAAACGATAAAAATACGATATCCAAGAAATTTAAAACTGAAAATTCGTTACCAAATGACAAAAAATCAAATCATCAAAACATCAAACGGGAAGGAAACAACTTTCACATTCCTGATTGGTACAGACATGTAGAAAATAGTGAATTACACCTGATGTGCAACTAGCTAACATTTCAACTGTAAGACAGTCACATATACGTTACAAATCCGTTACGGTATAATCTTTGAATTTTCTACTCCGACAGAGATTACCATAGGTGTATTTGTCAACCCCCAGCGGAATTTGGGAACTCGAAGCTCTTTCACTTTCTAATTTATTTTGGATTTTTGTATTGGAGCGTTTTGTGAGTTTTACGTAGACGAAGCGCGTGTTAGACGCACTAAGTTCTTTTCCTTTTTATCTTTGATGAGGTTTTTTTTCTGATCGTAAAGTAAACATCAAGACGGATTTACTCAATATAGTAAAAATAGTTGGATTAAAAAATTGTTAGAAGTAAAGGAATATACCAAAACGACAAATTGTCAAAAAAGAATTTTACATGAATTGAATTGGTCTAGCTGGTTATACATTAGGTTTAACATAAAATCCTTGGTGTCATTATGTTGACCTTTATAATTATACCAACGATTGGTAATATTGTTTACAAGTATCAGTGTGTTGTGAGTTCAAGCGGAATTTTTATATATTTGGGTATACATGTAGTTTAATCGGAAGTGTTATATAGTTTGGCTATACATGTAGTTTAATCGGAAGTGTTATATATTTTGGCTATACATGTAGTTCGATGAAATTTCTTATCAAAATATAATAAGATCTTACCTTTTGTAATCAAATAACTAGCATTTAAAGGACAGTTTTTTGTAAATCACTATGATTTAGCAATTTATAATTAGAGTTTGTGTTGTAACAACTTGAACAATTTGGAAATGTGTAATACTAGATTAGTAAATTGACATGCGTTTGTCTAACAAAATGAAAATCGAGATACAAAGGATTGCTATAGTTTTTTTCCATTAAATTACAAGGTACGATCGTACTATTCAGTCTATTGGTTCTATAAAACAACATATCACTCACTTATTTTTCTTTAAATTCAATAATTGATTTGAACATGCCATCTTTGAGAGATCGACTTTGTAATTATCAACCATATCGTCATGATTTATTAGACAATCATAGCATAACTAATTATTTTTTTCTAATCCACTATTTCAGATTTGTTATTTTGATCCGTTACGAACTTCTCCGAATTCGAAACAAACTTTGATTCCCAAATAAACCATTCCAAGTTTAAAAACAAAGTTAGATAACAAAATTTCCGAAGAACTCGGGCAACGTCCTAGTTCTGTTCTTTGTATTTATCTTTTTCATGCATTAAGCTAAATGATTGATTGTTATTTGCTTAACACTAAGTATCAAACAGGTTTATGCATATCCGGTCAGAATGGGAACGTTGAATCCGAAGCCCTGTGAATGGAAAACTTTCGTGCTCCTTGCCTTTCAAAATTAAAGCTTTGAGAGTTCATGATTAAGCTTAATACAGAAAAAACACATGATAAATACATGTTAACAAGTTTTTAAGTTCATTATTGTCATTAAGGAAAACTTGCAGCACAGGCTAAGTATATGCCTTTATATAATATTCTTTTTTTAATGGCAGAGTTAATGTCCTTCCTCCTTGCTGGTCGACCATGCTACCTATTTCATTATTTGATAACCTGTCCGTGTCCCTAATTTGAAAACATTATTTGCAAAGGATGTTGATAAAAAGAATTAAATCGATCAAATTATTTTTATGATATTAATTAATTTAGTTTATGTATGTTCTACAGTTTTACGGATATTGACTACATGTATAAATAAATGAATCAAATGCAGTGAAGTGTTTTCATATTTGTTGAACTCTACATGTATTCGGTTTTTACTTTTCATGAAACTAACTGAAGTACACTATGAAATTCAAAACAGGCAATATTGTGTGAGACGATAAAAAAAAAAAAAAAAACACTGATATTTATATTTTTTTTCATTATTTTGATAATTTACATAAAAGTGTTATCATTTATCCGCAAAAAGTTCAGGTTTTAGCAACCAACCAAACAAGAAAAAGACGAGATAATAAAGGGATTTATTTAATGTCATGTTATTAGTAATGCGGGGTTCACACATTGCCGACTAATGCTCCCGTTTGAGATCTGACAGCGATACGACACGAAAAGTAAAAAGTCGGATTAGTATCCTCAATTATCTGGAATGTCCTATTATTGTCTGAACGCAGTCGTTTTAGTTCATAACAGATTCCTACTGGTCGGGAAGGGTCCGAATAGTTCGGCAAAGCACCCCGACAGTTAGGTGCGTCCCGTAACATTCGGGGAAACTCAGCCGATTTTGTCTAGTCGGATTACAATCGTGCCTATGTCGTGACAGATTCTGCTGTATCGGATCGAATTCCTAACAATGTTCTGTGTATTTGGGACGGTGTCCTGTGGAACGTGAATGATCTGGAGAAATTTTTCTTTGCTGTTTTTCTGCCGATTGAGTCCAGATTGCATCCAGATCTTGTCGATTGCTAACCGGTTTTTCCGAAACCATTCCGAAACAGTCCCGTTATTAATTCTAAATTCGTCAATGATACCCACGTCAGAGTCCCGACAATTACAGAATACAATACGACTGAGACCAGACAAAGCCGTTTGAAATGCGATAGAGCGGACCGTGATAGGATTACATTCCGACAGTACTTGATCATCCCGAGTATGCCGACAGTTTTCGAACGGATAACTTCCGTCAGCGTCGGTTCACTGTCTTGTCACTATCTGATCTCTGTCGGATTACATTCGGTAGAATCGGGACGCAGTCGTGACAGACTCGGTCTAATTTTACCTGGCGAAAGATACAAATCGGATTAGAAGCGGATTTAAAACGGGATTATGGGGATAAATTCGCTTGGATACGGTTAAATAACGGCAATATCTGATTGTTGTCCATGTTGTCGTGATTATATCATTTTTTTTTACAAGTTTTAATTAAAGTTTGAATTTCTATCCACGATTCTTAGGATCTTGATCAGACTTTAAATAAATTTTTTGGGAATTGTCCTGTTAAGGACGGCAGTAAAAATCGTGAATGTGTGACCCCAGCTTTACACAGTGTACAATTGCCCTAATACGAGAATTTATCGGGTCAATAAAATTCATATCGGGTGAGGGGAATCCAAACCAGATATGAATTTTATTGACCAGGGGTGGTGTTCTCGAAAGTATCCTAAGATTCGTTCTAAATAATAGATAAGATCGATTTTAGGATGAATTTAGGATCGACTTAGGACACTCTTAAGTTGCGTCTCGAAGCTATCTCAAACGCATCTTATGTTAGGACGTCCTAAACATATCCTATGTGCGAAAGTCTAAATAGTTGAAGTAATTGTTTGATAAAACATTTATTAGAGACGAAACCAATTAATAAAATTGTTTATAAAATTTTGTAATAACATGTATTTAATTAATTGCATGATTTCAAACGTAATAATAAAATAATATCAAATTGAATTTTGATATAAACTGTAAAACAATTTGTTTTGAAAAGAGAATATTAAATTCGTAGTGTCATCGTATCGTAAAAACGCGAAGTTCAAAGTTGAAAATCATGCACAATTTCTTTATACGAGTTAATAACCAATGGTGCGTCACTCCTCGCGTCAAAAAATGAAAAAAAGGCATGCACAAAGTTAGGATGAAGAGATGATGATCTTAAGACACCTAATTAGGTGTCCTAACTTTATATAAAGACAATATCAACCAAATATATTTTAGATATCTAATTTAAAACTGTGAAAAACTAAAAATATTAGGGCTAGAAAGCAACTTATTTTTTTTTATTAGGTCAATGGTATAAGGGAGATAATCCCAATTGACGTAATAAATAAGGGAGATAATTCATATTGACGTAATAAAAAATTGTATTGAAATTTATTAGGACAATATCAGCAATCAAATTGCAAGAAATTACTCTAAATCAGGATAAAAGCAGTTATAGGGTATCAATATGAAGATAGAAAAAAGACAATAAAAATAAAATTCTCAATCGATATTTAACTATGAAACGTCTTTTAAAAAGGGTAGTGCGTTTGAAAAATTTAAAATTATGGGACTATTCCATTTTAAAAAAAAAAACTAATTGCTCTTTTACGAGCAAGAGTAAAAGCAAAATAATAATTTATTACTGAAATGTTATCTGACACCTATCAGATATGAGACGACTCGTAATATCTTAACCCATACAATATTTAAAAGCCTCTGTTACCCAAAACTTACATATGGTTCATCTGACCATTTTGTAATAAATTATAACAGTATATGTCATTGTTAATAGTGTTTTCTTTCAAGTAGAATAGAAAATATAAGAAACCCGGCTACCTTAAAACAACATCACTATAGTTTTAGTTGAAGATCTGAGCATTTGCATGTACAAAATATAAAAAAAACTATCATGTGTAGTTGCCGATTTGTATACGCACTTCAATAAAGAACAAAGTACATGTACAAATATATTTGTAAAACATAAAACAGATCGATGAGAGATCTGGAAATTTGTTCCATGGTAAAGCTTACATAGTTGTGTCTTGTGTACTATTGTTTGTTTGTTTGTATTTTAGCCATGGCGTTGTCATAGGATTTTCGATCTATGAGTTCAAATATTCCTATATACTTCGAGACTTTTCATTTTTTACCAAAACAAATGATTTTAGTAGATACTGTATCTTTGTTTGATTAAGATTTAGACACAATGTTGGGTGCTGTATCCTAACGTTTCAAATTTTTATCTATTATGACTGTTTAGTTGTTCACACATTGTTTTATTTATAATGGAATTTTATTCGACTTTCTTACCAATGAGAGACTTTGATAGCTGTAAAACCATATAAGATCAACCGTTTTGTGCATTAAAAAATATCTGTATTAAGATAGGAATATGACAGTTGGTTTCCATTCGAAATTTGTCTGGTGTGTTCACCCTTTGATTTTTCCATTTTTTAAATAATTTCCCGCTTTGAATTGTCCTTTGTATTCTAACATTTTTAATGCCATGTACAATCGAGTTCCTGTATGTATCTCACCGACGACAGGTTCTGTGTCATAAGGGCTTCGCAAAGAGGTGTAAGTATTTATTTAATGTAATCAGTAGCAACCTAAGGGGGGTAATTCGAATCCTGCTCATAACAGGAACATATAACTCGATTTTATTGACTAATATTGCTAATTCTCTAGCCAAAGGTCGCTGTTTCTCTGCCGATTATAAACCCCATCCCATCAATCCAAAACTGGACGACACGCTAGAACAAAAATATTTCAAGTAGCATTTTACACTGGTTATTAATATCATCAGGGTCATGAAACCCTCGTGTAAGTTCCCACAATCAATACACTGTTTTGCAGTACTAGTCTTGTTCCATTAATATTAAATAACCAGCGGTGTTTAACAAACAAAAGTATTAGATTTATTGTAACTTAGGTAATTTGTGGATATTATGAACGAAAAGACATGACCTTTTGGTTATTGATATCATCAGGGTCATGAAACCCTCGTGTAAGTTCCCACTATCAATACACTGTTTTGCATTACTAGTCTTGTTCCATTAATATTAAATAACCAGCGATGTTTAACAAACAAAACTATTAGATTAATTGTAACTTACGTAAAATGTGGACATTATGAACGAAAAGACATGATCTTGTGTTAATATGCCAATAATCTTCCCTATTTGACATATGACTCAAAATTAGTTCGATGCAGCTTTGTTTGAGCGTAGGTTCGTAAAGTAAAAAAAAGCATATGCAGTGATGTCAGTTAATGCGATCAAAACTTAAGCAGTTTGTGTTTTAAAGCGAACGGTTGTTATTAAAGATGTTGGTCCATAAATGAAACACATGCTTAAGTCAAAAGAGTCTTCTGCTAAATACAATTATTATTTTTCTGTTGATAATATCGTTTTATTCAATAAATATATTCACGAGGAATCTCCTGCATGTTGTGCTGACATGAATTGTCATTGATATGGTTATATTTATAAATTCACTGTTTACAAATTTTTGATTTTTTTTAAATACTAAGGCTTTTCTTCCACAGGCATAGATTACCTTAGTTGTATTTGGCAAAACTTTTAGGAATTTAGGTCCTCAATGCTCATCAACTTCGTACTTTTTTGGCCTTTGAACTTTTTTGGATTCGAGCGTCACTGATAAGTCTTTTGTAGACGAAACTCGCGTCTGGCGTATATACTAAATTTAGTCCTGGTATCTATGATGAGTTTATCTACATGTCATCATATCAACTATCTCATTATGATACTTTAATTAGGTAACTGCATATGATTTCTGAGATATCAGTTTTGCGTTGTTCAGGTAGTCACTTATTTTACTGTATATGAAATAAGTTCGAGCTTACTAAATAAACTATGAGATGTTATCATGCAACATAGACGTTGGTACATTATTTGTGGAGCAGGATCTGCTTAGCTTCCGGAGCACCTGGGATCCCCCCTGCCCCAGTTTTTCGTTGGGTTCATGTTCCTTAGTCTTTATTTTTATATGTTGTGTTGTGTGTACTATGTTCTGTCTGTCTGTCTTTTTCTTTTTTTGCCATGGCGTTGTCAGTTATTGTCGATTAATGAGTTTTAATGTCCCTCTGGTATCTTTCGCCCCTTTTTAAATGCTGTATTTCAGAAATTCAAATTAAGACGTATAAACCTTGAATATCAACATTCTTTTCCGTATTATCAGAATAGCTTGTTTGATTATACGATTGTTGTGAGTATAGGGATATGTCAACACGACCTTACCACCGTCATGTTTTAAAATGCATTGAGTATATATCCATTTTCACACACAGTACGTTTTAATCTTGTTAGATCCTGTGATATTGTATATATTTTTATTAGTATAAGATGAGACAAGCAAGGTTGATGAAAAAGGTTGATCAAAATATAAACAGCGAAAATAGTCGATTGTATGGCACTTACAATGTGTTACTTAATACAGTAAAGGATTTCTAAATTGAAAAATCAAATAAGCATTATACGAATTAGCATTTATTTTAAGTACCCAATTACTAGATGCATTTATTCTACCCAACAAATATTACACATATTTTTCGACGTAGCATCTTAAAGCATGTTATAAATGTCTTTGATTTATTAAGCCTGATAAAACCAAAGACTTTGAAATAGCTTCATGCTGCTTCACTAACCACGAGCCAGTAACTATTAGATCAACCGAATGCCAACAGGGGCAGAATAGTGCATGAGGGTGTGGTTAGACCTTCTCTTGCAGAAAATAACCTTATAAACTAGGTATAGAACGTTAAATATAAGGTTCAGTGTTTTGGTCTTAAATAAAAGGTTCCATATCACATGATACTATTCTCGTTTGAGCATACACTAAATTGTCACAGATGTAAAATGTTCTTCTGTCAATCATCATGCTCCTCCAATTCCGGCTACACTTTACCCGTCTCCCCTTCCTCGTCTCACTATCCTTATCATCATCAACAACAGCGGCAGTATTTATTATGATATATCTTTTTATTGTCCTACATGTTTGCTTTTAAAAGAGTTATTGTTCTTAAATCTTCTTTACAAATGACAGTGTTTGAATGAAAAAGATAACTTTTTGTAGTCAAATAACTCGCCATCATAAGATACGTTTCTTAAATCACAGTATGATATAATATTGTAGAGCTTGGATAATAAGAACTGAAAGCATTCTGAGATGTGTAAAACGATATTAGCTAAACGGCATGTGTTTGTCTAACAATGTGGAATATAGACAAAACAAGGGATTGCCAGACGTTTTGTCTAATTAGAAGGAAAATCCGAATGCTCGTACTATAATCTATCTGTATATTTTCATCCTTCAAATCTAATCATTGTTTTCATCATGTGATGTTTAAAAGAGGAACTTGTAATTTGTAATTATCAGCTATGTCGTGATGATCCATCGTACAATTATAGCATAACTAGATCTTATTTCTGATCCTTTATTTCTGATACGTTGTTTTGTTCCGTTAAGGAAATGACTGAGTTTGAAAAAGGTTTGTTTGCGACATAACCTACAAAACGTATGATTGATAATTGCTTGCATAATAGTACATAGCAAAGTAGTTTATGCATATCCGGTCAGAATGAGAACGATGAATCCGAAGACTTTAGTAGGTAAACTTCAATGCTCCTTGTACATGTAGGTTAAGGGCAAGTTACAGTAAATGTGCTATATGTCACAGATTTCAGTAATTTTTTGCATACAACTCTGGCTCGATGCACTACAACTGAAAATGAAAAAAAACACAATCCATTAACTCAATAATCATTTGAAATATTACAAAATGAATTCTTTCAACGCAAAATCGTCTAAAATTTGTCTTAAAATTATCAAATCTCTTACTTCTACTCCAAAGACTTATCTTAAAAAACTGTATATTGTTGATACATAAATTTCCGTTTTAGTGCAAAAAAAGAGATAGGGTCACTGACTTCGTTTTAACGGTATACATCAGAAAGTTGTGTTCTTTCTGAAAAAAAATACCAAAACACGTCGAAATAATCGTAACGTCATCACGTTGTATTCCGTTAAACTTCGATTTTTGACGTTTTTCACTACCAAAAAAAGGTTACAAGTTGATTATGAGACAAAAAACGAAGTCGGTGACCATATGATTATATTATATCACTAAAACAGAACTTTATGTGTCAAAAGCATACATTTTTTAAAGGAAAATCTATCGACTAGAAATTAGACATTTGATGATTTTCAGACAAATCTAAGACGGTATTTTGCTGATTTTGTGTTCTTTCTATACAGATGTTTACCCATTTGGAAAGAATTCAATCTGCAAAAATCGCATATGGTTAAAGAGATAAATACATTATTTTTTCGACTTTCAGTTGTAGTTCAATGAGCCAATGCATGTATGTAAAATCTAGCGAAATCTGCGACATAGCCCATTTACTGTTCCTTGACCTTAAGGGATACTTGCCACGTCACTTTGAAGGGTCAGCAGGTAAGGGAAATGCATGCCCGTATCCATTATAACATTTCCAGGGGCCATGTTACTTTTCTGAAAAGGCTGTATATTGGCTAAGCTGTATCTATTGTTTTCATTATAAATTTGGTCTTGTCTTGAAATTTTATAAATGAGATGCAATTGTGTGTCAGTCAAACCACAGTTAACCTACCATATTTTTTTTTATTATATGAATCCGATTTACAGTTTTCCAAGATATTGACTATAAATCAATGACATAAAAGCAGTGTAATATTTCCATACCTCTTTAACTTTATTTGCCTAATATATTTATGTCATTGTATATTATACCGGTGTTAACAACATAAGCGGAAAATAGAAACTATGACACCTAGAAATACAAAACCAACGAGATTGGGTGAGGCGATAATAAAACACTGATATTTATTATGTTTATCACTTGATTGATTTATCAACAGGTGGACCACTCAAAATCGAAGTATGTACACTAAATTGAACTAAAAGCTATGGGAACATGACATAAGGATCATGGGTATTTTTGTATGCAAATGTATACAGATAATTATCACAAATAGCAGAAATAAAAACAATCATATGTATCTATTCTCTGATTGGTCTTATACTCAAAAGAGTCCGTAAATATCATTGTGACATTATGTAAGCAATGCACACACATTGAAAGCTTAAAATTTCTCCTCACTTACATGTACTTCCAATTTGCCCGATAAACTTACTCATGGAATTATCTATGTTGAAGAATATCGATAATTCTGTGACTTGCAATTTAAAGCAAATATTTCTTGTTCTTTTTAAAAATTAAGGAAGTGTGCTTACAATTTTGGAACCCCTTTATTTCTCTTTTTTCACAATCAGATTTTAGTATGACGTCCATTATCACTGAACTAGTATAAATTTTTCTTTAGGGGCCAGCTGGAGCACGAAGACCCATTAGCTGTTGTCTGCTCTTTGGTCGAGTTGTTGTCTCTTTGACACATTCCCCATTTCCGTTTTTTTGGAAATCTTTATCCATAAGAATGTTCTAAAACAAAAACAACACAACCCTTTGTTTTTATAGATCAAACAATTTATTAACATTCTTTATCAGAAAAAAATGTTATAATTTATGGCGATGTTAATATTGGAAAATTGGATAATCGTTTTTATTTTCTGCATCAAATATTTTCATAAGATTTTCAAACCAGTATCAAGGAAACGTTTAATTCTTCACCGAAGTATTCGTAGTTTTTTTTTCTCAAATAAAATATTTCCATGTAGTACGTGCCAAATCTCATCTTCATTCTAGATGCTTATCTAAAAGTTAATTGTGACCGTAGATCATGACAGATCAAATCAACGAAAGAAGATTACTTGTGAGTTTTGCTAGTTATTATAAATGATTGTCTTTTCGCCGTCTGTTTGTCACAGTTAAGAGATATTGTAAATATAAATTAATTACTAGTCTGTAATGGTTATTCGATTTAATTCCATATGGGATTTATATACTGATTAAAAAGTGGTCGTTTTATATTAAATCTATAGAGATGATATGACAGTGATTTGCACTATGTTATCCCTGTCAAGAGGTCATTGCACGGTAAAAAAATCACAATTAGTGAATCAATTTTTTTGAAATATTTTTTTTGATTGTTTATGTTATTTATGATTAGAGTGTCTGTACTGTAAGACGCTTAGTTGTTTCCATATCATAATAACATTAACAGTAATATTGTTCTTCACTAGATGATCCGAATATGATACTAAATGGTGTTTTTTCAGTTATCGTTTCGAAATTGAAATATTTGAATCTTGGATTGTATCATAAAAGTACAACCAAACCTGAACAAAATGAATTACCTCCCATTCTGTAAGATTTTTTTTCCACTTAACACCATATATATAAGTACTTGCATGAGCAATACAACGGGTGCCAAATGTGGAGCAGGATCTGCTAACCCCACCGGAGCACCTGGGATCGCCATCATTTGAAACACTGTATTTATAGACAGATTACTTTCAGGGCTTGTTGTAGAAAGAACAGTGTACAAAACAATTATAGACTTACAGTAGTATTCAAATTGGTTCAATTTTGAACCAATCAAACAAACCGTAAAAAAACACTTTTGTATTGCATATAAAAAAATATCATTAAAGGCATATACAATAGTCTCTTATGAAATAGAGTATCAATTTTCCCGACATGAACGATCTGTTAATTAGTATTTGCATGGTCTTTCACCTCAATAAATTTAAAGATATTTGTTTAGTAAAATTTTAAATACAGTTAAAAGATGAATCAAACATGTTGAGATGAAGTATCACTACCGCGACTTGCATGTACTTAAACAAAACATTCCATTCGCGATCAATTCATTAACTATCTTTACTTTTTTTCTTGGTCTATCTTCTTAAAATGTTTTATTTTTTTATCGTTATATCTACACAATAACCAAAACAATCGACTTAACAATGGATGTTTCTCCATGTCTGCCTACGAAAATGGTAAACTTTATCTTACTTAAGCCCCAGTCACACTGTCACATTTCAAGAGCTATGTTTTACTACGTTTTAAAAGCGTAGGGAAACGGGAATATACGTAACGAAGCGATTTGTCGCAAACATGTGATAAATCATTTGCACACACGCAAAACGAATTCGTACAAAACGTTACGCCCTGCAGTACTGAACTACTAAACTGGTTATAAGGTGTAACAATGCTCATTTCACATTTTCTTAATCTTTGTGGTACTTCTGAACATTTAATAATGAATTGCAAACATTTTCTTGTTTTGTGAATGCTTAAAAAATTAATGAAGAGAGAAAAAGTGTCGCTTTTTGATATTTGTGCAATTTTCATTTTCAGAAATGAATATCATTTTTTCACTAGATTGTTCTTCCTTAATTTAGTAATTAGTTATCAAGGTAATTAGGTATCAGGAATATAATTTAATATGCAAGACGCGCGTCTCCTCTACATAAGAGAATCAGGTATGCTCATTTATATTTATTTCCAAAACGTAAAACGTAATTGAAAAATGTACCAAGAATAACATGTTACATTTGTGCAGATGTTTTGTGAATTATTGATACCAGGATGTGGCTATTACGTTCATTCATTCTAAAATAAGCACATCATATATTATATAAGTTCTCAATTTATGTCCTTTTATGAGAGTAAATAGTAAAAGGTTCTAACTAGCTTCAACGGTTGTCGACAATTGCGCAGCGAAAAATCATCAGTATATGAGACTGTTATATTGACCTTGACATCATTTGACCTAGACAGATGTTTGTACTGTGATAACTTGTTTTTGTTTCCCGTTAGTTGATTTCTGTGCACAAATCTTTAGTACAAAATTCAAATGACAATGAAAATTTAATTTGAATTGCACTGCTGATAATTATATTACAAAATAACATTACAAAATCAACTATGCTAACAACTATATTTTAACCCAAATTTAAGTACTTTCGAAAATTTCGTTAACAGCAAGAAAGGTCAGAACAAACACACACATACATATTTATACATCTATAACAATAATTGAGATGGAAAACTCAACCCGTTTGCCTCAAAAACGATTTGAATTAAATGTTATTAAAGTCATCACTTGTTTTTTGTTTTTTGTTTATATCTTTTGTTTTGTTTTGTTATATAAAGCAATTTCATAGTAGAAAACCAAAAAAAAATGTGAAAAATTCATATTAAAAAGTAAACCTCTTCATGGTTTTTTTTTCCATTTTATTTTAATAATTGTTCAGGAGACCCAACTCTATCAACTTTTCTCAATTTTACTAAACAAGTGAAATGCATTTTTGTCAAAATCTATCTATTTTGTCAAGAACATGAGTAGTTTTCTTCTGCAATCTACTACCGTATGTATCTGTACAGTGATAGTAAACAAATGTTTCACCTGGCAGTAAGTGATTGGTTTGATGTTGTGTAATATAGAATTTCGCTTTTTTCTTTGACCATTTAATGTCTTTGGTGATGAAATGTTCAAAGTTTTATCTTATGTCGCTTAAGCTCAATAATTCGTTCATTGTCTGTCTTTATTTGGTGTAATATGGCATTAGATGTTCGTTGTTTATAGATTCATGAGATTATAATATTTTGTTGTATTAGTTATTGCACTTGTAGGACGATTTTAACTAACTTGATAATGATAAAAGTGAATATCAAAATTTTTTTTTTCAGACGAGAGATTTTTGTTTTATATATTCTTAATGGTAATTGCAGATTTTGAAATGGATAAAATATGCCGTGTTTTTGTTTAGGCAGTAAATAGGGATCAGAAATATAGTTCGTAGACGTCGGCGCTGTCTCATCTTTCATAACTTGATGAATTTTTGTCACGATTCCAGACGAAAAGTCGCAAATTCGTATAGAAGATGCTTCTTTATGTTTGTGTTTTTTTTCGATAATGTTGTGAGTACAAATGGATATTCAAAGACTAGAAATGTTGGTTAAAGTTTTGAAATACTTTATACAGATTGATACAAAACGTGTTTCCATAATAAACAAGTCTACCAAGGTCTGTTATGTTGATGAAAAGCATTGTTATCGCATACTCTAACAGTCGGAAAACCGGTTGAAATAGAACAAAAGAATCAAAGCTCTTTGTTAGAGAAGGCGATAAATGCTTACTGTAATGTTTACTGTAGTGACAAAATTTTTAAAAGTTAATAGAAACAAACAAAATTACACTTTTCTTCTCAATTATGAAGTTTTTTTATTTTAAAAACACCATTTGTATAAGTTTTCAATTTATCTAGTTCATAGTAAAGCCGAATAATTAGATATCAAGTCGGCGACATGGGTATATTTCAAGTTGGATGTAGAAAATGCATAACCTGCGATTTTTACAAAAAAAATTACCACAGACGGAAAACATATAAATCTATTAGTTCAGTAATTTACGTGTCTGCCCTTCCATTATGACTCAAGAAAAAAATCCAAAAAATGGGTAACAATTGTATAGAAAAGAGAAAATCGAGTGCACCTTTTTATGTTAGGGCGTGTTTGAGTTGAATATTTTGTCTTGATATCGTATAAAGCAAGAATATTTCATACATTGTCTCGCTTCAGATTCTATATTTTTTTATATATCAAAGCTACAGGTTGACTTTATAACATAAAAAAAATCACAGTACTAAAAAATGAAATATATGGGTCAAGTGAAATACCTATCTAATGAATCACAAAAACAGAGTTGGTGTGTTCGAATAGCTATTTTTTCACTGAAAGTACTTGACGACAGTCTTTCAAGTTGGATGATAAAAATGCATATTTTCGAAAAATTATATTTTTTTGTGTGTGATAACTAGGGTTTATTATCTTTAACCACTAAACAAATCTAGTCTGCCCCTCCACGAAATATTTTATTAGATTTTTTTTAAATGTTTATGAATTTTCGAAAATTCCACCTGACAACCGATCAGACAATAGTTTGAAGTTGAATCAATGCAGACAAGATCACTAACTGATGCTCATTAGTTAGTTGATACATTTGTCTTTTAAAATACAACTGACATATAAGGATCGTAATGGTGCAATGTGGATAAATTTATCGGTTTCAAAGAGCAAAATTAGCAGCGCGTCATCCCTACAATGGCTTCCATTTCTACGATTGTGAAAATTCACTGGCGTAATGGGGAGATAATTTTGACGAAGTAGAATCATGACTGCTTATGTTGGTATAAAGAACAGTTCTGTTTTAGTATAACAAGTTTATAGGCAACCAATTATTTGCTCATTTTCATATTTTTGTAGTCTTTAGATTGTTGGTCGAACAGAATTGCTTTTCCAAGCTGTGTATATGAACTAGCCACCGTTTTAAGATGGGTATGGGTGTTTTATTTGTTTTTCATTTTTTTTTCTTCTCTAAAATATGCTATCCGTGAATAAATTCAGCAAAATTCTGTAAGATCTAAATACTTCTGGGACTAAATTTTTATCCTTTTCATTTGCTCTTTTTATGTTTTTTATTTACTAATAGGTTTTGTCTCGAGCATCACCAAAGAGACATTAAATTTTAATGTAACTGGTTTCCCATATACTTTTTTTCAGTTTTGACAGTTATAATAAAGATGTGGATGTTATAATAAAAATCTAGATTATCGTAGTGTTAACAGCAACACAGCCAATACATCAAAGGCATATACAAATCAATCACATACAACCATAAGAAACTCTCAAATATTTCCAGACGAACGGAAAGAAAACAACATTGATAATAGGATGTTCCATAATTAAAGGCATCGATGCAAACAAAGTTGGAAAAGATGTTTATATACGAACAAATAGAGGCGCAACAGTACCAACATTAACAGAAAAGATTAAAAAAATCTAATATACAACATTACAAAAGTATTATTTTAGTTGTTGGTGGAAATGATGCCTCGTCAAGAATACATACAGTAGCGTTCAAAGAAAAATATGATGGTATGATAAAAACTGTCAAATCGATAAACCCAGACATAGACATTGCTGTATCTGAGATTTGTCCAAGACGGAATGTTGATACAGAAATTTATAATGCGATATTACACAGTGTTTTTACTGAACATAATTTAAATATCATTAAACAAACAGATGCATTTGTTTCCAGAGGCGGCGATCTCGTTTCTTCTTACCATCACCATGATGGCATACACCTGACTAATTAGGGTACAATTCTTTTACTTAGGAACATAAACAGAGTTGTAAACATTTTCAACCAAACCAATAATGAAAGTAATGAACAGCATAGTAAAAGACAAAGCATTGCAAATACATTCAATGGTATCTGCTTTAAAAGTGGATATTATGGTCATCATTGTAAAGACTGTCACACACTTTAGGATAAATCTGATGTATTTCAATTTGTAGACAAATTATCAAAACATAGTAAATCATTACTATTTCATAACAATTTCGATATACTCTCTATTTATGTCCAAAGTGTAATACATCAAAATGTATATGTACTCAAAAATGTAAGTCTGTAGCTGAGAATTTTAAAATCAAAAGTTCTAGAGAAAATTTTCATAAATCAGAAAACGGTATACGTGCTAATAGCTTCAGCTCAAAACCTAAAAGTAATAGAAACAAACATTATAAAAACAACTGTCTTAATCTAAAATGTAAATGTTTTAATGCTGTATGCCTTAATGTTACTAGACATATTTTATCTAAATTTGACGAGTTGAAAAATATAATTACTATAAACAACAAATATTTAGATTTATTTGGATTAGTTGAAACATTCTTAAAACCTGATATTAACAATGAACAATGTAAAGTGTCAGGATACAAAATTTTCAGAAAAGATCGCCAGAGTAAGGATGGTGGTGGCCTATTGGTTTATGTCAAAGATTCTCTTGCAGTTAACAATAGATCTGATTTATCCATTGATACATTAGAAACTTTATGGTTAGAGGTAGAATTTTCAAAATCTAAACCTTTCTTCATTTGTACTTTTTATAAACCACCAAATTCCCCTCAGTTTGAATAGATCTTTTTGAGAAGGAATTTAATGCAGCTCTTTCAGAAAACAAAGAGATAATTTTAATGGGGGACTTTATTACTTGATAAAAATTGAGAATAAAAAATGGATCAATTTTATAAACAATTTTAATCTTCAACAACAAATTTTCACTGCAACACGTATTTGTGACAAATTTGAAACTCAAATTGATCATATTTACACTACTAATCCTGAAAATATTGTCCATTGTCATGTTCCTTCATATGCTTTAAGTGACAACTATCCTGTATGCTTAAATAGAAAAATCAATATAAAGTTAAAGAAAAAAATCATATCGAAGTAAAGTATAGGTGTTTCAAAAAATTTAATGAAGATGCCTTTTGTACAGACTTACATCAAACCCCTTTTTATATTGTTGAAATGGAAGATGATATTGATATTGCTGTCGACAAATGGTATGAACTTTTTAATCAAGTTATTAACAAGCATGCACCAATGAAAACTAAAAGAGTAAAAACATTTAAACAAGCCGAATGGTTTAATGAAGACATTAAAAATTCTATTCAATATAGGAATATGTATCATTCAAAAAAAGATTGGGTAAACTTGAAAAAGTGGCATAATAAAATAACGTCGTTAATATTTAATGCAAAAAAGGAATATTACCAAAACGCTGTAACTAGTTCCAAAAATAGTAAAGAACTTTGGAATCATATTAAAGAGTCAAATCCAAAAGAGGATAATATTTTTCCAACTAATATGCAGTATGAAAATCAAACTGTTTGTAACAATCAAGATATTGTAAATACTCTTAATATTCATTTTTCATCAGTAGCTGAAAAGCTTATTGGAAATAATACTTCAGATATGGTTTTTTCTATGCTACAAAATTTTACTAGTAAAAAATTAAAGAAAACTGAAAATTTTAATTTAAAACTCATTTCTGTTGGAGAAGTGTGTTCTCAACTAAAACACCTTACTATTAATAAATCCGCAGGTTTAGATGGAATTGGTCACAAAATTGTAAAGCTAAGTGCAGAAATAATATCCCCATCATTAGCTTTTTTAATAAACAAAAGTATAACTTCAAATCGTTTTCCGCAAAAATTAAAACTTGCAAGACTAACTGCTATACATAAAACCAAGAGATATTCCCTCAAATTATCGTCCAATTTCTATTTTAAATACCATATTTAAAATTTTCGAGAGACATGTATGTACACAGTTATATGAATTCCTAAACAATAAAAAATTGTTGCATATCGCCCAGTCAGGTTTTAGACAAGGTAATTCGTGCCAAACAGCGCTAACTAAACCAATTGAAGAATGGTTAAAATATTTAGATAATGGAGAAAATAATTGGTACAGTGTTTTTAGATTTCAGTAAGGCTTTTGACCTTATTAACCATGCCATACTTTTAGAAAAGTTAAAATTTCATCATATCGGAGAACATATGATAGATTGGATAAAATCACATTTGTCTGAAAGACAACAAAAAGTCCAATACGCTAACATTAAATCTAATAAATAGTTTGTAAAGCATGGAGTGCCGCAAGGTTCTATTTGAGGTCCGCTGTTATTTTTAATATATATAAATGATTTACCCCTTCATGTTAAACAATCCAACATGGATTTATATGTTGATGATTCAACATTGCATTTTCATGATAAAAACATTGAAAAAATAAACAGCATATTGC
The DNA here is from genome assembly GCF_965363235.1 of Mytilus galloprovincialis. NCBI lineage: Eukaryota > Metazoa > Mollusca > Bivalvia > Mytilida > Mytilidae > Mytilus > Mytilus galloprovincialis. The sequence goes on from NC_134843.1 coordinate 24,701,465, forward strand.
AAAATGATTTAAATGCTATACAATCTTGGTGTAAGACTAACAGTATGAAAATCAATGCACAGAAAACTAAGTGTATGAAATTAGGTTCAAAACAAAAACTTATACAATTATCAGAATTATGTATTACCGTCCACGAAACATGTATTGAGAATGTTCATTCTTTCAAATTACTTGGAATTGACATTGATGAAAATTTAAGCTGGGAAGATCATGTTGATCTATATGTAAAATTATCTCATCAAAAATATAACTTTTATATAAAATTAAAGTATATTTGCCAATACACACAAGGCAACTATTTTATAATACATATATTCTACCATATATAGGCTATTGTAGTTCAGTTTGGCGAAATTTATTACAAAAAGATTCAGATAGAATCATAAAACTTCAAAAAAGAGTAGTAAGCATTATACTGGAATGCGATATTTCTATTCCATCTAATTTCATGTTTTCATCTTTAGAATGGCTATCTTTTACCAAACGAATGAAATACCAACAATCAATTCTAATGTATAAAATTGTAAATGGACTAACACCTGATTACTTAGAAATGCTAAATATTGATGATGTGCAACACCACAACTTACGATCTGTCTCTAATAATGATCTTTTTGTTCCAAGACCAAATACAAATTTTATAAAAAAAAATTTTCATTATTCTGCAACCAAAGTATGGAATAATTTACCACTCGAAATAAAAAAAACTGTCGTAATGTGAAATTATTTAAGAAACATTGTTATAATCATTTTTTTTGAATATTATATGCAAGTCAAATAATTTGTTTTCCTTTAACAAAACTTTATCAAATATTGCCATTTATTACCATTTGTATATTTGTATGATTGAATTGTGTATATACTAATATATATTGTATTTTAATGTATGAATGTATGACATGTACTTTGGTTGAGGGCCTCAATGAAAATTAGACTAGTTCTAATTGAGTTACCCTCTTTAAATAAAGAATTTATTATTATTATTATTATTATATTATGGCTTGTCGTCGTCTGAAAAAAAAAATGATACGATGATTCTCAAAATTCATTTTCAGATTTGTTGACTTTTCCAATTATTCTAATAAACATTGCTTTATATGATTCTGGCTTACCGAAAACTGTATTTCATTGTGATGGCTCATATAGGCGCTTATGTCCAGGATGAATGATTTATCGGTTGGTTTGCTTTATATCCAGTGACTACAGACTTGAAAAAGCTCCTTGGCTTATCTGAGGAACTACATGTATATTAGATCGATTGTGTTACATCTGGCAAAATATATTTTAACACTGAATGTTAAGTCTTATGTAGAGGAAATGCACGTCTGACGTATTAAATTATAATTCTGGACTATTTGATAACAGTTGCAATTTAATATTTTTGTATGAGAACCAACTACAATGAACCCTTTAACATACAACACCAAACAGGATGTCTTTGGTTTTCTATACTGCTGTGTAGTTTCATCAAATAGTAGTATTCATATAAGTACGAGGTTTTAGACATCATTACATTTAATTTGTGGATATGTCTTAAGCTTATAACTCAAGTCAGTTTTAAAAGTACTATTTAGTTTATTTAATTTCTCATGTTTTATTAATATTTCATGTCAAAACTACAGGATATATTGTCGAAACTTTCATTACATATGTTAATTATTGACCAATCCACAGTGACTACACATCTTTGTATACTGATGTTTTTTTATTTGTAACTTCGCATATGTTTTGTTTATGCCGAGGTCGGTCGTCATTCTTCGATTGTCGTACAGTCAAAAACAATCTTCTATGCAAATCACTGGACGCATTTCAGATATACTTAATTAGAGTGATCAGTTAAGTTTTAGTGTAAAACGTGTTGTATCATCGATTACAAAGCAATTTGACATCATGGCTAAAATGGATCATAAAAAATATTGTGAAATACAAGTAATGGTCTATCGTTGGTTGACGTTGTCGAATATTTGGTTAAGTCAGTAAAGATACACTTGTAGTTTGTTTATTTTGCTATCACATTTATTTCTTACTATAAAAATAAAAATAACTCACAAAATACAGGCAGAAAAATGAAAAGAAACCGTATATAGTCTATAGTTCTTGTAAATGAAGATAGAATACAGGTAATATATAGTTCTAATATACAATGTCATGTACTTTTGTCGAAAAAACATGACAAACGTAAGTGTCATTGTCAAGTACTGTAGACTATTGCGCAGCGACATTGCATCAAAAGGTTTCGTCCTTTAATCAGATCCATGTCTAGACGGTGTTTGATGTTTTTATATTATATGAATGTTTGTTATTTTTCTTTGTCCATATTTCAGTTCTTTTCTTATACCTTAATGGCAATACATTTTTCAAATATTACTTCAAAGAACACTCGTAGTGGCTATCGGAACTATATATGCATTTATCGAGATTACAAACATCATTTTAAATATTCGAAGGAAAAATAATCTCGATTGTCTCAATTAGGATTTGAAAGCATTTTTATTTAAAGGAGGATCGAAAGATACCAAAGGGACAGTCTAACTCATAGATAAAAAATAAACTGACAACACCATTGCTAAAAAGGAAAATGACAAACATATAAATAATAGTACACGAGACAAAACATAGAAAACTAATGACTAAGCAACACGAAGTTTCAGTTAGAATCAGTTGTAACCTATCTTATAAAAACGTCTGTCCAAAACTGTCAGCAGAACTGGTACAGAACAATCTGTAGAAAAATTCTCCCTCCTGAGACCTTTACAATAGTTGTTTTCAGAAGCGGTTTGAGCCTTTAAATGTTTGGCTTTGAGCGTTCCTGATGAAGGTAAATCCAGAAAAGCGCTTCGGACGCATTAAATTATTAAACGTGTTGTTTTCAATTTTTCACATCACTGGGTCGATACCTCTGCTGGTGGACTATAACTCCCCGAGGGTATCATCAGCTCAGTAGTCAGTACTTTGGTACTGACATGATTTAACAAACCTTTATAAAATTGGCCGTTTATAAATTTTGAAATTATAAAGAAACTAAGATTTCAACTCCCTCATGCAAAGTTGATTTTAGATGAACTTGGCTATTTATTTTAGGTATTTTAGACATATAGCTCTTCAACGATTTCGGTACTTATACATTTTCGGATTTCAAATGTTTGGCTTTGAGCGTTCCTGATGAAGGTAAATGCAGAAAACCGCTTCGGACGCATTAAATTATTAAACTTGTTGTTTTCATTTTTTCATCAGTTTTGAACCAATTGGAAGTGTTTAAGTTTTTTATGTTTTCTATGTCGAGCTTTGTGTGCTGTTGTTTGTTTTCCGGTCTTTTTTTTGTCTTTGTTTGCCTTGGCTTTTCGACTTTGAATGTTTCTTTGGTATATTTGGCCTCTCTTTTTCTAACCTATAATATATGTGTTGATCAGTTATTCCCTAGAACTGATTCTGACAGATATATACTAAAACATATCATGGCTGTTTAATCTGTGAAAAATGTTTCACAACTATTGTCAACGTTTTTTTTTTTTTTTTTTTTTTGCTGAATAAATATTTAGTATTGTACAAATAGTCTCTTTACTGAAACAACCTTTATTGACGCGAGTCAAAAATTTACATAATAAAACTGAACAATACGTGTATCCTAACAAAGGAGTCATCTTAACTGAGAACATGGTATGGACAATATTTAATTAATACGTGTTTTTATTTGAATTATTATTACGGAAATTTTAGGAGCATATTTACGTATTGCTTAGGCATTCAGACATAAAAATAAAACTATATTTTATTTACTTAAAAGATACTACAACAAACATGGATGAATAATTTAATTTTGGATGTAACGCGTCTTCTGATTGGCTGACGTTATTTTGTTATGAGCCCATAGACATAATTTAATCATGTGACCGTGACGTCATCAACGTTTTTTCAAGGTTTTCTACGGTTTAAAATAGAATTTAGAATTAAATTATAAGAACTGACTGTAATATTTTTTCTGTCTATTCGAAATAACATGAAAAATGTGGTGCACACTGTTAAATAACCCGCTACGCGCGTTATTCAGTGTGCACCAAATTTTTTATGTTATTTCTTCATAGACAGAAAAAATATTACAGTCATTCCTTAAATAATAAGACTTAAAAATAAATAAAAAAAGTGTGAATATTTTTCTATTTGGTTTATATTTTTATCTGTAATACCACCTACAGGGCAAATTCCGGTTACTATCTTGTTCTAAATCACAATCATAAAGCTAAGTAATTGATATTCATTTAAAAAAACCCTGTTCTAATATAGAACAGATGGTGACATTCATTTCTGCCGTCTTCCTAGGATTGTCTAGCTTTAGTTTCAAGGTAATCTAATAATCATCCAAACTTTAAACACTGAATTAAAATGCATACAATTGGTTCTTATAAAAAAACAATTTTATTAGGCAACATAAAAATCGATTATACACATTTATAAGTATATACAAGAACAGTTAATGTACACGTCGAAGAACCAGCAAAAAGGCAAATAACACAAATATCGAACTCCATGTAAAATTGAAAACGGAAAGATCTTTATCAAATGGCGAAATCAAAGGCTCAGGCGCATGAAAAGAACTGAAATCAACTGACATATTCCTGACTTTCAATAAGCACTTCCTTATGTTGAAGTAGGTGGATTAAACCTGGTTTCAAGCTTATTAAACCTATCACTTGTACCACCGTGGCATAGAATTTTCTAACACTAACAATGAACAAATCCAAAACACTCGATTTACAGTAGTACGTGATTTTATGGTCTCAATTATTTAATATTTTTTAAAATGTTGGTCTTGAGTATTGTCGGAAAAACGTTTTTGTACGTTTGTTTTTAAAAGTTTCATAGTTACATGTTCGAATTGAAGCTCATTCAAATTAACGGCTGATTAATTTTCAGATTGTAGACAGTGAAAAATTGTACTTTCTTGAACTGAATAGAACAGGAATTAATACAGTCTAATTATTTCTCTTGCGATCATTCGAATCTAAAAGATGACTCTTCATAGATTTATATATTTGGTGATGAATTATTGGCAACTTTTGCTGCAATTGATAAATATCCTTATGTTCAATATTTCTCGGTCTGCATTGTTCGTTCGTCACACCAGTATTAATTGGAAATAACAGAACTTAAAAGCTTATTAAAAATCAACAATTTTTAAAACTGCCAGATAAATAAAAAAAAAAAAAAAAAAAAAAAACGGGTCTTAAAAGACGCCAAGAAAGCAGGAGCTTTCTGAAAACATATTTGATCAGTTCTGGAACATGTAATATTATTCAATATGTAATCAGAGAATAACAATATTTTTTCAACTAAGCAAATAGATAGGCAACTCATGAAAACAAATATCAGTTTAATTCGTCCCTTCCTGAATTTCAAAATAAAATTTATGTTCGCGTATTTGTAATCGAGGACTATTGCAACGTTCAAATAGATATTCTTTTTTATCGTTGACATTTGTTTTGGTCTCGAGCATACATTACGTCGTTAATGCATTGCATTTTTTATCTATTCGTTAGATTTGTTTGACTTTTTAACTTTGCCATTGGATTACGGGCGTTCCGTGTTGAATTTTCCTGTGATTTTGGTGTTTTTGTTATTTACTTTTTTTGTATGTTTCATAATTTACCATTTTAGTACGGCAGCTTTGTGAAAAATTGTGCACATCCTGCTACGGCATGAAATTTGGCATAGACCTTCCTCAACTATCATTCTTTTATTTCAGATAGGAGGCATTTGATAAAAATGTCTCACTTCCGGTAAAACCCAAAATGGTGGACATTATACTTTAATCAGAGGCTAGTATGTGAAAGGCGTTTTTATCATGCTAAAATAATAATATTTGGAATAAACCTTTGTTATGTACTACTTTTGGATATATTGTATAGATAAGTTGTCTTTAAAAGCTCCACTTCCGGTAAAATCCAACATGGCGAACATTGTACTAAAATAAGCTTATTTTTTAGGGAGGGTGATTGAAATGTGTTTTGACGTATTGCTAATATCATTAAATTGTGCAGGAACCTTTCTTTGATGCTACTAATGGATACAATGTATAAGACATATGTCTTTAAAACACTTACTTCCGGTAATATTCAAAATGGCGGACATAGAAGTATCATTATTCTATTTTGATATTCAACTTTTTTGTGCTAGTCATTAAACTTTTGGCTTAAGTTATCCTCTAAACCACTTATTCTATTCTAAAGTTAATGTTTAAATAAAAAGTTAATACTTTCGGTAAAAAAAAAACCCAATATGGTATCATTTCAAAGATGAGTCCTCAGTCCATATCTTCGATGTAGAGTTTTGAATAGATTGATTAAAACAATATATAATCACTTAAGTACTAAAACATCTTTAAAATTACTGATTTATGGCCGCAAATACATGTTTATTCACTATCGGATAGCTTATTTTCCTCATTTACAAAGTCCGTGGTTTCTTACATCAATCATGTACAAGCTCCTGATAAGGTGAAGAGGACTCACAAGGAGTTGTCCAAAAGGGTTCCAATGGATCATATTTTCCGTTCTCCATTTGTAAGCGTCTGGACTAGTAAGCATGGGAACCAATAATTAGCTTGTTACTCATCCCGCCATGGTCTATTGCACGTTTTACATGCTGATAAAAAACTAGACCGAGTCGTTCAAATAGCCTCATAAGCGTCTGTACTAGTTGGCATAGGAAAAAATTCCAAGCGTGTTACTCATCCACACCCGCCATGGTATATTGCACGTTTTACATGATAAAAAACACTAGACCGACTCGTTCAAAAAGCACCAATAAGTCTTTCCTCTTCCAAAAACACGTGTTCTTGCTTCGTAAACCTCATCTGATAAGTTTGTTCGATTTTACTACAAAACCACGTATCGTTTTATTAATGAAATTATCAAATCCATATCTGGTGATGTTGGCTGATCAATCATCATTCTAAATCATAAATTCAAACGAAATCCATGTCAACAACGAAGTTCCCTCTGAAGTAAACGTGCATTTGAAAGGTCATTGATAGATATGTATCTTAAGCTTTTCCCACTTCCAAATGCAAGCCAAAGTTCGTCTGTCCCTATGTCACGGAATAACAAAACAGCAATAACAGCAACATCAGTTAAGTCTGTGTATCACTGTACCAGACACATGTGTCTTGATTCTAGTATAAGCCTCTTCATGTTAAATTGGGGCTAAACTTCAAACAGCATCATGTGGTGGATATTACACAACATCCTGAGCATTTGTTGATACAACTAACTATTCCTCAAAATCTATTGAGCAAGCTCATGTGAATAAAAACTAAAACGTTCTTTTTAAATATCGTTATCTCTCAGAAAACTTAGCCAATTTTGAGAAATTAGTTTTGACTCTGGATTCGTCTATGTATTCCCTTTCTCCTAAATGTAGCTCTTGTTTTTGTAGCAGCCTTCAAACTACCGGTATTGTCTATGTACGCATCCGAGACTACATCTACTCTTGTTACAGCTCCTGGATTCGTCTATGTATTCCCTTTCCCTTAAATGTAGCTCTTGTTTCTTGTAGCAGCCTTCAAACTACCGGTTTTGTCTGTACGCATCAGAGACTACATCCACTGTTGTTACAGTTTCAAGGTGTTTCATAATGAGTATGCTGATAGGGTATTATGCCCTAACCTTACAAAAATCCGTTAAACTGTTACAAGAGTGGATGAAGTCTTGGATGCATGTGGTAGTTGTAGCAACAAATGCTCAGGATATTCTATCTTAACTACCACGTGATGTCTTTCAAGTTAAGCACCATATTCACATTAAAAGGCTAACACTAGAATCATGGTGCATGTGTCTGATGCAGCGAAACACGAATTTAAACGAGTCATTATTCGAACAGTCGTTACTGATGATGTTGTCATTTCTGTTTTGCTATTTCTTGACATAGGGGTAGACGAACTATGGATTGTGTTTAGGAGGGGGAAAGCTTTGTATAAATATCTATCAATGACCTTTCAAATGCACTAGCGATGTGTGATCACACACACATGTTGTGATCCATGTATTTACCGCTGGTGATACGTTTCTCTGTTTGCTTGAAAAGGGCTAAAAAAAAAGACTGCGTGGGAGACATTTATGGCATTTGAAGATGTGAATTTAACATAAAGAATGGTAATTGATCCTCCTAAATCACCGGTGTTTACTGTAAGATCGCACAAACTTATCAAATGGGGTAAGCATGGTTAACAAAGCAAGACAGACCTATTTACGCAAAAGGGAAGGCTAATTGAGGCTATTCCCTCAACTTAGTCTAGTCTTTTACAGCATGCAAAACGTACAATACACTAAGACACGTGTTTAGGGGACGAGCTTGAAATTGGCCCTTATGCTACCCAGTCCAGGCGCTAATGGATGACGAAGGGACAAAGAGAATCACTTTTAAAAAAACTCTTTCTGAGGTCTCATCATGTTGCCAGAAGCTTGCAAATTGTGGATGTAAGAAAGGTTGGCGTGATTGTTGTTAATGTGAAAAATCAAGTCTCCCTTGCCCTGCGTCGTGTGCATGTGGTGGTGATTGGGAATTAACATGGTTTTTTTTGGCCAAATAGTGGTAATTTTTAAAATGTTTTAGTACTTTAGTGATTTTATTTTGTTTTAATCAATCTATCCAAAACTCTACATCGAAGATATGTATGAAGGACTCATCTTTGACATGTGCGCCACATTGGAGTTTTTTTTACCGGAAGTGTTAACTTTGTATTTAAATATCAACTACATGTACAGAATATGATAAGTGGTTTAGAGGATAACTTAAAGCCAAAAATTTAATGACCGCCACAAAATAACCCACTTTCTTTACATTTTGAAAAGAAGTTGAATATCAAAATAAAATAATGACATTTCTATGTCCACCATTTTCAATATTACCGGAAGTAAGGATTTTTAAGACATATGTTTTATACATTGTATCCCTTATAAGCACCAAAGAAAGGTTCTGCATGATTTAATGATAGTAGCAATACGTTTAAACACATTTCAATCACCCTCCCTAAAAAATAAGCTTATTTCAGTACAATGTCCACCGTGTTGAATTTTACCGGAAGTAGGGTTTTTAAAGACATCTAATCTATATAATATATCCAAGAGTAGTATATAACAAAGGTTTGTACCAGATATTATTATAGCAGCATGATAATAATACCTTTTTCACATACAAGCCTTCGATATTTGGCCGATTTAAGTATGATGTCCGCCATTTTGGATTTTACCGGAAGTGAGAATTTTTTTTCAAATGCCTCCCTATCTGAAATAAAAGAGTAATAGTTGAGGAAGGTCTATGCCAAATTTCATGCTTGTAGCAGGATGTGCACAATTCGTCTGAAATATGCTTGTAGCCGCCGGACTATATGTAGTTGTTTCGACACTTAGACAGTTTATTATTGTTTTCTTAGTCATCTAATGTACTTTAAATTGAACTTAAATTGGAAAAACTGACATATCTATGAGGCGCCGTTTTACTATTTATTCCTTATTTTCTGATATCAAAAAATTGAATTTCTGATATCAGAAAATATTTTTTGATATCAAAAAATATTTCTTGATATCAGGAATTCAATTTTTTGATATCAAGAAATCCATTTTTTGATATCAGAAATTCGATTTCTTGATATCAGAAAATAATCTTTATTTCTTGATATCAATAATTCGATTTTTTGATATCAGAAAATTATTTTTTGATATCAAGAAATCCATTTAATGATATCAAGAAATAGATTTTCTGATATCAAATAATACTGACGATTATTTGATATCAAGAAATACATTTTTTGATATCAGAAAATGATTTTTTGATATCAAAAATTTGAATTCCTGATATCAAGAAATGATTTTTTGATATCAAAAATTTGAATTCCTGATATCAAGAAATGATTTTTTGATATCAGAAAATAAGAAAAATATCAATGATTGCCCCCTGTATATCAATAAAAGCTTCCGAGCTCACCCATGAGCCCTAACATTTGGTAAAGTGTTTCGGTCTTGTTTAAGGAAAGAATATTACAGAGTTTGTCTTCATTAGTTATAAGAAATTTTGTATGATTGTGTATCTCACATATTTTTTTTATAAGGTTTATAGTCAACAATTGTATTTTTTGATTGAAAAGCAATTGTACGTTCCAGTTTCTTTTATAAGCAATTGTTAGTTTCCTCTGAAACAGATTTGTTCAACTAGGATTTTGTGAATTTAAGCCCAAGTATTTGGTAATATCGTTTTTTAAGGTTTTTTTTTCCTGTTGATGATGTTGCGAATTTAGTAAGTCAATTAGTTCTGTTTAGTATATAAAAATCAGGAGATGTGTTATTATTGCCATTGAGACAACTATCTACCAAAGTCAAATGAAATGAAGTGGATATAAGAAATTATAGACAATCGTTCGGCCATTAAAAATGAAAAACCCCATACCGTAAAGTGGGCTATAAAATGTCCCGGCATGAAAAATATGAAAAGATTTATTAAGAAAGCTAACGGCCTAATTTATAACAAGAAAAATACGAAAAACAAATATGACAGACACGAACCAACGACAATTATATATCCTTACAGGCTTCTTACGTGGGACAGACACTTAAAGATTGTGGCGGCCTGGGACACTGGTGTTTTGTCATATAATACTGTAAGAACAAACAATTTATGTTTTTATTGGTATTAATATTGATTTTGTTATCAGTAAATTCAAAGCAAACTGAATATTATTGTCTTTTTGCTGATTGGATATAGAAGTATCCGGCCACGTCCACTCTGTGTAGTATTTGTACTTGTATTCATCTGATGAGCTAAGCCTTTTTAACGGATTTTTATAGTTCGTTCTTATGTTGTACTGTTACACCCCTATCCTAGGTTAGGGGAGGGTTGGGATCCCACTGACATATTTAACACCACCACCATTCTGTATGTATGTGCCTGTCCCAAGCCAGGAGCTTGTAATTCAGTGGTTGTCGTTTGTGTATGTGTAACATATCTGTTTTTCGTTCATCTTTTTTTACATAAATTAGGCCGTTAGTTTTCTCGTTTAAATTGTTTTGCATTGTCATTTAGGGGCCTTTTATAGCTGTTTATGCAGAATGGGCTTTGCTCATTGTTGAAGGCTGTACAGTGACATACAGTTGTTAATTGCTAAGTTATTTGATCTCTTGTGGAGAGTTGTCTCATCGGCAATCATACCACATCTTCTTTTTTATATATAAAAATCAGTTGAAATGGTCTTTATTCATCAGATCGATACAACGAACAAAAACAGCTAACAAAAAAACACAGACTGGACGTGACAGTATAACAATACCAAGAAGAAGAAAAATACAGATTGGAAAGCATTCTCACCTACTTACAGCTAGTTCAAAGCCAATAGCAACAAACATTTCTTGTATTTTAAAATATTTCGTCTATTTACGTGACATTTTTTTAAAAACTGCTATAGCATCTATTATACTGCGCCTTTAGTGGCGGATCGAGAACGTTTTAAAATAGGGGGCCCACTGACTGCCATAAAAAGGGCCCACTACAGTAATGCTTCAGTGATTCCCAATTATAAACAACCAAATTCTTGCCATGATATGTTTGACCGGGCCATCTAGATCCGCATATGGCCTTGTATTTAAGAATTGAATGCTCCTTTTTATAAATTCATTGGGGTATAAAAGCGTTGACCGAAGTACATTGTGTATGCAGTGCGGAAGCCCTTCCTTCTAAAAATGTGCGCACGGTCAAAGCTTTTACAACCCTACGAATTACAAAAAGGAGCATTCGATATTATAATCATATTTTTAGCTAGGATAATGAAAACACAATTTCTGTCAAGTTTTTCTTTAATTTACATGTGCACTTTATTGTGGAAGTTCGGGTCATCACGAATGTTACATTTCATTGTGTAATGAAAGATAATTTCAGAATGACACGAGATTGCAGTTAGCCAATCAAAATAACATATCATATAAATGAAACATACATGCAATGCAATTATATATCCTTTAAATTACATTTATTTTATATGAGCCTTTACTGTGAAGTATTGAAAAATTTATGTAGGCTTGATGTACGTTTTCATTTCTAATATACCTTTATTTTGAAAGCGCTGGTCTTTCAAATTTGTATTACACGACAGTCAAGAAAGGCACAATTCGTTTTGAGAATATTAGTATGTTCAATTTAGGTAGGTACATGCATTGCATTAGATATATAAGGCTAAAAAATCGTGTAAAAATACGTCAGTTGAACCTTAATATACCATTAAGCCATCGTATCTAAATCTTGAACACATCATTATTTGTTTTCGATAAGTCAAGTTTTGTTAAACATTTTCCAGTATTTAGTTAATTCTAAGGTCGACTAATTTTTTCGATTGGGATTATTCGTCGCAAAAGTAAATAGTTGTGTTATATTTCATAATAATTTCAAATATCTTCAATATATTGTCTTGTTGTGCGTCGGACTCGAATTGTGTACTTAGTTTCAAATATTGTTAAGTTTTCTAGAGACTTTAAAGTCTAAATCATCTCTATATAACTTGAAATGCATTTTGTTTTTGTAACAATGGACCCTTTGCCATAATTAAAATGACAAATATCGCCCGGAGAAAGAAATAGCACCCGGGGAAGAAAATAAAGCGCCCGGGAGAAGAAAATAATAATATTTTATAACAATAAATGTTTTCCTGAATGAAAAAAATAAAAATCATTGCTTGTTTTGTCTAAAGAGTGAAGATAGTGTTGTTGCACTTTTACATTTTAGATTTCAAAATTGTTTACAAGTAAGTAAGCCGTAAATATAAACAAGAGGAAATAGAAAAATCATGAATGATATTGTCCTCGATCAAAACGTATGTTTCGTTATTAAAAAAAAATCAGTGCCCGAGTCTAATATTCGCAACTGCATGGTGACAACTTTTCAAAGTTTTGTATTTTATTAAACACACTTGAATTGACATTGGAAGATCGTGGAAGGGATTCAACATGCCTGTCACTAAGAATTTATTTTATACCAAACACCTGCTTTTAACATGCATAGTATAATTGTTTTATTTGCTGATGCTGATATACATGTGCGTGTCACTTTTATCGTTCTTAAATAATTTGCAACTCTTTTAACTTTATAAAATTAATATTTATCTGCGAATTTTAAGTTGTTTTGGCATTTATCATTTTGATATCGTTTTTGAAAAACATGTCTTTTGATATCTAACATTTTATAAATCTTCAGCATAAGCTGTGATCCATTATTATCTGTCTTTCGAAATAGTATTCATATATTATTGTTTAAATTGAAACATTCATACTTGTTTTTGTGCTTTATTACAAATGTCTATTATCCGAATTTGCAAAATACTTGTCTAAAATTAAAAAAAAATCAAATGTTTCATCGACACAAAGTTGTCTCATGCCAACGCAATTTCTATATTTTTCCCCCGGGCGCTTTTTTCTCCCCCTCCCCCCCCCCCCCGGGGCGTTTTTTCTTTTCCCCGGGCGCTTTTTCTTCACCCGGGCGCTCCTGGGCGCTTTTTAGTAAGACCCCATAATAATTGGTATACCCGGAAACATTATTTCACATTTCACATATTTCCTGATGTTTGGGCTCATGGCTGAGTTTTTAAGCTTTTATTGACGCACAGGCAGCCTTCATTTATTCATTTACTTCTTATTTTCTGATATCAGAAAATGATTTTTTGATATCAGAAATTCGATTTTTTGATATCACAAAATCATTTTTTGATATCAGAAAATCTATTTCTTGATATCAAAAAATAATTTATATTTTCTGATATCAAAAATTCGAATTTCTCATATCAAAAAATCGATTTCCTGATATCAAGAAATGAATTTTTGATATCAAGAATTCGAATTTTTGATATCAGAAAATATGCTTTATTTCTTGATATCAAGAAATCGAATTCCTGATATCAAAAAATAGAATTTTTGATATCAGAAAATCATTTTTTGATATCAGAAAATAAGTATTAAATAGTAAAACGGCGCCTCATACATATCCGAGCCCACGGCGTTGTCTTGTATTTAGGAATGTGATAAATTATAGTCATGACTACAGACGATATATCGAGACTTTTCACGAAACGTGACTTTCGTATTATATTTTATTTATAAGTTATATATATGTTTATGTGTTGCTGTTTCAGTACAGCTGTACAGGAGATACTCAAATAGATTTGAAAATTCAAAAAAAGGCTACAGAAACAATAAGTGTCTCACGTGAATTTTGAATCATTTTCAGAAACAAGGGTGTTTCCATGCTGAATTAAGCAGGCAAAAGGACTAAAAAATTGCAATCAGAGCATACTTACTGGTATAACTTTTTTTTACAAAAGTAATAATTGATAATAATAGTAACTGTTGCAATATTATTTGGAGGTATATATTGTCAATAAGGTGTTTTAAAAAGAGGATATTTCGTAGTTTATACACACGATATACTAACATTCATATATAGGTCATGAACATCAACACTGATTGTATAATTGCATATCATCGAACTATGTTCTGAAAAGTTAGGTATTTATAACAGAAAGTTGATACTTTAAATTAAAAACCTAATTGTATACACGTGGTCAAACAAAATTCTATTATTACAGACTGTATGTATCATCCAGATGTCTTTTGGTTTTTATATATATATCGTTTTTATTTTATGGCTGTCTCGTTGACACATATCTTCTTTTATTGAAATTTTGCATATAATTGGCATTTGCTTGTCAATTATCGTGTTAAGAGGAATGAAAGAGCTCAAAGTGCATTATGATTGTATTGGGAAGTCGGTAGTTGATTACTTATACGAGCTTTAATCCGAAAGCGGCACAGGAAAAAAACCTACTCAAGCAAAGTTATGCCGATGAACAACAAAAATCTGCGTACACAACTTATACGGCGCGACCAAGTGCAACGATATGGTAAGGGTCTAATGCTACGCATTCATTACCTGCCGTGCGATCTCGAACTCAGTTAAAATTTCATAATTGGTATTAGGTCTAATTAGGTAGAAGACTATTGTACTGTTATACTACTGTTCCAGGTTAGGGGAGGGTTGGGATCCCGCTAACATGTTTAACCCCGCCACATTTTGTATGTAATTGTCTATCCCGAGTCAGGAACAACCTTTAATTCAGTGGTTGTCATTTGTTTATGTGTTACATATTTTTTGTCCGTTCATTTTTTGTACATAAATAAAGCCGTTAGTTTTCTTGTTTGAATTGTTTTACATTTCTGGACCTTTTATAGCTGACTATGCGGTATGGGCTTTGTTGAAGGC